>NC_030685.2:17413258-17725044 GCF_000004195.4 Xenopus tropicalis | reverse complement strand
CATCAACTGGCCTTCTGGTTGGGCCCCCTTGGCATTGAATGCCCCCAATATTCCTTGAGACTCCACACAGTGGCTACTTACTTGGCCCCACTGCAGGTTCTGGGTTACAGTAGTTAGGATGTATACGTATTTTAGGCTAGAGGTTTATTTAACAAGGTTGACTAGTGCGCCCCTTTGTGGTCCATATACATTCAGAAGAATTTTTTGCTCCCAGTGGCCTGAAGGTGCGAAATCCAATGTAAAGAACTCTACATGTCTGGAAAACTCCAAGACAAATGGGGTTATGTAATAAAAGGCACTACGTTTGTCCAGAACCAGTTACCCATAGCAACCAGTCAGCAGGTAGCATTTACTGGTCCCCTGTTTAAAAGCAAACATCTTATTGGTTGCTATTGGTTATGGCTCCTGGGCAAACTTTGTGCCTTTTTATTACATATTGAGGGAAGTCTCACAATGAAGTCTCACAACAAGTCCCAAAAAGCCTGGAAGAAGCACAATGATACCTGAACAATGGTCCATTGTCAGATCATTATGACTTGGCCAAGGGCAAGTCAAGTTCTTCCTATTAGTAGGGTTGATCAGACCTGCAAAGGTATAATCTCAGGTAGGCTCTGACCACCAATATTTTGCAACTAACAGTTGTACGAGTGGGGACTGTATGCTCTCCAAAGGGCCCAGTTTCACTCATACAGCCCTTTCCCTTAGGGGAGCAAGTTGTGCAACTACTGACCACCTCCCCTTTCCATATCAGTGTGCCTAGACCATATTGGAAGACAGGAACATTTCCAGGTCCTCAAAATACCCTACTTTAGGGTAGAACTAGGGATGACGTACCTTCATTCGTGGTCTTGGTGGAAAACAGAAAGAGGTTTTTCTACTTCAGAAAGAGGAAACTTTTTATTTAAGCCTGAAACCACTTATTCTATCTCTGTCTTGTGATTGGATTTCAACTACTTTTTAAAGTTTTCAGTGGTTTTCCCTCTCTCTTTTCAAGTTTTGGTCTTTATAACAAAATTGAAAATGTATTTTATGTGATAGATAAGCAATGAGAAACCGCAGGCCATTAAACAATCACAGCAGGGATCTCTGCTTGCCGAAGCCACGGCCATGGAAGTGCTTGCCTTTCTGCGTTTTATGACCAATTTTCAGTATAATGTCATAATCTGGTCTTGCAGAAGGTAATAGGGCCCTGGGTGGACATTTATATGAAAATACATATCCCTAGACATTCATTTAAGGCCCAATAACTGAAGAGACAGACAAATTGGGTCATCAGACAATTCAAAGGAAGCATCTAATTTATTTTGGGGGTAAAGCAGAAAAAAAACCCAGGATGGTTGGTGTTGGTGTAATGAAGGCGGATGGCAGATCAAAGGCAGCTGAGTAAAGGATGCATGTTCTATAATAAGTGGAATCTGACAGAGACCATTAGCCGTTTCGCTGTGCTCCCTGCGGGGCTAATAATACAGTCACATAGAGGTTAGCAGCATAAATATCCCTGAAGATGATGGAATGCAACGGATCTCTTTAGGACACCATATTGGATAAATGGGGATTCATACGCTGGATAACAGCTGCCTAGTAATGTACCCAAGGAATGACCTGCAGATCAGTGAAGCTCCATGGATTTCTGCGCATGGATGCACAAGAACATGAGATATTGGTGGGTATTTGCTGTATGATTATTTTTTCAATGTAATTATAGGGGTGACATTACAAACATGGACATTATTGTGTCACTGCATGTGCTCCATTTGCTGCCCCCCCCCCCCCAAAGCCCATCATTTAACTGCTGCTGGGATCACAGGGGTCACTTTGTGGCTTATTGTAGCGACTAGTCTGCTTTTTACTAAACTAGCGATGCCTTTGCTAGGTGAGAACCTTGATTATTGGGGTGGTTCTTTACCAGGGTGGCAGAAATCTGTCCCCAAAATGTTAGAAGACTAATTTCACTATCCTGCTCTATCCAGAGTATCTTCCCCTCATCCAGGTTTACATCAGTTCTGAACCAGAAGCTCCACTAGGAACCAGTCCTTGAAACTGAACACCCTCAAAGGCACCCTTACTGGTACCTTCTGCTTAAAAAACTGGCCAAAGATGGTTACAATATCTTACCTGGCAATATTGAAAAAGTATCCATTAAATACTGTAAATTGTTTGTTGTGAGGGTTGATGTAGAAAAGTAATGGCCTGCTGTGTGCCCTCCTTCTATAGGGTGCCTGCAGTAATGCAATTAGAAGATACTAAGCCTGCTGCAAAATCATTTTAGGGCCCCCTAAACTTGGGGGGAGTCATTTTTATAAGGGTGCTTATTAGTTAGAGCCCATTTGCAATCACAGGGTCTACTTCTTCAATAGATACACAGTGTCCAGTGTAGCTGCACAGGCCACCGGTAAAAATGAGAGCAGTGGCAGCCCAAGCAGTAGAGACTGTTAGGGAGAGAGAGATTTTTGACACTGAAGGGGGTGGGTTGATGAAGGGGCTTACCTTGGGTGCGCTGCTGTTGTGGCCCACCTTTGGAATTATGCATCAATCACAACAGTCCCTGTCTCAGTGGAACTTATAATCTAAGGACCTATCACATTCCCATCAGTCCCTGCCCCAGTGGAGCTTACAATCTAAGGTCCCTATCACATTCCCATCTGTCCCTGCCCCAGTGAGCTTACAATCTAAGGTCCCTATCACATTCCCATCAGTCCCTGCCCCAGTGAGCATACAATCTAAGGTCCCTATCACATTCCCATCAGTCCCTGCCCCAGTGAGCTTACAATCTAAGGTCCCTATCACATTCCCATCAGTCCCTGCCCCTGTGGAGCTTACAATCTAAGGTCCCTATCACATTCCCATCAGTCCCTGCCCCAGTGAGCTTACAATCTAAGGTCCCTATCAGATTCCCATCAGTCCCTGCCCCAGTGAGCTTACAATCTAAGGTCCCTATCACATTCCCATCAGTCCCTGCCCCAGTGAGCTTACAATCTAAGGTCCCTATCACATTCCCATCAGTCCCTGCCCCAGTGAGCTTACAATCTAAGGTCCCTATCACATTCCCATCAGTCCCTGCCCCAGTGAGCTTACAATCTAAGGTCCCTATCACATTCCCATCAGTCCCTGCCCCAGTGAGCTTACAATCTAAGGTCCCTATCACATTCCCATCAGTCCCTGCCCCAGTGGAGCTTACAATCTAAGGTCCCTATCACATTCCCATCAGTCCCTGCCCCAGTGGAGCTTACAATCTAAGGTCCCTATCACATTCCCATCAGTCCCTGCCCCAGTGAGCTTACAATCTAAGGTCCCTATCACATTCCCATCAGTCCCTGCCCCAGTGGAGCTTACAATCTAAGGTCCCTATCACATTCCCATCAATCCCTGCCCAGTGGAGCTTACAATCTAAGTTCCCTATCACATTCCCATCAGTCCCTGCCCCAGTGGAGCTTACAATCTAAGGTCTCTATCACATTCCCATCAGTCCCTGCCCCAGTGGAGCTTACAATCTAAGGTCCCTATCACATTCCCATCAGTCCCTGCCCCAGTGGAGCTTACAATCTAAGGTCCCTATCACATTCCCATCAGTCCCTGCCCCAGTGGAATTTACAATCTAAGGTCCCTATCACATTCCCATCAGTCCCTGCCCCAGTGAGCTTACAATCTAAGGTCCCTATCACATTCCCATCAGTCCCTGCCCCAGTGGAACTTACAATCTAAGGTCCCTATCACATTCCCATCAGTCCCTGCCCCAGTGGAACTTACAATCTAAGGTCCCTATCACATTCCCATCAGTCCCTGCCCCAGTGGAGCTTACAATCTAAGGTCTCTATCATATTCCCATCAGTCCCTGCCCCAGTGAGCTTACAATCTAAGGTCCCTATCACATTCCCATCAGTCCCTGCCCCAGTGGAACTTACAATCTAAGGTCCCTATCACATTCACATCAGTCCCTGCCCCAGTGAGCTTACAATCTAAGGCCCCTATCACATTCCCATCAGTCCCTGCCCCAGTGAGCTTACAATCTAAGGTCCCTATCACATTCCCATCAGTCCCTGCCCCAGTGAGCTTACAATCTAAGGTCCCTATCACATTCCCATCAGCCCCTGCCCCAGTGGAGCTTACAATCTAAGGTCCCTATCACATTCCCATCAGTCCCTGCCCCAGTGAGCTTACAATCTAAGGTCCCTATCAGATTCCCATCAGTCCCTGCCCCAGTGGAGCTTACAATCTAAGGTCCCTATCACATTCCCATCAGTCCCTGCCCCAGTGGAGCTTACAATCTAAGGTCCCTATCACATTCCCATCAGTCCCTGCCCCAGTGGAGCTTACAATCTAAGGTCCCTATCACATTCCCATCAGTCCCTGCCCCAGTGAGCTTACAATCTAAGGTCCCTATCACATTCCCATCAGTCCCTGCCCCAGTGGAGCTTACAATCTAAGGTCCCTATCACATTCCCATCAGTCCCTGCCCCAGTGGAGCTTACAATCTAAGGTCCCTATCCCATTCCCATCAGTCCCTGCCCCAGTGGGGCTTACAATCTAAGGTCCCTATCACATTCCCATCAGTCCCTGCCCCAGTGAGCTTACAATCTAAGGTCCCTATCACATTCCCATCAGTCCCTGCCCCAGTGGAGCTTACAATCTAAGGTCCCTATCACATTCCCATCAGTCCCTGCCCCAGTGGAGCTTACAATCTAAGGTCCCTATCACATTCCCATCAGTCCCTGCCCCAGTGAGCTTACAATGTAAGGTCCCTATCCCATTCCCATCAGTCCCTGCCCCAGTGAGCTTACAATCTAAGGTCCCTATCATATTCCCATCAGTCCCTGCCCCAGTGGAGCTTACAATCTAAGGTCCCTATCACATTCACACACACTAGGGTCAGTTTTATCAGGAACCAATTAATCTGCCTGTATGTTTTCGGAAGGAAACAGGAGAACCCATAGGAAACACAGACAATTCAAACTCCATGCAGATGGTTCCCTGGCTAGCACGGCCGCATATCTACCCACGGTGCCATTTGCAGAGTTAACATCTGAAAAGCTCATGAAAATAATTTGTTATTTCGCAAAATATTGATTTTTGGTTCTGCTTCACGCCATTTTTGTTGTGGGGTCTGACGCATATTTGGGTCTCCATTTACGCGCTTAACCTCCTTTAGTTCTACGTGCTGTACCCAGCTGTAAGATATTATATCATATTTATATATTCATGTATTCCTCTGATTTGCAAATCATTTCAAGTTCATTTTAATTCGATATCACGCTGATGTGTATCTTCCTACGTCTTGCTTGTTGCTGCGTCGGCAGTGAGAGCCGGGCTTGTTGCTGCGTCGGCAGTGAGAGCCGGGCTTGTTGCTGCGTCGGCAGTGAGAGCCGGGCTTGTTGCTGCGTCGGCAGTGAGAGCCGGGGCTTGTTGACACAGCTGTTTTCCTCTCCATGGTTAAGTGAATTTGATTTGTCAGGGAAACGTCAGCTCACGTGCTATAAAGCCAATCAAAGGGCCCCAGCAGGGGCGGGCCAAGCCGACCGGGCGCCCTAGGCAACCCTGTCGGCCAACTCCGCCCACCTCCCCGCCCCCTGAACGGCGCACAGGAGGAGGTGCAGGGGGGGCGGTGCGATTCGATCGGTCATTGCCTCCATGGCTAATGACAAGCGACGGAGGCAATGACAAAGTAGCACCAAGGGTAGGCAGGAGAGGTATCTGCCTGGCGCCCCTCAATCGTTGCGCCCTAGGCAGCTGCCTCTTCTGCCTACCCCTAGTTCCGGCCCTGGGCCCCAGTGGTGGGCTCTGCAGTCATGTTTGCTTTTTAAAGAGCCATTATTTTAAAAAAGGGGGGTCTTAAATGGAAGCAAGCTGGTACGTCCACTTTGAAATGATGATTCAGTATTAGATACAGTTTTCACAATGTAATATTGCAAATTCAAAGTCTGTAGGTGCCTGGGAATGGACAAAGTAGAGTCATATAAGAATAACTTGCCCTTTACTGTCACAAACCCTTGGAACTATTGTACTGGATGAGCAATGGAACCGTGCGAATGACCACTTTATCCTGGGGACATAGATTTGTATGAGCAATCCTATCTTTGAAGGCCGAGGAATAATTGTACTTTATGAGCAATGCTATGACACAGAACCGCGTGAATTACTCTAACGTGTGAGCAATGCAGGGTTGGAATCATAGGGAATAGGGCTTTATATGAGCAATGGTTTCTAAAGGAAATTCTTATACTGTGTGAGCAATGCTGGGTTGGAATCATGGGCTATAGAAATGGTGATGATGATGAGGATCTTCTATACTGTACGACCAATGCTGTGGGTTGGGGGGCAAGGGTCCCGCAAATAATGTTTCGGCGGCTTCTAGATTCACCGCTTCCCATGGACTTCTTTGAAAAGGGTATCATTTTTATAGCACTTTTCTCCCTTGGGACTCAAAGGGTTTGACATCAAGAACCACACCGAGTATGCTGGGACACCAGGAGATTAAGTGACTTGTCCAGGGTCACAAAGAGTTGCCAAGGGATTGAACCAGGGTCTCTAGCATGAGATCCCAAATCAAAGGCTTTGAATGACATCATCATTTGGAAAAAATGTGACCTCAAATATTTTGAACATTGGGTGTATGAGCAATGCTTGTACTGAAACCCTGAGAGAACTATACCAGCAGGTCCATGGGAATTAGTATTTTATAAGCAACGCTTTGTTGGCAACTTGGAAAATAGTGTTCTACCTGGGGTACGCTGCATGGCAAGATCCTGGGAGTTAAATAGGGAGGTAAACTTTCACTAAAACTCCCCCATTTGCACCCCAGGTTCTCCAAAGTAGGCATGGCAGATGATTCTTCAGTATGAATCTTGTCCATTAGCACTACACTAGTCACCTGGCTGCCATGCAGTATTGCATACCAGTATTATACTGGGTGGATATGGTGTTGCTTCGGTGTTTGAAACAAGAAGAAATATTAATGATATTAGAATGAAGAGCTGGTTGGATACAAATGATGGCAATCTTTCCAGGGCCATGTAAGGCTCTGCTGTGGCTTGAATTCTGGGACCACCTGGTTGCTGGCTTAACCACTGGGCCAGGAGAGCAGCTGACAAGCTCATCTCTCTTTCACTCTATCAATCTTGTTTTCACCTGGCTTTTCCATTCTGTCCCAGTAGCCTTATTGGTGGGGTCGACCAGTCAGTCAGGGCTGACTCCGCCCTATAAAAGCCCACCTGTCCTCACTTCCTGTGCCCGAGCAGTGGCCTTTATTCCTAAGCACTGTGACCCTAGTTCTCTATTGCTCGCTCTGGCTCTTGTTCCTTCTCAGGTTCTTATCCCTGTTCCTATGCCAGTCCTACTCCAGTCCTGCTTCTACTCCACCCTGCTTCTGCCTGTCTCAAATTCTTCTTTCTCTCTGCCCTGCTTCATCCAGTCACCACTTCTTAGTCCCAGTCCTACTCCAGTCCTGCTTCTACTCCACCCTGCTTCTGCCTGTCTCAAATTCTTCTTTCTCTCTGCCCTGCTTCATCCAGTCACCACTTCTTAGTCCCAGTCCTACTCCAGTCCTGCTTCTACTCCCCCCTGCTTCTGCCTGTCTCAAATTCTTCTTTCTCTCTGCCCTGCTTCATCCAGTCACCACTTCTTAGTCCCAGTCCTACCCCAGTCCTGCTTCTACTCCACCCTGCTTCTGCCTGTCTCAAATTCTTCTTTCTCTCTGCCCTGCTTCATCCAGTCACCACTTCTTAGTCCCAGTCCTACCCCAGTCCTGCTTCTACTCCACCCTGCTTCTGCCTGTCTCAAATTCTTCTTTCTCTCTGCCCTGCTTCATCCAGTCACCACTTCTTGGTCCACTTTTTTTCCTGCTCCATCCAGTCACCACTTCTTTATTCTCACCCATTTTCAGCTCCTGTCTGCACAATACCAGAGCCCTCTTGAAGGACTCACACCTTCTCCTTTTGGCTGTTGGCCTACATGAGCTCATTGCTTTAGTCATCTAGCCCTATAACTCCAAAATTCCTTTTATGTCTTTGAGTATGTTGAGGAGTGCTGGGAATAGTAGTTGAGCAATATTTGGCCGGAATAACACTTGTACAGGATGAGCATGGCTCTGCATGTACAAGCAATGTTGCTGTGCGCCGTCCCTCTATTTATTGGAAGATAAAAGGCTTTCCCACTTCTACAGAGAGAAAGATGGAAATTCTACGCACAAAGGGAAACCAAACAAAGGAAAAACGAACAAAAGGAAACTTTGAAAAAGACACATTAGCCGTTAGAATCACTATGAAGTTTGTGCTCTGCCTCGTGGCTCTGAAGCATGTCAACTGGCTATTAAGGAATATTCCTGCACAATGGGAATAATCATAGCCGTCCATTCATACATTTCAAGAGTTCAAATATTACGTCTCTGAGTGGAACTCATGCCTTTAAGAGTTGTTTCACCATTTATATTGTAGTTATCGCTCTTTTGATTCTTCCTTAGTAGGCCTAGAGAGAAATGTGTCATGCAATTCATGAAGGGGATCATTATCCTATAATGTTTTATTACGCCCCTTCCAGTGGGCATGCAAGAGGATCGGTTTAACCCCTGAGGTCCCTTTATCTCATAGGAATATTCACATAGACTTAACAAAAAGTCCAATTGGAATCTGCTGAGAAGCCAACTAACTACATGGTTAGCCGTATGACTTGTGTGGGTGGGTGGAGCTGCCAATATTGGGCAATGCTATCTGCCTGTCTGTAGCGGCTTAACATAAAAGGCTGTTAGAGTGGAGGTGGGGTTTGAAAGGGGATCAGAAAATGGCAAAAATAGTACCTTTTACCTGGCTGCCTTCTAGGATATAGTTATACACAAGATTTTTTTCCAAGCATATGGAAAAAATATCTGCTGTCCAGTGGCTCTTTCCCTTAATTTCTGGTGTCTGGATCCTATGTCAGCATTATATGGACTGTCCTTGGCACTTAGGGGCTTATGGCAATTGTACAAATGTATTTTATGTAAGTGGAGCAATGTTCCTGCAGGTTCCAGGGTCCATCCTAATGCCCTATTTAATAAAGGGTTCCAGTGCTGGGCCAAGCTGTCTGGGCGCCCTAGGCAACCCAGACTGCTTGGTCCGCCCCCACTCCCGCTGGAGGAGGGTGTACGGTGGGGGCAAATGGCCAGAAATAGGGGTAAGTGAGAGAAGAGTTATCTGCCTGGCAACCACCCACTGTTGCACCCTAGGTAGGTGCCTCCTCTGCCTACCCCTAATTCTTGCCATAAAGGGTTCCATGTTTGGATGTTGAGGTGGCTGTAGTACCTTGAGCACTTATAGGTATCACCTTGAGAAAGACTGCCATAAGTCAATCTTCCACACTAACTGGTATGAAAGTTAGGTTTGCTCTTAATTCTATGGAACCTCAGTAGATATCTGAGTTTACATAAAGACTACAGACTAAAAGTCGTGTGCAGACAGTGTCGGACTGGGAACCCAGGGGCCCACCAGAAAACCTTAGACCATAGGCCCACTCTTTCCTTGCCCAACCTCTTCATTCTCCTAGTCTCTTTTATTTACATGCTAGCATCTATTCTTCCATCTATTTCTCCTCTTCCTTCCCATTCAGAAATAGGGAATGACCATGAAACAGGCCAAATGGTCAGGAGCAAGAGGGCCCACTTACACCTGAGCCCACCGGGAGTTTTCCTGGTATCCTGGTGGGCCAGTCCGACACTGTCTGCAGATGATCAAACTGGCACCATATATAGCTCTCATGATACAATTCATCAATATCCAACCAAACTGTGTGACCATCACTTGCACTTGATCTCCCAAAACAGTAAACCATGACATTTGTATGGGGGCATTGTCCCATTGTGCCCTTATGTGACCATGCAGAAGGACCAATAAAAGAATGGAAAAAAGTAGAGTATGGTTAATTTCCCTTCAGTTTCCTTCAACGTGGTTATGGTCCTCCTCTTTGTCCATGAGAAACAGAATACACAGGCCACAATGGAGCAATCTGGACTGTAACTGCAGCCAAACAAGGGCCTGAAACAGGGTAATGCACATGAACCCATAAAATCTATGGATTTAAGCTCAGCAGTAAAAAAAAAATATAGAAGGAAATCTGTAATCAGGAACCCTTTATTCATGGAAAATAATTTCATTATCTTCAAAGGGAGCCAGTAAACAGATTTCTGTTTTTAACCTAAAGATGCCCATACACGTTAAGATACGCGCTCACTTGGCGAGGTCACCAAGCGAGCGGATCTTTTCCCGATATTTCCGCCTCCCGCCTATTGGGTGAATTCAGGCTAATTTGGTCTGGGCCAAACCATCGAATAAAATGCCGGTAATAGGCGCAGCTGGATTAGGGACCGCATCGGCTCGTTGATGAGGTCCCCGATCCGAATAATTTTTTAACCTGCCCGATTGATATCTGCCCGATTCCAGGCCAGATATCGGTCGGGCAGGCCCGTCGTTAGTGCCCATACACGGGCCGATAAGCTGCCAAATCGGTCTAAGGGACCCATATCGGCAGCTACAGTCGGCCCGTGTATGGCCACCTTAACTCTGCTAAGAAAAATTTGCCTAAAAACTATGCTAAATAATTTTGGAATGGCTATGGATGAATAGGAATATGTCATAGTGAAATGGTAAACTGGTCCCTTCATCTAGAGTCTTATGTGGGTCTGGTAGGGCCGACCTGTCCCCCACCTGGATCCACAACCCAACTGGGACCCCTACCTGCAGAGGGTTAACTTTAATCCTGACCTGAAGCCACATCATTTGAAAGGAAATTACAGTCTTCTCCTTACCCAGGTACCAGGCAGGGTACCAACTGAGCAGCAGCATGGGATCAGGGATTTTCCACTTGAAACCTGACCAATTTATGGGCATTCTTCGAGATCCTAACACAATGCAGGACTCTACCTCCATCCCAGTATGTATGTATGTATGTATGTATATCTTTATTTATAAAGTGCTACTTATGTACGCAGCGCTGTACAGTAGAATACATTAATACAAACAGGGGGTTAATAAGATAATAATAGATAAATACAAAGTATAACAATAAATACAAGATACAGTTGCAATAAGTTAAGAGTCAAAGGCACAAGAGGACGGAGGTCCCTGCCCCGTGGAGCTTACAACCTATATGATGCCCACATTCTGCCATTTTGCACTACTGGCTTATGACTTGAAGCAATACTATAAGAAAACTACCACCGAGGGCAGGGTTGCCACGTCGCTAGTACTTTACCAACCAGCGGGTAAATGAATGTTTTATGCCAAGGTTATTAGCAGAGAGGAAAGACAGCAGAAATCAGTTGGTATTTTGCTTCCAAAAAGGTGGCGCCCTTTCTATTCTGTGTCTAAAAGCGAGAGGATTTGGGAAAATGTATTAACTCTAAATATGGGCACAATTCAGTCATTTTTATGGTTGTACAGAAGTATATTTCCTAGAAGACTAGTCATATGGCTTGTTCTAATTGCCTCCCGTCAATAAAATAGCAACTAGTCATGTTTTATTGCCGGCAATCTAAGTCTCTTTACAGCAGGGCAACATTATCCAGAGGCTTATGGCAAGATCATTGATCCGCTATATGAAACATTTACAAGGGTTTATTTACTGTGCCCATAACAACCAATAAGGCACCACAGAGGGCACGCTGCGCTTTGGGTTTTAACATACATTATACGAGAAATATAAATGTTGTCTGTATTTTCTACTAGGGGAAATGTATAAGAAGAGGGGGCGAATCTCCTAGAATTACAGGAGGCCAGAAGACTCCTGAAAATCCAGATAAGATGACTAGTGATGAGCGAGTGATTTTTTCAATTTTTTTGCCAAAATAGGCGCATTCGCAGCAAAAAAAAGACATGCGTGACAAAAAAAAAAATTTCGCGATGAGCGTGTTTCATGGATTTTTCGGGAATTTTTTGCCAAAGCAAAACGGATCACATTCGCTTATCACTAAAGGTGACGACAATCATTTTTAAAGAGGCATACTATGGTATAACAACAGTCGGTGCAGTGGACTATTTTGCCACCTAGGACTGTGCCGCCTTGTCCTGCTTCTGAGATCTGGACAGAGATGGGCGCTCACTAGTCTCTCAAAGCAAGGGTGTCTTTAGGGGCAATGGGTCCCACAGCAAAACTCATCAGAGCTTTGTTATTTATATCATGTATAGCTGTTTAACATATGATCCATTAGATGTTGTTCTCTTCTTAAATCCCTCTCCACTATTTCCTGCTCTATTCTAGCTCTGTTCTGCTCCAGTCTGTCCTGTGCCCTGCCCCCTCTGCCCATCTCCAGTCTGTCCTGTTATATGCCCACTCTGCCCTACTCCAATCTGTCCTGTGCCCTGCCCCCTCTGCCCATCTCCAATCTGTCCTGTTATATGCCCACTCTGCCCATCTCCAGTCTGTCCTGTTATATGCCCACTCTGCCCTACTCCAATCTGTCCTGTTATATGCCCACTCTGCCCTTCTCCAATCTGTCCTGTTTTATGCCCACTCTGCCCTTCTCCAATCTGTCCTGTTTTATGCCCACTCTGCCCTACTCCAATCTGTCCTGTTATATGCCCACTCTGCCCTTCTCCAATCTGTCCTGTTTAATGCCCACTCTGCCCTACTCCAATCTGTCCTGTTATATGCCCACTCTGCCCTACTCCAATCTGTCCTGTTATATGCCCACTCTGCCCTACTCCAATCTGTCCTGTTATATGCCCACTCTGCCCTACTCCAATCTGTCCTGTTATATGCCCACTCTGCCCTTCTCCAATCTGTCCTGTTATATGCCCACTCTGCCCATCTCCAATCTGTCCTGTTTTATGCCCACTCTGCCCTTCTCCAATCTGTCCTGTTACATGCCCACTCTGCCCTTCTCCAATCTGTCCTGTTTTATGCCCACTCTGCCCTACTCCAATCTGTCCTGTTATATGCCCACTCTGCCCTACTCCAATCTGTCCTGTTATATGCCCACTCTGCCCTACTCCAATCTGTCCTGTTATATGCCCACTCTGCCCTTCTCCAATCTGTCCTGTTTTATGCCCACTCTGCCCTACTCCAATCTGTCCTGTTATATGCCCACTCTGCCCTACTCCAATCTGTCCTGTTATATGCCCACTCTGCCCTTCTCCAATCTGTCCTGTTTTATGCCCACTCTGCCCTTCTCCAATCTGTCCTGTTATATGCCCACTCTGCCCTTCTCCAATCTGTCCTGTTTTATGCCCACTCTGCCCTACTCCAATCTGTCCTGTTATATGCCCACTCTGCCCTTCTCCAATCTGTCCTGTTTTATGCCCACTCTGCCCTACTCCAATCTGTCCTGTTATATGCCCACTCTGCCCTTCTCCAATCTGTCCTGTTATATGCCCACTCTGCCCTACTCCAATCTGTCCTGTTTTATGCCCACTCTGCCCATCTCCAATCTGTCCTGTTACATGCCCACTCTGCCCTACTCCAATCTGTCCTGTTATATGCCCACTCTGCCCTACTCCAATCTGTCCTGTTACATGCCCACTCTGCCCTACTCCAATCTGTCCTGTTATATGCCCACTCTGCCCTACTCCAATCTGTCCTGTTATATGCCCACTCTGCCCTTCTCCAATCTGTCCTGTTATATGCCCACTCTGCCCTACTCCAATCTGTCCTGTTATATGCCCACTCTGCCCTGCTCCAGAGTGGTGTGTTTTGCATCTCTAGGCCCTGCTCCAGTTTGTTTTGTCATATGCCCACTATGATCTGCTCCAGTCTACCTGTTCTGCGCCCACTCTGCCCTGCTCCAGTCTGTGCTATATGCCCAGTGTGCCCTGCTTCAGTCTGTGCTATATGCCCAGTGTGCCCTGCTCCAGTCTGTGCTATATGCCCAGTGTGCCCTGCTTCAGTCTGTGCTATATGCCCAGTGTGCCCTGCTTCAGTCTGTGCTATATGCCCAGTGTGCCCTGCTTCAGTCTGTGCTATATGCCCAGTGTGCCCTGCTCCAGTCTGTGCTATATGCCCAGTGTGCCCTGCTTCAGTCTGTGCTATATGCCCAGTGTGCCCTGCTCCAGTCTGTGCTATATGCCCAGTGTGCCCTGCTTCAGTCTGTGCTATATGCCCAGTGTGCCCTGCTCCAGTCTGTGCTATATGCCCAGTGTGCCCTGCTTCAGTCTGTGCTATATGCCCAGTGTGCCCTGCTTCAGTCTGTGCTATATGCCCAGTGTGCCCTGCTCCAGTCTGTGCTATATGCCCAGTGTGCCCTGCTCCAGTCTGCGCTATATGCCCAGTGTGCCCTGCTCCAGTCTGTCTTATTCCAGTATCTACAGATACAGATCCACTCTGCACTTATTTGTTTTTGCTTCCACTTTGAGCCCTTTCTGTCTCAAAACTCACCACTTTACCTTTGGTAAATGATATCCAGCTCCATTCTTGATATTAATTCACAGGCAGTGAAGTGCTCAGGAGAGCTTTTCATTATGCCAGCTCAGGATACTTGTGCAATATAGGGCACCCTTGTGCACCTTATGCTGGAATGTTTATCCGGCACAGAGCCCAGGCAGCGCTGCTGTAGGTCGGCCGGCCGGACTGCTTTTTGCTCCAGGACTTGCCCCATCTCACAGCAGTGCAATACCTTACCTCTCTCTATATAACATTTCTTCACATCGAATAACCTTCACTTCCTACTCATGACGTTGTTGGACCCATTTACAACTAACACATTAGTGCAGATGAAACACTTATTCTTGGCGCTGTTTTTTAATCACCTAAATTGTCAGTATGGCTTTGATTTGAATGTAATTGGTGTTGCTATGGAGGTGGAAAACAACTCATTTAGATGCAATTCATTTCCATCTCTCACATTTATAAACCTTTCTCACATTAAAAGCACTTTGCCACTGCTCCTAAGGACGTGTTGGAGCTTAAGGCTAATGGCACACGGGGGCTGATTACAGGCATTTCTGAGGAAGAATTTTTGACCCAGAATCATGTGCAACAAACCTAAAAGGAACTTTGTGTTTGGTGACCATTCCTGGAACCCTTGTCTTTCAAACATGTTGTCCCTAATATGGCAGTAGGCCAGAAGTAATTGTCCATTTAGCTGTAGGCAACATAATTGTATGATTTACATCTCAGGTGTGTTATTATAGGAATAGTCGGTTGGCTATGAAGCCTCATTGGCAACGCAACACTCTCCAGTGTTTTCTCCTAGCTCACAACAGTCTTGATTTAGGTGGAACAGTCTTGAATCATGGACTCAAAGAGGAGGGTTTCCTGGAAAGTAGGTGGGGTTTAGGGTGAATCAAGGGTGCAATTGGCCTAATTCATGTTTCTCCCATAGAGGGCTACCTCAGTCACCATGCTTTGTGGGCCAGGGTTTCAACAGGTCTGGAATGACTGAAATAACATAGCTAAGAAAAGAAAAACTTAAAAATATATCATTTTGGAAACTTCACAGCAGCATTTACTCTTGAATAACCAAAGTAAATTTAGAATTCCTAGTTGTTCAGCCTCTGGGTCCACTCCCCTCCCATCCTGCCCAATACCTCTTTAACACCACCTTTTAGTTGATTCTCCCTCTTCTTTGCCTGATTGTATAGCAGCTCTGTCCCCAAACACGACATAGGCCTGCTCACTGTGCATCATAGGCCCACCACTTTTGGTCCCACCACCCCCTCCACATCATTGGCTAGTAAGGGGCCCACAACAAGGTGGCAACTTTAATTGGATAGGGGGAAAGCTGAAAAGTAATAAATAGAAGATTCTTGGTGAATTGTGAGTATTCTAGGAAAATAATAGCAGGGAGACTATTATAGTTACATAGTTACATAGGGTTGAAAAAAGACCATTGTCCATCAAGTTCAACCCATCCAAGTAAACCCAGCACCCACAACCTATACTTACCAATCTATACACTCACATACATAAACTATATATACAACCACTAATACTATGGGGCTGATTTACTAATCCACGAATCCGAATGGGAAAAATTCGGATTGGAAAACAAACATTTTGCGACTTTTTCGTATTTTTTGCGACTTTTTTGTAGCCGTTACGACTTGCGCGAATTGTCGCGACTTTTCCATAGCCATTACAAATTTCGTGAATTGTCCGATCATTACGAAAAAAAACGCATTTGGACCCTTTTCGGGCGTTCGTGGATTAGTAAATGTGCCGCTAAATGTAGGTATTAATATCACAATAGCCTTGGATACTGGATTTGTTCAAGAAACATTTTGAACCCTTAGGGGCTGATTTACTTACCCACGAACGGGTCGAAATGAGTCCGATTGCGTTTTTTTCGTAATGATCGGTATTTTGCGATTTTTTCGTATGTTTTGCGATTTTTTCGGATTCTTTACGAATTTTTCGTTACCAATACGATTTTTGCGTAAAAACGCGAGTTTTTCGTATCCATTACGAAAGTTGCGTAAAAAGTTGCGCTTTTTTCGTAGCGTTAAAACTTACGCGAAAAGTTGCGCATTTTTCGTAGCGTTAAAACTTACGCGAAACTTTGCACCTTTTAAGTTTTAACGCTACGAAAAATGCGCAACTTTTCGCGTAAGTTTTAACGCTACGAAAAAAGCGCAACTTTTTACGCAACTTTCGTAATGGATACGAAAAACTCGCGTTTTTACGCAAAAATCGTATTGGTAACGAAAAATTCGTAAAGAATCCGAAAAAATCGCAAAACATACAAAAAAATCGCAAAACATACGAAAAAATCACAAAATGTTCGTTTTCAAGTCGGAACTTTTCCAATTCGGGTCGGATTCGTGGGTTAGTAAATCAGCCCCTTAGTCTTATTATCGGCCTAGATATTTCTAAATAAATGTTGTACTGCAAAAGGGGGCCCTAACCCCCCAGAAGTAGGAAAACTCTGTAACAGCATCTACCTTAGAGATCTTTTGGGAGATCCCTTCTTATCATATCTAATAGAACCTTCTACTATTTCCATTTCAGGTTATTGGGAAGATTATATGTGTTACTCTATTAAATCCATCCCCTACTTTGTAGCACCTAAGTCCAAAATTCAAGAGATCTACGATGCAGAGCTAGGTTGAAGAACTTTGTAGGAGTTTAAACTTTATGAAATAAGCACAAGGAAAGGTATTTTACATTTGCTATTGACCAGACAGTATAGTTTGATGCCCAAACTAGTGGGTTATGGGGAAGGCACTCCAGTCTACGATGCAAAGACAATGTGTTTGGCAAATTGCAGAAAACATGGCAGGTTGCACCTAGTTTTATACTTTGCTCCCTGCCTCACTCTTCTTTAAATGGTAGCACATGAATGCAGCATTATAATGCTATGGGACTGGCCTTTTAGTAAGAGGCATCACAAGCCAATGACACAGTTGCTAGGTACCAATGGGTCTGACTGAGACCTGTTGGATTCGGCTAATGGTAAATGTGGTGTTTCACCACTGGTGGGGAACCACTTGAAACCCCCTTTGTCATTTATATGAATGGAGATTGGCAGTATAAGATGGTTTCTGGGCTGAAAACACATCATAGGCCCACCACTTTTGGTTCCGCCACCCCCTCCACATCATTGTCTGGGGCCCCCCCTCCTCCAACACCCCCAAAGGCCCCTCCCATCAATAAAAAGGACACACAGACATTGATAGCCAGGGCCCCCCTAAAACATTGGTAGCCATGGCCCCCTAAAACATTACGTTTTGCATTGATGCCAGGGCAGGTACCCCCTAAAACATTGCTAGCCAGCCCAGGGCCCCTTAAAACATTGGTGGTGCTCATACTATGGTCTGCTACCCGATGCTTCCTTACTGCTTCCTTCCACTCCACCCCCGCGTCTTCCCACAATTGTTGGCCCCCAGCATCCTTCTGCCTCCTCCTGGCCCCCCCAGCATTCTCCAGCTCCCCCCAGCATCCTTCTGCTTCCTCCAGGGCCCTCCAAGCATCCTCCAGCTCCCCCCAGCATCCTCCTGCTTCCTTCAGGCCCCCCCAAGCATCCTCCAGCTCCCCGACAGCATTCTCCAGCTTCCCCAGCCCCCCCCCAGCATGCTCATGCTTCCCCCAGGGCCTTCCTCCCCAGCATCTTCCTGCTTCCCCCCAGGCCCTCCCCCCACTGCATCCTCTTGCTTCACCAAGGCCCCCGCCCCCCAGCATCCTCCTGCATCCTCCAGGGCCCCCCCCCAAGCATCCTCCAGCTCCCCCCAGCATCCTCCTGCTTCCCCCAGCCCCCCCCAGCATCTTCCTGCTTCCCCCAGGGACCCCCAGCATCCTCCTGCTTACCCCAGGGACCCCTCAGCATCCTCCTGTTTCCCCCAGGGACCCCCAGCATCCTCCTGCTTCCCCCAGGGCTTCCCCCCCAGCATCCTCCTGCTTCCCCCAGGGACCCCCAGCATCCTCCTGCTTCCCCCAGGGACCCCCAGCATCCTCCTGTTTCCCCCAGGGCCCCCAAGCATCCTCCTGCTTCCTCCAGCCTGTGACTAGTGGTTATCAGCTTTTTCTAAAAGTTTTTTCTGTGTCCCCAGATGGTATTCCAGCTCCACGGGGAGCCACAATGAGCTCTAATTATACCTGATCTTACTCCTCAAAGGAAATGATTTTCCTACTCATTCACAAGGCTGATGCGCATTGTTATTTATATGTATTGGCGGCTGCTTTGTGCTGTAGGATAACATAGTTATTTCATTGATTGCTGCCTTTGCTGTAAATAGGTTCGGAGTAAATTGCCGGCACTCTAATACCCTGAAATCGAGGAGGCAGAAGTGGTTTTGAATTCTCTTTGTTATCCAAGGTGCAACTGGTTTCTGGTTATATTAAGCAATAAACTGTATAGGAGCAAGAATGACATATAGATGTTGGGGCCTAGGCTGAAATCAGCCATTAATCACATTGAGAACTGGATGTTTATTATGCTGGGACTCAGGAGCAAAAAGGGCAGAGAACTAGGTCCCTATAAAACTGCTTTATGGTGGAATTCATTTCCTTGGTGATTGGCTTCATCCAGAGATTATCCCCATGTGACATTGCCTTTTGCACTCACGTGCTTCCTTTCTGTAAGGCATTCCATGTAGGCTAATGAATCTATGAGTCTTTCAGAGAAAGGGACATTGATCCGGCCATGACCCTCGGTGACGCTGACGCACAGTCTGTTAATAATTTGGCTAAAATCACAAGACCCAAGGCCGCACACTCGGAGTCATAGCAGGGTTACAGACACAACAACCTTTTCATAAATTATGTAAGTGTAGGGAATTTATCCAAGTGCTTGATCACAAAGGGGAGCTTGAACCCAAGAAGTGTGCAAGTTACTAACTTGGCCACTTGGCCAGGCCCCATCTCATAAAGCTACAGGTGGCCATACTTAGATTGTAAGCTCTACGGGGCAGGGACCTCCTTCCTACTGTGTCTCATACCACATAGCACTTAAGGTGCCCATACACTATAAGATCCGCTTGCTTGGCGATGTCGCCAAGCGAGCGGATCTTCACCCAATATCCCCACCTACGGGTGGCCGATATCGGGTAGCAAGTTTGGGGCCAAACGATCGGATTACATTTGTGGTTATGGGGCAGTGGGTTTGGGGACCGCATCAACGAGCCGATGCGGTCCCCGATCCGACTGGATTTTCTAGCCTGGCCGATCGAGATCTGGCCAATTTCAGGGTAGATATCGGTCAGCCAGGCCGCTCTCTTCTGCCCATACACGGGCCAATTAGCTGCCGAATCGGTCCAAGGGACCGATATCGGCAGCTATAGTCGGCCTGTGTATGGGGACCTTTACTCCCTGTGTATTTATACTTATTTATTGTATTTATTATATCACTTGTCCTCCCTGTGTGTAATTGTGTATATTGTAAGATTGTACAGCGCTGTGTACCCTTGTGGCGCTTTATATATAAAGTTATACATACATACATATATACACGGGCAGATTTCAGCTGCCGATTCAGGTCTTCAGATCGATTTGGTAGCTTATCTGCCCCCAACAGCACTAATTGACCAATATCTGGCCTAAAATTGGGCAGATGTCAGTCAGGCAAGTTTGATTTTCCCGTCAGATCGGGGATGACGTCGGCTCATTAATGCAGTTCTCGGTCTGACGGGTCCTAGTCCTGTCATTGTAATTTGATTGTTTGGCCCTCGGGCGAATTACTCTGATATTGCCCACCTTGGATAGGCATATTGGTGGAAAGACCTACTCATGTGGTGGATCTTATGGTGTATGGCCAGCTTTAATCAGGTGGATATAGGGCTGAGATTAGTGATACTGGGGATGATTATTGGAGGTCTGGAAGAAAGGGAAGACCATGGCCATAACTGGGACCAGTAACCATGGATTTGCTAACACATTCAAGTGCTTGAGCAAAAAGAGGAGCTTGAACCCAGATCTGTGAAAATTACAAAGTAGTCGCTTACAGTCATGTACAGTTGCTGCAATGTCTCATAGAGGTGCTTAGGTGATTATATGGGTGGCATTAGCCAACTAGTGGTGATACTGGTGTTGATTATTTGAGTGCTGCAATGGCCAATGTTGGCACTATTGACCATAGGTTTACTTACACTATCAAGTGTTCAGCCACAATGGGTAACCCAAGATGTGTGAAAATTATTAACTTGGTGAGACCTTATCATTTAGAGCAGGGGTCCACAACTTCTTTTTACCCATGAGCCATATTCAAATGTAAAAATAGTTGGGGAGCAACACAAACATGAAAAATATGCTTGTGGGTACTAATTAAGGGCTGTGGTTGGCTATTTGGTAGCCCCTATGTGGACTGGCAGCCTACCTGTAGCTCTGTTTGGCAGTACGCCTAGTTGTAATGCAGCCAAACTTGCCCCCAAGTCACAAATTCAATCATAAGCACCTTCTTTGAAGCCACTGGGAGCAACATCCAAGGGGTTGGGGAGCAACATTGCTCTCACTGGTTGGGGGTCACTGGTATAGAGTTACTCAGAAGAGGAACATGTGGATTTACAGATTATTTTAGCCAAATAGTGGCAAATTATTCAAGGGCTACACGAAATGAAGCCTCTGGCCAAAGATGTCACCATGACTTTGCTAACTAATTCAATTGCTTGGCACAAAAAGGGGAGCTTGAACCCAAAATGTGTGGAAATTACTTTCTTGGTCCCTTGGCCAGGCCCCTCATACATGAAGAACATATGGACCAACTAGTGGTGATACAGTGGCCTGATAATCTGAGGGCTGCAAGACAGGGAATCATGTGGCAGAAGATGGCACAGGTGATCATGGGTTTATAATCAGATTTCCAGGCACGACAATGTATATCAGGGTTGGTTAAAGTCTAGTAAACCACAACAACCAATCACATGCATTTAAACAGACGATAAGTAAATTCTCCCTGCTGATTGGCTTCTTCTTCTTTCATTTATTACACCTAAGCTAAGTTTATTAGTTTGCCAATGGAAAGCCATCTGTTGGTGGGTTTACCTATGAAAAAATATCACCCTCCTCCCTTGAGTGGTTGAGACTGCTTTTGTCCAGTTGTCAAGTTCTTCATCAGGACATTTGCCCACTGGGACTTAGTTGGGATCAAGTACAGGTACTGTTTTATTATTACAGAGAAAAGGGAATCATTTAACCATTAAATAAACCCAATAGGGCTGTTCTGCCCCCAATAAGGGGTAATTATATCTTAGTTGGGATCAAGTACAGGTACTGTTTTATTATTACAGAGAAAAGGGAATCATTTAACCATTAAATAAACCCAATAGGGCTGTTCTGCCCCCAATAAGGGGTAATTATATCTTAGTTGGGATCAAGTACAGGTACTGTTTTATTATTACAGAGAAAAGGGAATCATTTAACCATTAAATAAACCCAATAGGGCTGTTCTGCCCCAATAAGGGGTAATTATATCTTAGTTGGGATCAAGTACAGGTACTGTTTTATTATTACAGAGAAAAGGGAATCATTTAACCATTAAATAAACCCAATAGGATTGTTCTGCCCCCAATAAGGGGTAATTATATCTTAGTTGGGATCAAGTACAGGTACTGTTTTATTATTACAGAGAAAAGGGAATCATTTATTATTTGCTTATAATGGAGTCTATGGGAGATGGCCTTTCCGTACTTCAGAACTTTCTGGATAACGGGTTTCCGGATAAGGGATCCCATACCTGTATAATGTAAGTTGGAATTATTGGCCGGCATGTCAGTCTAAGTTTTCAATAAAAAACCCTCATTGGTTGGACACTAACTACATAAAATGGGAGGATAAACAGTTAATAATTCAAAAACAGTGCAGCATCAAAGTATATCAAAGACAATATTCCATTATATTTAAAGTAAGGACAAGCCAAGTGTATAATAGCATGATAATAAAATTGTACAGCCGTACATGGTGCCATCCCACCCTTCTCCAGAAGCTCTTCACCCAGACGGATGGCTCTCCTGCGGTCACCGTGACATTAGCAGCAAAGGTGTCACTAAACCAATGATAATTATACATTGGAAATACATTGTGCTCTTAGCAAATGACACCTGCTGGCTCCCCGCTCTCCGTATGAAGCCTGTGCACGTTGGAATTTAATTATGGGAGATGGCTGCACAATCCTTTCAGTTCCACAATGAAAAAAGAGAAGGTTTTGTGAAACATCTCATGTAGAGAGAGCCGAAAAGGATCATAATGGGGTAAAAATCAAAGATTTTCTGATTTGTATATAAATGTAAATTGAAGAATGGAGCAGAGATAATGGCTCAGGATTTAACTACCAGATGTGCTTAATGCCAAAATGTCACATTTCAGTAAAAAATATTGCAAATTCAATAGCATATATATATTGTCCTACCTGGCTAGATAAGCTCTTTGCACTATGCTACAACTGGTCACAAACAAAGTGGCACTTTGGTGACTCTAAATGTGCTCTTGTGTGTCTAACTTGCACACATTTCCACCAAAATAATTTGTATTTTCTGTCCAACATGGAACATTCAAGGACAAGAACATGGGAGGCCTCAGTGTAAGGCCATGTGGTTTCTATAATTTATTGGCAAACACAATAACACCACCCGAAACCAAGAGGGACTCTTGGAGCTTCTTCTCAGTTGGAGGTTGTGATTCTAGAAGAGGCATCCATGTGGAAGCACCCATACAGGAGTAAGGCTGCTCAACTAGCCAGGCTCAAGTACTAGAAGGTGCTAGTGATGGGAACCTGGAACACATTTGAGACACTAATTTACACCCAGGACTTCCTTGGGCCACCATTTGGCTGCTAGGGTATTTGATTTATCCTTAGGGGAGTAGTTGGCTACTTTTCTACACTGGTGCCAAGGAAACTATGTTGAAGGACATAACCTGGTTGTACCAGGGGATCTCCTGGTGGGCACCAACCAAGGACAGTTCCTATCAGACCTTTCCTCATTTGCACCTTAAGCCTAAGATATAAAACCCTATCTACATCAAACTGTTGTAAATCCTGGATGTCAGATTCAACTGGTATTTCACGGCCTATCCAGTAAGACTTGTACTTTACTCCCTGTTAGTATTCCCCTCTTACACTCTTGGTTTTGCCCAGTCCCCTCTCAAAAAAAAAGTGTGAAGAGGGGGGCTTTAAGCACAGTTTCCCAGTAGTGATGAGCGAATCTGTCCCATTTGGCTTTCCCAAAAAAACTCTCAAAACAACAGGAAAATTAGTGAAAGGGTGAAAACGGTGGACTTTTTTGTCGCCTATTTATGCCACAATCGTGCCCATTTAGACGCAACTGTGCCCAATTTGATGCGACCGTGCCTATTTTGCTGCGACTGCAACTTTTTTTTTATGCACGACAAATTTTTCAGCAGACGTTTTGCGAAACAATTCGCTATTGGCGAAAAGCGGAAATTTGCTACAAATCCATGCCTGGCAAAAAATTGGCTCATCACTATTTCCCAGCACTGAACGAGTCTGTCCCTTTATCCCCATGTCTGATTCCTGTGCCATATAATGAGGGGAAATAATAACATAATTATCTCTATATGTAAGGTACCAGCAAGATGGCTGACACAGTGCTGGGAATCAGCATTCTCATTGGTCAATTCTTTTGCATTTATAATAAAGTTTTTATCAGTAGAATTCTCATTGGTGAATTTTCTTGCATCTATAATTATTTGGCATCTTCTATAGCAAAACTAGGGGGCGCAGTGGGACAGCATCAGCTGTAATGATAGAAAATGATAGATAGGGGAAACCAACTGATAATCAATGAATGAAACAGTTTGAAGCGAAGCTGATCTTCTGCCATTGTGGGTGATTCCTTATATGTATCTGCTCTGTAACAGAATTCACACTTTTTTAGCAATAATATAAAACAAAATATCTTTTGGGCCCCTGCAGAGCCCCACAGATTCCAAACCTGCGATTGGGAAAGGGAGACCATTCAACTGTCATCTAAATGGAAAACTGGCGCATCTCCAGCAGGGGGTGTAAGAGAGCGAGAGAGAGATGCAGCCCTTTTTGTGCAAGTGACTGTAACGAGATGGCACCATGAAGTGTGACCTTTGCCTGCGTCTCCCCCCCCCGCTGCATCATTACATCAGTCTATATGGGGTCTTTAGGAAAGAGAAAAGGCTCAGACTTGCTTTTAACATCAAGATTTAGGCACTTGGAAATGCATTTAGGATAAATGGAGCCACACGTGGACAAGAGATTGCGAGACGATTAGCTCCCCTCTGTTCTGCTCAGCCACCCCGGGCCGACTTTTCTACAGTTAATGGAAACAGCTCGTGAGTTTTGCCATCTCCCGGCTGATAGAGTGAGTTCTTTCATAGCAAGCATGGGAATAGCAGGTATAAAATAGACCTGTCTGTGAATGTGGCTAGCAGTCAGCTTTCCTGCAGGATATTTAAAGGTCAAGTTAAATTGACTGAAACAATTATCTGGAAGATGTAAAGATATTTAATCAGATTCCATCTCCAAGGAAAAACAATGTGAAGAAATGCTCCATTTTGACCCAAGCTCTTATAGTTGGGGTTGTGTAGAAAAGGGGCATAAATACTAACAGAAGTGCCATAAATAAATAGAATTGTATATTTTTTTTTTAACATACAGATGGAGACGAACCCATGATAGCCTCCCTCTGATTCACACAAATCATTTCACCATCCACTCTTAGGGGCACATATACTAATCCACGAACGTCCGAAAAGCATCCGAATGCGTTTTTTTCGTAATGATCGGTATTTTGCGACTTTTTCGATGATCAATACGACTGCGACAATTCACGGAATTTGTAATGGCTATGAAAAAGTTGCAACAATTCACGAAAGTCATAATGCTATGAAAAAGTTGCGACAATTCACGGAATTTGTAATGGCTATGAAAAAGTTGCAACAATTCACAAAAGTCATAATGCTATGAAAAAGTTGCGACAATTCACGGAATTTGTAATGGCTATGAAAAAGTTGCAACAATTCACGAAAGTCATAATGCTATGAAAAAGTTGCGACAATTCACGGAATTTGTAATGGCTATGAAAAAGTTGGGACAATTCGCGCAAGTCGTAATGGCTAAGAAAAAGTCGCAAAAAATACGAAAAAGTCGCAAAATGTTCGTTTTCCAATCAAAATTTTTCCCATTCGGATTCGGATTCGTGGATTAGTAAATCAGCCCCTTAGGCTTCCGTAGGGAATCGTTCCACCATTCTCACCATGTTGAAATGAGGTATGAGTGCCATAACTATAGAGGGTCTCCCAGTCGCGTGGGGGCCTGGATCACTCTTTCACCTGCGGATGGGGAGTGGAGGACAGTGACAGGCGAAGAGCATGGGGAAACAGGTTGGCAGTGGGTGGACGGGGCAGTGGGTAACAGTAACTGTGCTCCGGGCCCCTTTGAAATTTTTTTTTGCTGGGGGGCCCAGCGCTGACTTGTTACACATTTCTGGGATTCTGTTTTGGAGTATTTGTGCACTGCCCATCATGGAAAGCAGATTGACTTCAAGTCCCAGAATCCATTTAACATGAAACAAGGTGATGGAAGGGTTGAATGACTCTGTCAGGCTAAGGGCCATGACATATGGGGAGATTAGTTGCCGTGCAACAAATCTCCCTTGTCACGGGCAACTAATCTCCCTGAAATGCCATCCCACCGGCTAGAATGTAAATCACCGGTGGGATGGTATACGCAGCGTGGCGATTTCGGGGAAAGTTGCCTTGAGAGGAAACCTTGGCGATTTTGGCGCCGCGTATGCCATCCCACCGCGATTTACATTCTAGCCAGTGGGATGGCATTTCGGGGAGATTAGTCTATGATTAGTGTTAATCTGTACCAAAAATGACGCACCTCCAAAAAATCGCCATGTACGTCATGTTTTTTCACACCCCCAAGAGTTCCCCAATGATGAAACATGGAAATTTGCAGTGAATCCATGCCTGCCGAAACATTTTGCTCATCTCTATCTACGATCCAACAGCATCTCAGTGGTCTATTGAAACTGCCCCAGGTTTGGTTTAGAAGTCCAAATGGTTGGGAAGTTATGGTCAAAATTGGGTTGTATGTCTAGGTTTATATATTTAAAAAAACACCTTCTTATCTGTAAGCCAGAGCAATATGTGAAAAAGATGGCTCACTTTATAAATAGTTTATTACAGGGGGGCATCTGAAGAAGACGCCAAC
Source organism: Xenopus tropicalis (assembly GCF_000004195.4). Classification (NCBI taxonomy): domain Eukaryota; kingdom Metazoa; phylum Chordata; class Amphibia; order Anura; family Pipidae; genus Xenopus; species Xenopus tropicalis. The sequence continues at coordinate 17,698,514 of NC_030685.2, read as the reverse complement.
TTCGGGAGGCACTGTCTTTGGGGGCAATTGGGGGCACTGTCTATGGGGGCACTGTCTGCGGCAATTGGGGGCACTGTCTATGGGGGGCACTGTCTATGGGGCAATTGGGGGCAGTGTCTATGGGGGGCAATAGGGGGCACTGTCTATGGGGGCAATTGGGGCACTGTCTATGGGGGCACTGTATGGGGGCACTATCTATGGGGGCACTGTCTATAGGGGTACTGTTTATGGGGCAATTGGGGGCACTGTCTATGGGGGCCCTGGCCAGCATTGATTTAGGAGGGCCCTGGTCTGCATAGCTTTAGGGGGGTCCTGGCCAGCATAGAGTTAGGGGGCACTGTGTATGAGGGCACTGTGGTAGGGGGGCCCTAATACTTTTTATGTCTGTGTGTCCTTTGTACTGAGGGGAGGGGCCCTGAGGGAGGGGGGCCCAGAAAATTTTGTTGTGTGGGGCCTTGTGATTTCTGATGGCGGCCCTGGTTTATTATCACACTGATGATTCCAGGAGATGGGATTGATGGGGCCAATGGGGTTGATAAGGGTGAAAACAAAACATTGATCTATTAGCTATGTATAACAAAAAAATTAACACATGGGTGCCCATTGCGGCTTTGACTGTATAGGAGTGGGTTGCGCCAGCTGAGGCAGTGATATTTCCATGGAATCGTTCATCATGTCAGGTTGTATACAGAGAGTCAGTCTGTGGAAGGTTTTATTATACAGGGAAAGATAGTATAAATACATGTCTTGGCAACATCAATATTAAGATTTAAGATCATAAAATATTTGCTTCTCTGCCTTGCAGCCTTGAAGGTGTTTAACCCCATTCGCTCACAGCCAAACAAGGAAAACCAATCAGTTGCCGGGCAGACTTTCCTACTAGAAGGTGATATTGGGACTTGGATATACGGAGCCAACGCAGAGCAGGGACGGGTTAAGCTTGAAACTCATTATATTCCATGCATAGCATCGAAAACATTTACATTGAAAAAGTGCTTGGAACAGCACGATGGGGCATGTATGAGATGCATGATGGGGAGATAGCAGTGTTAAGTCAGGCTTCAGTTTAAGCAAGATCTTAAAGGGATATTTACATCCCTTTTTGCTTATCCGTGGCATGAATGTGGGATATTAGTGTATATAGAACTGGGAGGGAGTGTATTTAATGGTCATGGTGTATATTTCTGCTATCCTATCTTGCTTCATGGCAGGGATTATACTGCAAGGGTTTATTGGAATTGGCTATTGATGTCGCAGCCATCATTGCCCCACAGGTGTCACACTGTACACTGATATTATTGTCAATGTTATGCTACTTACTTTGTGGCAGGAAATATAAGGAATAACTCCTTCCTGTCAGACCCCAATGCACAAAGTGAAGCCCATATAGGGTTGCTAATTGTTTAGACCCAAACAATTTGGTTTTTCATAGGGCTGTTCAGGTCACAACTATCTGTTTAGGTTTAAGTCTTTTGAAATCTGAACAATAATCTGGCCAATAACTACCTCTGATGTCATAGCCCCACCCACACAAGGCACAAACACTTTCCCAAATATCATGACCCCACCCCCTAATACTCTGCCCCTAGTGTCATCCTTCCATCTTGTCAAAAGTGGTAACCCTTGCTGAGATGGGAGTGGAAGAACTTGAATGGCCTGCACAGAGCCCTGAGCTCAACCCAACTGAACCCCTGTGGGATGAACTGAAACCCTAACTGTGAGCTGTGACTGATCCTCAATATTAGTGCCCAACCTCTTAGGTATAAGGTTGAAGACACACAGGGCTACTTAGTAGCAGCTACTTGTCACAGCTGCTAAATGCCAGAAAATCCCCTGCCATAGACAATACTGAGAATTGCCTTTCGTAAAACACACGTAGAGACAGTTATCAGTAAATGATCAGCATTGTCTATTCCTGTAGCTGTGACAAGTAGCTGCAACTAGTAGCTCTGTGTGTCTTCACCCTAAACGGAAGCAAATTGAACCAACAATGTTCCAGCATTTAGTGAAAAGCCTTTCTAGAAGACTATAGACTGCTAAAAGTGAAAAGGTGCCCAACTGTTCTCCTTAAAAAAGGAAGATCCAACCTCTTGGCAAAAAACCCATGACCCCCAGGCTAAAAGGCTCTAAAGGGCAAGGGTCTTCAGATCTCCCGTTGCCTCAAGGCTTTAGGAGACCCCTTTGGTCTTCAGACCAACCACCCTGTGTGGGTTGGAGGGTCTCTTTTGTCCCAATCCCCATAGCCAAAAGGCATCCAGGGAAAGGAACCATCTTGAACCTGAAGGTTCTGTGCAGGGTTTTGGGTGAAAGGACCCTAATGGCCGCACATTCTCCTCTTCCCCTCTAAATCTCAGAGCACCTTTGTTTCAATGAAAAACATCAGAAAAAAGTGAAAGTAACATAGAAAAAGTAAGATAAATTAAAAAATCAAGTCTATTGGTTAGAATTTAAAAATGACTTAAGGCCAGGGCATAAGAGCAGTGACAGCCATGAAGTGAGGATAGAATGTCACTCCGCCACCCGTGCCATAAGGAAACACATGATGTAGGGCTCCACATGTAGCACACCCGTGAGTGTTGGCTATAAGTGTCTTTGAGCTGTGATAGAATGTGTAGGCCACAACTGGCAACTCCCTGCAACTCCCGAGACCCTGCTGCCCCTTGGGTAAGTGCTTACCAGGGTGCTGTGGATCCGCCTGGAGAGGAATTGACCAGGAGACTGGAGGTTGCTGCGTAACCAAGCATTTATTTATTGAATCCAAACAGTGTTCAATAGCATAATATACAGATTCGGGTATCTCTCCTCTTTGCACAGCCCAGGGGATTCTCTTCCTCCAGATAATCTCCCCTCTATGAGAATATGTTATGACCTGAACTATTGTAAAATACGGAAAATATACGAATAAGCCGAGCCGGCATTGGAAAAATCGGAGAATATAAGAAAAAGTCGCGACGGCGCCGAAAAAGTCGCAATACTACCGATCATTACGAAAAAAACGCATTCGGACGCCTTTGGACCATTCGTGGATTAGTAAATCTGCCCCCTAGAGTGACTATTAGATTGTCTAACTGATTCATATAACTAATCCTGTATCTCACCTCTGAAGGAGGGGAAGCCCCAGGAAGAAAGACCTCCAAAATGGTGTGGCTTCACCTTTTATATAACATCACACTGGCACCTAGTGGTTGCTGTTGAATAACATAGGAAACTCTCTTTCTACACAGTTAGGACCACTCTTAGGCGTCCATATCCCAGAAGGCCACCCTCTAGATTGCCTGTCGAACCCAGTCTAAGGGGCCCAAATCTTGGGGTCCCTACACACAGGTTTGCAAGGCCAGGGGGGCTAGTGACCAAGGGGTTCTTTCCTCACAGTGGATGGGGACTTCCATACCTCCCTTAGCTAAGAGGTATCCCACCCACTGATAAGAACGTTTGACCATATAGTGTAATAAAGCCGCCTTGATCGTGGCTTTGTACCTTGGAATCCAGTTTTCTCCATCGGAGCCGGAGCTCCATACTTACAATGCGTACAGAGATTTGTTAGACTTTATCTATAATAAATAATGCACTTGTGGGGGCAGGAGTTTAGTTCTGCTGTAATGGTTCGGCTGGGATTCAAGGCAGAGCTGAGTTTATTGACTGTACAGGAACCAATCTAGCACTCCCCGCTCCGTATTACAGGCCAAACGGCCTTGTTGCCTGGGCAGTTCCAAGGTGGTGACTGAGCATTAAGCAGCATCCTGCTGAGAGGACACAAAGATCTAATTCCTTATCTGCTCTATTTATTGCGGCACGGCACAGCGGCTATCGTGTTATTGCCTGGTATCAATTGTTCGTCTTGTTCTCCAAAGAGGAAACAAGTGATGTTATTAAACCGCGGGGCTTTGTATCAGGGGAAATTGTGTTACCAGAACTCATGTTATAATAGATCCTATCACTCGCAGCGAAGAGCTGAAATATTACATTGTCGGGCAGTTGGAGACATACAAATGCGAGGGTTTGCTGGCAGGTATCATCGCAAGTGGCAGCCAGTGCTAAATGCCATAAAAATAAATATATCAATTAAAGGTACGGTATCATGAACAATATATAGTTTGTATTTGTGCCTGAAAGCAGCCTGTAATGGTTAGTAGAATACTCAGAAGAGACTGATATACTGTAGTTTGCCTGTCCTTCCTAAACCAAGAGCCCCACGCAACACAGAAACCCCTAATATACCTATCACTGTAATCTGTTCCTTCAAAACGTATGAATAAATACCATTTTATAGGCTGAAATCCATCTGCAAAACAGTTTTTCTCTTTCTGCATCATTTGAAATCCTGGCAGGGGAGAAGGGACTAAAACACTGATGTTACAAATGGTAACAACTTCTCCACAGCTTACAGACAGCATGCAGGAATTACATAACCCACAATGCATTGCACTGTGATGTTCCTTTCCTTATTGACATTAGGGGGCACATTTACTAACCCACGAACGGGTCGAAATGAGTCCGATTGCGTTTTTTTCGTAATGATCGGTATTTTGCGTTTTTTTCGTATTTTTTGCGAATTTTTCGTTACCAATACGATTTTTGCGTAAAAACGCGAGTTTTTCGTAGCCATTACGAAAGTTGCGTAAAATCTGGCGATTTTTCGTAGCGTTAAAACTTGCGCAAAAAGTTGCGCTTTTTTCGTAGCGTTAAAACTTACGCGAAACTTCGCACCTTTTAAGTTTTAACGCTACGAAAAAGGCGCAACTTTTCGCGTAAGTTTTAACGCTACGAAAAAATCGGGCGATTTTACGCAACTTTCGTAATGGCTACGAAAAACTCGCGTTTTTACGCAAAAATCGTATTGGTAACGAAAAATTCGTAAAGACGCCGAAAAAATCGCAAAAGATACGAAAAAGTCGCAAAATGTTCGTTTTCAAGTCGGAACTTTTCCAATTCGGGTCGGATTCGTGGGTTAGAAAATCAGCCCCTAGGTGTGCAGGGGATTGTGGGATTGGGAGGATGCAGGCTGAAGGCAGGCTGAGGACAGTCGACTACCATTACAGTCTCAAAGTAGTCAGCCAGATCAGCAGGCGAACAGGGGGCGGGGCTTAGGGAACTGTTCCAAACCATATTATTACATTAGAAATGATGAAAAGGCTGCATATTTTTTAATTCATGTATATTGCAAAAGTTGCTGAAATTATGGTTACTTTTCAAGAAGCTTAACTTGTGTTTGGTGGAGTTCCCCTTTAATATAAAGGTGCTCCTCCTTCTTGAGGCCATAACAGCCTCTACTCTTCTGGGAAGGCTTCCACTAGATGTTGGAACGTTGTAGGGACTTGCTTCCATTCATTGTAGGTGGGACTTGCTTCCATTCATTGTAGGTGGGACTTGCTTCCATTCATTGTAGGTGGGACTTGCTTCCATTCATTGTAGGTGGGACTTGCTTCCATTCATTGTAGGTGGGACTTGCTTCCATTCATTGTAGGTGGGACTTGCTTCCATTCATTGTAGGTGAGACTTGCTTCCATTCATTGTAGGTGAGACTTGCTTCCATTCATTGTAGGTGGGACTTGCTTCCATTCATTGTAGGTGAGACTTGCTTCCATTCATTGTAGGTGAGACTTGCTTCCATTCATTGTAGGTGGGACTTGCTTCCATTCATTGTAGGTGGGACTTGCTTCCATTCATTGTAGGTGGGACTTGCTTCCATTCATTGTAGGTGGGACTTGCTTCCATTCATTGTAGGTGGGACTTGCTTCCATTCAGCCATTAGAGAGGTTGGGCACTGAAAATGGAGATAAGGCCTGGCCCTCAGTCAAGTTCTACCATAGACATCTCAGCAAACCCATTCTTTATGGACCTGGCTTTGTTGTGGGGGCATTATTGAGCTGAAACAGTTAAGGGTCGTCCCCAAACGGTCACCACAAAGTAGGAATCAACACATTGTTTTACACTGTAGCTTTATGGTGCTTTTGCTAAGTATCGGTCCAGATAGTTTTGCTCATAGTAGTTCTAGGTGCTTGCATAGGGTAATTGGTAATGCATGTTGGTTAGGCCCAAATGTGCAAACCTGTGTTGAGAAGGCTTTCACAGTTCTTGATCTATCTCTACCTCATTCTGATTTCAGTTCTAGGGATTTTTTCATTCATCTTTCAACTTAATATCCCTCCTGTTTTGGATCCCTTAGAGATTTCCAGACTTCTTGGGTTTACGCTCTCTGTTTAAAGGTCAGTACTTTGTTAGGTGCCTCTTAGCTCGAGGTTCCTGCATTACTGTGCAGACAGCCATGCGAGGAGCAACCTTTGGGTTATTTGACTGATTGGCCTATGAGCTGACCAGATGGATGTTGCTTTTTGTGGCTTTACACGTGGATGGCAAGGTACCATTGTTCCTCTCACTTCCTACACTACTGATCAACCATACACCCACTGATATGATGGAGCAGTCTGGAAATACTGGGCTTGTGGTATGGTCTGATGAAGTTTAAACCCCTTACATGCCAGGAAAGATGTGAATAATGGTCAAAGTGGCTAGATGTCCAGCTTGACCATCATCATGACTTGAAGTATTCATTAAATATGGATTAACTTCATACCTCATCATATGTTTTACTGACTCTCACCCAAGGCACTCTTTTGGGTTCTCCTAGGAGGCACCATTCCTGTAGAATTGGAGAATCTCCCTTAGTGTGTATCTATTGGTTAAGGGCATTGCAACTAACTGGTGAACAGTGATGGAAAAACATTGAATTAGTCACATGGGATTAAAATTTAGAAAAAAGTGCTTCCTTGTGCCATTACTGGTCACCTAATGGGCTTGCTATTGCTTTTCCAAATAAAACAGACAAAGTAATGGAGTTGGAGGGAGAGTAGGGAATTCTATTAGAGGCACATTCGCTTGCTTATTTGGAATAAGGTATTATGCACCAAAATACCCAAGATGCAATCTGGACTCTATCACTTTATCATACTTTAACCCTTGGTTACGTCCGCCTCAGATTCCTTTTGTTCTACCGTAGGATCATCTCATTTTCAGAGATTATTATTATTAGCGAGAGTCAGCATGGCCTGTATTAAAAGGTAAATCATTTCAAATCCATTGAACTGTCTCTTAGCAAAATAAAATATGTAATTTAAACATCAGTAGACTGCTGAATGGTGTTTAGATGTTGCAAATACATTTCATACTGAGGCAGAAAGGCTTAAGGGAAATGATCTGTCCCTGTGTAGATGAAAGGTTGAAATGCAAAGCACAAAGGGATTTGTAAAGAATCTGACACTTTTACAGCTACATAAATGCCTTAGAGTTTTTTGCTGACAATACAAATCATGTTTTTATCATATTGAAATTATTCAGATTAACTGGTGGGGAACAGTAAGTAAATGTCACTGGAGATTCTGAATAGATAAAGGTAAAGGAGGACAAAGGAGAAAATAAAGGGACTGGGGCTGTGGGATAGCAGGTATAGTAGGGAGAGATGGTGCCTATAGTAGCAGTGGGATAATAGCCTCTGGGAAGGGACTGGGGCTGTGGGATAGCAGGTATAGTAGGGAGAGATGGTGCCTATAGTAGCAGTGGGGGGATAATAGCCTCTGGGAAGGGACTGGGGCTGTGGGATAGCAGGTATAGTAGGGAGAGATGGTGCCTATAGTAGCAGTGGGATAATAGCCTCTGGGAAGGGACTGGGGCTGTGGGATAGCAGGTATAGTAGGGAGAGATGGTGCCTATAGTAGCAGTGGGGGGATAATAGCCTCTGGGAAGGGACTGGGGCTGTGGGATAGCAGGTATAGTAGGGAGAGATGGTGCCTATAGTAGCAGTGGGGGGGTAATAGCCTCTGGGAAGGGACTGTGGCTGTGGGATAGCAGGTATAGTAGGGAGAGATGGTGCCTATAGTAGCAGTGGGATAATAGCCTCTGGGAAGGGACTGGGGCTGTGGGATAGCAGGTATAGTAGGGAGAGATGGTGCCTATAGTAGCAGTGGGATAATAGCCTCTGGGAAGGGACTGGGACTGTGGGATAGCAGGTATAGTAGGGAGAGATGGTGCCTATAGTAGCAGTGGGATAATAGCCTCTGGGAAGGGACTGGGGCTGTGGGATAGCAGGTATAGTAGGGAGAGATGGTGCCTATAGTAGCAGTGGGGGGATAATAGCCTCTGGGAAGGGACTGGGGCTGTGGGATAGCAGGTATAGTAGGGAGAGATGGTGCCTATAGTAGCAGTGGGATAATAGCCTCTGGGAAGGGACTGGGGCTGTGGGATAGCAGGTATAGTAGGGAGAGATGGTGCCTATAGTAGCAGTGGGATAATAGCCTCTGGGAAGGGACTGGGGCTGTGGGATAGCAGGTATAGTAGGGAGAGATGGTGCCTATAGTAGCAGTGGGATAATAGCCTCTGGGAAGGGACTGGGGCTGTGGGATAGCAGGTATAGTAGGGAGAGATGGTGCCTATAGTAGCAGTGGGGGGATAATAGCCTCTGGGAAGGGACTGGGGCTGTGGGATAGCAGGTATAGTAGGGAGAGATGGTGCCTATAGTAGCAGTGGGGGGATAATAGCCTCTGGGAAGGGACTGTGGCTGTGGGATATCAGGTATAGTAGGGAGATATGGTGCCTATAGTAGCAGTGGGGGGATAATAGCCTCTGGGAAGGGACTGGGGCTGTGGGATAGCAGGTATAGTAGGGAGAGATGGTGCCTATAGTAGCAGTGGGGGGATAATAGCCTCTGGGAAGGGACTGGGGCTGTGGGATAGCAGGTATAGTAGGGAGAGATGGTGCCTATAGTAGCAGTGGGGGATAATAGCCTCTGGGAAGGGACTGTGGCTGTGGGATATCAGGTATAGTACAGTAGGGGACAGTAGCAAAAAACATTCCTAGAATATAGGGTGGAATCTCCCTGGAAACTTGCCTGAGTTTAGAATGAAATTACACAAAAAGTTCTGCTTCTTATCCACCCTGGGACTCTTAGCCAAACCATTACACACTCCCTAACCCAGTGTCCCCCCCCCCCAGGGAATGCCAGGACAGAGAGGAGGAGAGCAGCACATGACTGGCAGATAAGCGGCTCAGTAAATATGCCCCGTTTCATGCTGAATAAGGACTTTCCTCTAGAGATATTTTAAAACTCACATCCGCTCCCAGAAAACCAAGGCTACAAAACAATGAACACATGTTAACTCTCTATCCCCTGGGGGCAAACAAAGTCTTAGCATTGGGTAAGTCTCAGCATATATTCCCAATACAAGGCTGTTAGTAATTAATTGAGAGCCACATTCAATTTCCAAGGCTATAGAAATGATAAGGAACATACCTTCTATATTATACACTAACCCCTGCAGCATAAATTGTTCTTTCCCTATAACTTATTTTCAATGAATGTTTTTTGTTGGCGTTATTCCCCTACGTAACCTGTCAGGTATGTTCTACCTCAGCCCCTGCAGGCGGTGGTGCGACTAATGCTGAAATTATTCCGCTTATATAGGCAGTATGTGGGAGCTAGGGGGCGCAAGACTAGGTAAGTGGAAGTCTGAATTTCTACTTTATATACAGTGTGGTGAGGCCACAATGCGGGCAAATGGGGGCGGCCTCAGGCATATCCGGTGCTGAGTATAGTGCTGGACTAGAGTGTCCGGGGCCCATGGGGGCTGACACCTTAGGGTGGCAAATAATTCACAAATTTATGGAAAAATTCATGAAACTGCGAATTTTCACCAAAATGCATGGGGGGGGGGGGGCAATGGGAAGGTGAAATTATATTAAGGTCAACGTGTTTTTAGCTCTGCAATTGCCTATACATTGCCTACCTTGTAAAATAAGTCGCAACAGTAAACCCTAAATTCTATTGGTTGATGTAGAAGTCAAATATGATGTATGTTTTTTTGTGCATTATTTTGGCGGAACAGACCGCACAGCAGAATAGCAACATTTTTACCTGTCAAAATATGTTGCTTATCACTAGATATCATACAACTTATTTTTCAAGCCCCTTTTTTCTCAGGTTATTATCCCAGTGCTCCCCCAGCCCCAGTAGGGGTGGGCTATACCAAAATAATGGGGCACCAGTTTTTAAAAAAAAAAAGATGCTTGCCTAAATAGATCCCAAGTTGCAAGCTTGACCTGCCATTGGATTGTTATTACGAATCATGGGGTCTCATACTACTTAGCTGGAAGGGTCCTTTCTCCCCAGGGGGCCCAGGAGAATAGGGCCCAAGTAAATAGACAATGCCCTAATTTGCAAGCGTCATGGCCAATGATTGGACTGCCATAAGAATCTTGGGGTCTCAATTATAAGGCAGGGTCTCTTTGACCCGAGTGGGAGATGTGCCCTGTCAAAAGAATGTGACCCCAATTTTTTTTAAAAAAAGCCGCTTGTCTAAATAGACCTTGTCCCATGCTGCAAGCTTGGCCTGCCATTGGGTGGTCTTTAAAAATCATGGGGTCTCATACCACTTAGTAGACAGGGCCCTTATACCTCAAGGGGCACAGGTTATTAGCCCACTGCTCACCCAGTCCCAAAGGTGGATGAACTCAAAGTAATGGGGCCACAATTTAAAAAAAAATGATGCTTGCCTAACTAGACCTTGCCCCAAGTTGAGCATTGGGCTGTCATTAGAAATCATGGGGTATTGCACTACTTAGTTGACAGGGCCCTTTATTTCCAGTGGTCTGAGTTTATTAGCCCACTGCTGTCACAGTTCCAAAGGGGAATGAGCCCCACCAAATTAACAGGACCCCAATTAAAAAATAGACGCTTGTCTAAATAGACCTTTCCCCAAGTTGTAAGCTTGGCCTGCCATTGGGCTGTTATTAGAAATCATGGGGTCTTATGCTACTTAGTAGGCAGGGTATTAGCCCACTGCTCACCCAGCCCCTGGGGTCCCAACATTTGCCCCTATGGCTTTAAACCCTACTACTTCCTTATTTCTGCTGTTACTGGGCAAAGACCCATGTATCTAGTGTATCCTTTGCACTTATACCTTATTGGTTTAGTAGGTTGACCACACCCCTTGCAGACTGATTTAGTGTTTAGCAGGAGGGTGTGGCTTCCTCTTTGGCTGCCTCTGTGTCTCAGGTGAAGGTACACTGAGCCTGGGATCAGAACAAGGCCCAGTAAAGCCTTATTGTCCTTGAGTCCTCACCATTCGCTCTAGAGAAGTCAGAGACAGGGATCCCATGAACGAGGACCAGTTAGATAGTTACTCTTGTAAGAGCACTCTCTAGGAGAGTGAGATAGAGAGGGAAGGAAGCAAGAGCAGTTTAAGCTCCACCAAGGAAAGTAGCTGGAAGTACCTTCCATCCGGCAATGTTGCCTCAGCATAGGGCCACAGTTAAGACATAGGAGACAGGCAGTATCTGAGCCCTGATCCACAGTCGGCTGTAGGACTCTTAAAGCTAGGGGTTATCAACCTGAGGACTGAGGTATCTATCCTGACTGCTGCCAAAGGGGTTCCAAGCTGACCAGGTGCATTTACCCTGCCCAGACCCCTAACAGAGGTGGGATAAACCGGTGTGCATCCTCTCTTGTTGTCCTCAGAGTATTACTATCATTTACCATCAGTATGTGAGTATATGCTATAACCCTGCATATCCATTTGTCTTGGACAATAAATCTGTCTATAGTTCAACTGCAAGAACCTTCTGGTGTCCATCTTTGCTAATCTGCACTGCACACAGCTGTATTGAGTTATAGTTGCACTACACCCCAACTCCACAGGTCTCTTCCATATAGCGAAGGCCCATCCTGTCTAAGAGAGTCGCATGTAGCCCATGGTCTGTTTCTGGGTCCCCCACTGGGACTGTCCCCCCCAATGGTGGTCCTGACTGTTGCTCAGGCCATTGCCTCTCTTATTGAATCTGGCTACAGTTTTGTTTTGGACGTGTATGTAAGAGCATTATTGCGAGTGAGGAGCAGCCTGTGTGGCTGTTGGTGTTTGTTTAGCTGAGAAAACAAGTGTATATTTGTCGGCAAATCATCTGTGATCGTATCTTCCCTCTCTAGCCCCGAGGATCCCATTGAACGAGGTGCTTAGGGACGCTGCGAGTTCGCAGCTTAGAGCCAAATGTAACACCATTCCCAGGAACTCTCCCGGAAGACTGTCACAATGTCTCTCTCTCCGAGAATCCTTAGCGGACAGTTTCTAATTTGCTAGAAAACCCAGAGACGTGGGGCCAACGAGGCAGAGGGAAGAGAGCAGCCAGCGAGTGAGTACGAGGTAAGGAGACAGGGAATACTACGATGGAATCAGTGCCATGGGCTGTGTACATACTTGCATGGAATGCTCTGCTGGAATGTCTCCACAAAGGGGGGAAGAGATATATAGATAAATATATATATTGCTCAGATGTGGGGAAGCTGCAACTGCCCTGGATGTGTATCCGAGAATAAACAAGCAGTTTGCAGGCAGCTCAGTGCCAAAAGTTCCATGGAATGTTCCTATTTCAGTAGAGGGGCATTGTTGTTGTGCCAAGATGTCGGCCACGTTATCTTCGGATGCCTCGTCTTTGTCCGAGATAAACACAGGGATGTGACTACTGTTATGCAATCATTTCCTCCAATGCACAGCTGGCAGTCGCAACAACAAAAACAAAAGCACGTTTGCAGTGCTATAAGCTCTGCGTTCCAACTCTTTTATGGAGTTAAAAGTTATATAAAAAGATTTTCAACGGGGCGGAAGAGACGTCTTGTTGTTTTTCTATTGTGCCAGGCCATAGACAATTCTACCCGAGGAGGCAGTGAAGCGTACAGCAAACATATCAGACCCCCATGGCAAAGCATATACATTTAATACATAAATAAATACATTTATCCCAAAATGTGCTTATTACAGAGTAATGCCTATGCTGCCATAAATGAATGTTACGTTTCTGTAAAGACAATGGGGAGACCAAAAGAGTTCTCTCTGCTATGGAGAATTCCATTTGTATCCATGTTCCCTGCTGACCCCTCCCCAATGACATACCACACTTCTTATGGTGCCAATAAAGGAGAAGAATAATAAAGATTTAGTGAGGCTTATCCTCCATAACAAGAGACCTACCAGTATCTTCATATATACCTATACGTTCTAATGGTAGCCTCTCTAAATGTCTTCCTCCTCTCATGGTGCCAGGCCAAACCCCTTTGGCTTTTTGAAAGAAGAATATAACACAATAATGATAAGGAAGGGTGTGGCCTGTTTGAGAGACAATGGTGGCTTAGGTGAGGTGGAAACTTCAAGCTTATTGGCTAGGATGGGGGTCCCCAACTTTTTTTTTACTCATGAGCCACATTTAAAAATAAAAAAAAGTTGGAGAGCAACCTAAGGATTCCATATACAGGCTGTGAGGGGTGCCAAATACAGGCTGTGATTGGCTGTGGGTAGCTCATATGTGAACTAGCAGCCTACAGGAGGCTCTTTTTGGCAGTACATGTGGGTTTTATAACTAAAGCTTGCCTTCAAGATAAGAATTAAAGAAATAAGCACCTGCTTCAAAGTCACTGGAAGCAAAATTGAATGTTTTGGTGAGCAACTTGTTGCTTACAAGCCACTGGTTTGTAATCACTGGTCTAGGAGGTCATTGGCCAACAAGGTTTTCTGTTTTGAGCAGTTGACTCTTAAGCAGGCACCACTAATTATCATACAAAACCTTGTTTTGAACGATAGTTGTCTCGACGATTGGGCGGAAAAAAAGATTTTGATTGGCTGCCATTGAAGTTGCCCGAGCAAATCTGAATCGTTATATAGAGATAGAATCCCTATTGTTCCTACCTCCATATCTGATGATTCAGCCCTGAACGTCAACGGAGGGAACGAACAATCTGTGTGTATGCCCACCTTAAGGCAATCACTCAAAACTCATCTTCCCAGGCCATATATATGGCCAATGGTCATAAGATTTGGTCAGGATAGAAGACAAGTTGATTGTGTGACCACCTTGAGCGCATAATGGACCTGTAGCTGAAATACAATACGCAGATCCATTGTCCCACAAATAGCAGCACTATGAAGCAAACATGAGCAGCCCATATGGAAATGGTCTAGTACAGTGCTGTCCAACTGGCGGCCCGCGGGCCGCATGCGGCCCGCGACTCCCCTCTGTGTGGCCCCCCACCTGTCTGGCTGCTTTGATGGCTTACTCTTGTGTAAGCTTTAAATGGTATCAATACTGTGATTAACTGCCCCCTGCATGGTTCTCACCTCAGATTCAGGCTGTAATCAGGCTGTATTGTTTAAATATGTAATTCCCTGTGTTGTTCACACCTTTTAATCTCTGCATTGTTCACCCCCTGCAGTGTTCACACCTCAGGCTCAGGCTGTAATCACTCACATTGTTCCCCTGTTAACACCTCAGGAGCAGTAGAAACCCACAAATAATCCCTGCACACTACAAAAAGAACATATACTGAGGTGGTACTTTGATTAAAAAGTTTTTTAATATATAGTTATTGTGCAGACTGTAGGAGCAGTGCCAGCATTGTGTCACTGTAGGCTGCCTGTGTGTGCCATACACACAGGCATCATAGGGCAAGCAGAGTATGGCACACACAAGCAGGGTAGGGAAGGCAGAGTATGGCACACACAGGCCAAGTATGGCACAAACCAGCCAAGAATGGCACACACAGTGAAAGCATGGCACACAGGCAGGGTAGGGAAGGCAGAGTATGCACACACAGGCAGGGTAGGGAAGGTAGAGTATGGCACACACAGACAGGGTAGGGCAGGCAGAGTATGGCACACACAGGCAGGGTAGTGAAGGCAGAGTATGGCACACACAGGCAGGGTAGGGCAGGCAGAGTATGGCAGGTTTTTGCTGTACTACAACCATTAATATGGGTATGGTCATGTGATAACATGGGTGTGGTTTCAAGTGGGTGCGGTTTCAAAAAGGGGAGTGGTCAAAACTGGCTTCCATTATCGGCCCTCCACCACGTAGGTCGGAAAAATTCCGGCCCTCGGTACAACAGAAGTTGGACAGCACTGGTCTAGTACATCCAAAAGATCAGGGGATACAATCACAAACCTATATTTGGCCTCCAAAAATTCACTGGCAATTTGTCCTGAACTTGGTTTCTTAATAAAGTACCTTGCCATGACCTGGCAACAGCAAATATGGTGTCATGATGTAAAGAGTAGTATGCTTAGCGTCAAAGTACTCCACAGGTGTAATGGGCCACCTTCTGTGCCACCCAACTGCCAGCTCACCCAGCTAGTAATGTAAGCCTCACTCTGAACCTCTACCTCCATGGGTCATTACCCAAGGAGGATCATCTCCCACATTGCCACCTCAGGAAAGAAACCAGAGTTTCTGATGCTTATTTACCCTACCCTAAAGGTGGCCATACACCTTCAGATCCGCTTGCCAGGCTAAATTATAATGACGGGTATAGGAAAAGTCGATCCGACTAGATCTGGCTAGATTTTCTAACCTGCCCGATCGAGATCTGGCCGATTTCACGCCAGATATCGGTCGGGCAGGCCCGTCGGTAGTGTCCATACAGGGGCCGATAAGCTGCTGAATTGGTCTAAGGGACTGATATCGGCAGCTAGAATCGGCCAGTGTATGGGGACCGTAAGTCAACCCCCTCTCCTATGGATACCACTTAGTCCTTCTCTCCCTGCCATACTCTCCTACTATAACCCATTGTATATAGGTAGCCCTGTTGGCCAGTCTGTCCTTGTCACTTTGTATGTATTTGCCTGTGTAACTGCATCATTTGCTCGAGTAGTTTAGTAACGGAATATGAGTGTTAAGTGTAGCTAAAGACTCAAGCCAGTGCCACGTGTACTTTAGGAATGTAGCAGCGCCCTTGCCAGCTCCCAGTGGGAGTGTTAGCCATTATTAAATAGGCTGGAGACAAGTTCACAAATGCCCTGGTAGGACATTGCTGCCGCCCGGAGTTGGCCCTGTATGACCCCGTATGATCTTCATGCTTGCCAATGAGAACAGCCACACCTTTAATCCCATGCAGAACAGTGCGTGACGGGTCTCATTCAATCATGTTTGTATTTCTGAGATTTACAGGACCCCCCCAGGGCTTACTGACAGCCGTTGTTAAAGGGACGTTGTGATTTCCCTGCCATTGTATCTCTGTGCTGAAAGGGACCAGTCACGGGCAGAGCTCAGGTTATAAATTCACTAACACAGGAGCTGCCCATAAAATGTAGAATATATGATGTATAACCATTGCACAGGAGTGTGTTTGCTTAAATTGTCCCTTGCAAATCATGAGAACCTATAGGGATCTGGGATGTGGACAATAGAAACCATGCGTCATTAGACTAGAAGGATCCCCCCCTAAAAAGGCAAACTCTCTAGATTCATATTCTAGAATTCTAGAACCAAATTCATATGAAGTTCAATGTAAAGGCTCCGTATTTTAGTATCTGGGATGTATGGTTTTAAGCCAAGTATTTACCATTGCATTATACACTAGTAAATGTAGTAACATAGTAAGTTAGGTTGAAAAAAGACACACGTCCATCACGTTCAACCATAATGCCTATATATAACCTGCCTAACTACTAGTTGATCCAGAGGAAGGCAAAAACCCCATCTGAAGCCTCTCTAATTTGCCACAGAGGGGAAAAAAATCCTCTCTGACTCCAAGATGGCAATCGGACCAGTCCCTGGATCAATTGGTACTAAGAGCTATCTCCCATAACCCTGTATTCCCTCACTTGTACTAAGAGCTATCTCCCATAACCCTGTATTCCCTCACTTGTACTGAGAGCTATCCCCCCTACCCCTGTATTCCCTCACTTGTACTGAGAGCTATCTCCCCTACCCCTGTATTCCCTCACTTGTACTGAGAGCTATCTCCCATACCCCTGTATTCCCTCACTTGTACTGAGAGCTATCTCCCCTACCCCTGTATTCCCTCACTTGTACTGAGAGCTATCTCCCCTACCCCTGTATTCCCTCACTTGTACTGAGAGCTATCTCCCCTACCCCTGTATTCCCTCACTTGTACTGAGAGCTATCCCCCATAACCCTGTATTCCCTCACTTGTACTGAGAGCTATCTCCCCTACCCCTGTATTCCCTCACTTGTACTGAGAGCTATCTCCCATACCCCTGTATTCCCTCACTTGTACTGAGAGCTATCTCCCCTACCCCTGTATTCCCTCACTTGTACTGAGAGCTATCTCCCCTACCCCTTTATTCCCTCACTTGTACTGAGAGCTATCTCCCCTACCCCTGTATTCCCTCACTTGTACTGAGAGCTATCTCCCCTACCCCTGTATACCCTCACTTGTACTGAGAGCTATCTCCCATACCCCTGTATTCCCTCACTTGTACTGAGAGCTATCTCCCATAACCCCTGTATTCCCTCACTTGTACTGAGAGCTATCTCCCCTACCCCTGTATTCCCTCACTTGTACTGAGAGCTATCTCCCATACCCCTGTATTCCCTCACTTGTACTGAGAGCTATCTCCCCTACCCCTGTATTCCCTCACTTGTACTGAGAGCTATCCCCCCTACCCCTGTATTCCCTCACTTGTACTGAGAGCTATCTCCCATAACCCTGTATTCCCTCACTTGTACTGAGAGCTATCTCCCCTACCCCTGTATTCCCTCACTTGTACTGAGAGCTATCTCCCTACCCCTGTATTCCCTCACTTGTACTGAGAGCTATCTCTCATACCCCTGTATTCCCTCACTTGTACTGAGAGCTATCTCCCCTACCCCTGTATTCCCTCACTTGTACTGAGAGCTATCTCCCCTACCCCTGTATTCCCTCACTTGTACTGAGAGCTATCTCCCATACCCCTGTATTCCCTCACTTGTACTGAGAGCTATCCCCCATAACCCTGTATTCCCTCACTTGTACTGAGAGCTATCTCCCATACCCCTGTATTCCCTCACTTGTACTGAGAGCTATCTCCCATACCCCTGTATTCCCTCACTTGTACTGAGAGCTATCTCCCATACCCCTGTATTCCCTCACTTGTACTGAGAGCTATCTCCCATACCCCTGTATTCCCTCACTTGTACTGAGAGCTATCTCCCATACCCCTGTATTCCCTCACTTGTACTGAGAGCTATCTCCCATACCCCTGTATTCCCTCACTTGTACTGAGAGCTATCTCCTCTACACCTGTATTCCCTCACTTGTACTGAGAGCTATCTCCCATACCCCTGTATTCCCTCACTTGTACTGAGAGCTATCTCCTCTACACCTGTATTCCCTCACTTGTACTGAGAGCTATCTCCCATACCCCTGTATTCCCTCACTTGTACTAAGAGCTATCTCCCCTACCCCTGTATTCCCTCACTTGTACTAAGAGCTATCTCCCCTACACCTGTATTCCCTCACTTGTACTGAGAGCTATCTCCCCTACCCCTGTATTCCCTCACTTGTACTGAGAGCTATCTCCCATAACCCTGTATTCCCTCACTTGTACTAAGAGCTATCTCCCATAACCCTGTATTCCCTCACTTGTACTGAGAGCTATCTCCCATAACCCTGTATTCCCTCACTTGTACTGAGAGCTATCTCCCATAACCCTGTATTCCCTCAATTGTAAGAAGCCATCCAACCCCGTCTTCAAAATATAGAAGAAACGTTCCTTTGAAATTTACATTTTGGGGCCAAACCCTTACCAGCTCCCCCCGCAACCATTCCATTTCCACTGGCGCCACTCAAAACTTTACAATGTAGGGTGCCAGTCAATTCCCATCTTGTGGGTTGGCAGCTAGATGCTCTGCAGAACTGCAGTATATCTTTCCCACAAAAGGCTGCCATTGGGCCAGGGTGACATCCATGCCCACCACTCTGGAGAGGATCTATGTTAGGATTCTCTCTGTGCCCTTTACTAAGAGACCCCATTGGAATGCAGCACATCTCTTTATTAACGACCAAAGCACACTCGCTGCCTGCTGCTCAGCACTTCAGTGTTACTTTCTCTTCCCATGCCAGAATCTGATTATCTCTAAAATGTGATTTAATTCTGTGGTGCCACGAGGGAGTTGAGCATGGGGAAGAATTATGTTTGCAGGACCCCTCTGGCTGGGAATTTCACAGAGACAATGGCAGACTATCATTTACACCAGTGGGACGAGGCGCCTTCCAGGCAGCTCTTTGCTATTATCCATGGTACTGTATCAGGGATGTCCAGCTTACAAAACTCTTGCTGTCAAGAATTACAACTCCCAGCATTCTTGAATACAGCTACATGGAGATATCTACCCTGTACCAGCCTCTTAACTGCCCCAACCCCTGGGTATGACCTAGCCTTATAGCCCCACTTTGGTCCATTCAGTTCTCCCTTTTATTGAGTATTTGATGCCTCTAGTCTACAAGAAAATACAACACATACCTAGCTCATAGTCCAGGGCATTTGATTGGCTCCCCCATGTACCTGAAGGCTTTCTCTGAAGCTCACAAATGCTATTGTTGAAAGTTTATGGGCTTTAAATGGGATTTATTTTGCACCTCTTGTTGATCCAGCACTTTGGCTTGTTAAATAAACCCTTGTAGCTCCTAAATGAAAGTTATTTTGACATGGGCACAGAACATTTCCTCCTCTGCTTATAAAACTACCCTGGGGGTTGTTGTGTTTTTACTCTTGTACATGACTCAGGTGCTTGTAGGGGGGAAAGAATAACAAAGGAAGGAAGCCAGAGGAGCAACATGCCTCCTAGCGGAACAGTGAGATTCAATAGATATATTGCCTGGAGTTATAGTAACATCAAACTAAAGGATAAAAACCAAGAGAAAGAAGAAAAATCAGAAGAGAAATCCTGCTGCCCAAAGCTGTAAATGTTGGTATCCTGCCACTCTCAAAGGGCAAGATGAGTCAGTAGGACTATCAACAAAACCTAGGAAATAAAAAAACACAAATGAACCTTCCTTAATTCTCTGCCATTTGCACCTCCCAATGTTAGCACCTCAAGCTTTATTACCCAAGTGTATTCTCCAATTAGAATGATCCCTACCAATGCTTGCCAATATTACACTGTAATAAATCATCCGAAGATTGGAGTTTAGCACTTTTAAGCAGATGGACATTGCTAGGTGGGGCAAAGGGTACAAAAATGTTGATGTGCTGTCATTCCTACTCAGGGTTTTGACAGAGGAACAAACCCAGTTACTGTTTTCTTTGGGGTGCAGGGCTTACTAGCTCCTCTACACTAACCACTAGAGCAGGGGTTGGCAAACTATGGCCTGCGGGCCACATCCAGCCTGCTGGCCTTTTCAATCCGGCCCACCAACTCGTGCCCCCTTAAAAGAATTACGGCCCCTGATTGGTTGCGCCCCGTGCATGCGTGGGGGTAGAGAGGGAGAGATGGAGGATGCTGGGAAGGACGCTGGGATGGAGGTAGAGCTGGAGGATGCTGGGAGGGAGCTGGAGGATGCTGGGGGTGGAACTGGAGGATGCTGGGGGGTGAAGCTGGAGAATGCTGGGGGGGGGAGCTGGAGGATGCTGGGGGGAATGCTGGGGTGGGAGCTGAGAGGCCCCGTGATTTGTGACGCTGCCTGGCCTGGCCCGTTGGTAAGTCAATGTGGCCCCAGAGCCAAAAAATTTGCCCACCCCGGCACTAGAGTTTATATATATATATTTATATATATATATATAAATATATACTTATTTATTATATAAATAAGTGAACTCATTTATATAAAAGGTGAAATATAAATGAGTGGTCCTCATTTATATTTCACCTTTTATCTGATGTCCTTGATGTGTTCTCCCACCTCAAGGTTCCTTCTCATTTTCTTACTGAGGCCCCCTGCCTTGGGCTTACCAGCACCACCAATTTTACTCCATTGAGCCTAAATTTGGTATTCTACTTTTCTATAGATCAGAAAATACTGTATGACTCCCCCTTGCCCAATAGAGAATTCCTAGTCCATAACCCTAAATCTCCATTTTAGAGACTATGGAATACCACAAGACATCCTTTGGCCAACAAAAATAACACTTATACTCAATATCCTCCTACCTTTGAATCTTTTCTTTGACTCCTGGGCCAAAAGCCCTTGTTCTCTCCTGTGTTATTAAGCACCTTCATCAGGAACTGAAGAACAAAGTGAAAGTTCTTCCCTAGTGTTGTGGATGAAATTTATAAATTCTATTACATGATTAATACTTTCAGTAGGCCAGCTATTAGTAGATTTATCGGCCAAGATGGAGAGTAAAAGGTGGGCCACAGAGGTTTTTATTGGGTCCCCTTTGATTATGAAGGAGGCTATTGAAAGCAAGGTATTTAGCCAGACAACTGAAGATATGTTATGCTTGCCTTCTACTGGATCAACAAAAAATGAGGTAGGTTTTATTAGTGCTAAGTTTAAACCAAATGGATGTGTTATTTTTAATATGTATGTTCTCTCGACATTGCTTTTAGTTAAGCCCAGGAGATCAGTGATGGATTTCCCCACGTTCATCTTCTTGTCCTCCCTTATTTCTGTTGAAGTCTTAGCCCAAAGGACCTTCCTGTGGCAGGAGGTAGGAAGCCCTTCGTGCGTACGATGCTGTGATGATTCAGAGAAACCTGTTTCCAACCCAACAAAGAGCAGGGTGAAGCAATATATCCTCTACCCTGCGCCAAAATTCCAGCCACATATAGATATGACCATCTTGAAAGGTGAGATAGGGTTATAGGACACTATACATATTCTAAACTCTTATATTTGGTTTATATTAGAACATAAAATCCTTATGGGGTAAGGTTCCCACTCCTATGAACTCTCTTCAGGCTTACAATAAGAGGTCCTTATTTACAGGGTTCTCTCTATACAATGCTCCCCTAAGGTGCTCTCCTACCTTAGTGTCCCACTTTACCTTCTTCCTGAGGCCTCTCTTTCAAAGTTCATTAATATCCTTATTATGGGCTGACACTGACTCGAGGTTAGGCCTTAACAGGTATCTAAAATGGAATTATGCTTCAATCCCTTGAGTCAATGCCCCCTTTTATAGAAAAAAAGTACTTAATATCTTTACCAGACCTTAAAGCTGGCCATACACAAGGTCACCAAATGAGAAGATCAAGGCTTAAATTGAACACTCAAGTCATGGGCCAAATTGGCAGCAGGCTGAGTTATACAGGTCATATAACTCTGAATATCACTCATGTATTATGAAGGATAATGTACCCCCTACTGTAAATGATAAGGATATTGGAAGTCACTGAGGGGTTCTGTGACCATATAAAGGCACAAGGCTGCCGGCTGAGTTATACAGGGAACTCTGAGTATCACTCATGTATTATAAGGGATAATGTACCCCCTACTGTAAATGATAAGGATATTAGCAGTCACTGAGGGGTTCTGTGACCATATAAAGGCACAAGGCTGCAGGCTGAGTTATACAGGGAACTCTGAGTATCACTCATGTATTATAAGGGATAATGTACCCCCTACTGTAAATGATAAGGATATTAGTTTGACCATTTAGATCTTTGTATATGTAAATATTTTGAAATATGTTATTTTGCATCAGGTGACAAAGGTGAAAATGGTGAAGAAGGACAAGCAGGGAGGTCAGGAAGAGATGGTGAACCTGGACCACCGGGAGCTTTAGGGGAAAAAGGCCAAAAGGGTCAAAGAGGTCCATCAGGAAATTCCTGCAAGAACCAATATGCTGCGTTTTCTGTGGCTCGTCGGAAATCCCTTCACAGCACCGACTATTTCCAGCCTGTGATATTTGACACGGTGTTTGTGAACTTGTACGAGCACTTTAATATGTTCTCAGGGATCTTTTTCTGCTACATTCCTGGGATTTACTTCTTTAACCTGAACGTTCACACATGGAACCTCAAGGAGACCTACCTGCACATCATCAAGAACAGCCAGGAGGTGGCCATGTTGTATGCTCAGCCCAGTGACCGTAGCATTATGCAGAGCCAGAGCATCATGCTTGACTTGCAAGAGAAAGACGAGGTGTGGGTGCGAATGTTTAAACGAGAAAGAGAGAACGCCATTTATAGCGACGACACTGACGTCTACATTATCTTCAACGGATACCTGATACGACCAGCTACAGAATAGACTTTCTATGGAAAATGTAGGCTATGGTCTAACAGCGTTACTATTCCATTACAAAGACTTTGCTTTGCTACTTATTTGTATTCATACATATGAATGGGAGCTACCATCTTTCTTGCTTGGCAGAGGCATTCTTAAACGAGGGGAAAGTGCAGTATCTGTTTCTGATCACTAAAGGCACTTATGGTATTCTTGTCTACTAAGGCTAGGTAATTTATTACCATCCCATATGTTTAAAAGTATAATAAAGGAAACTCAGGTTATCTTGATACAATTCACACCAATTGCACATAGAAGAAAGCTTGATAATGAAAGCAGATATAAATATAGGTGATCACCCATTATATCACTTAGGGATAGCTCTAGCTATACCACCACATGGTGCTTACTAACCAACTCATTGGTGATGGCCCAGTATATCACTTAGGGATAGCTCTAGCTGTACTACTACATGGTGCTTACCAACCAAGTCATAAATATTGGGTATGTCCCATTATATCACTTAGGGATAGCTCTAGCTATACTCCTGCATGGTGCTTACCAACCAAGTCATAAATATTGGGTATGTCCCATTATATCACTTAGGGATAGCTCTAGCTATACTCCAGCATGGTGCTCACCAACCAAGTCATAAATATTGGGTATGTGCCATTATATCACTTAGGGATAGCTCTAGCTATACTCCTGCATGGTGCTTACTGAACAACTCATAAATATTGGTGATGGCCCATTATATCACTTAGGGATAGCTCTAGATATACTCCCGCATGGTGCTTACCAACCAACTCATAAATTTTGGGGATGTCCCAGTATATCACTTAGGGATAGCTCTAGCTATACTCCCACATGGTGCTTACCAACCAACTCGTAAATATTGGTGATGGCCCTTTAAATTTCACTTTATTTGTTTCTTGCATAGCTCCTATTCTCTCACCCAGTCACACCCCCCTTACTGTCTTATACTCTATCCTTTCCTTTTACGAACTCATTGGTTTTCAACTAATTTCCCCCTGTTTTTCCACTTCTGCTCTCCCTATCAGGGATATCTCTTTTTTTTTTTCTCCCTGGCTTCATTTTTTCAACTTAGTCCTTTGTAGGCCCTTCAATCTTCTTCTGTGTAATTAATATTAACATTATAAACATTTATTTATAAAGCGCCAACATATCCCGCAGCGCTGTACAATAAGTGGGTTCCATACATTGGACATACAGAGTAACATATAAAGCAATCAATAACCGATACAAGAGGTGAAGAGAGCCCTGCCCAAACGAGCCTTCCTCTAATGTAATGCTTGTTTGTGTACCACTATATTTTCCTTTACTTACCGGGCTTGTGGGGGCTTATCTACTGCCCTGCTACCCCATTCACTATCTTTTTCCAATTTTTTTTTGCCAAGTGTCATTACCTCTTTTAGTGTTTGCTTGCTCAACAGGGTCCAGTTGCTGACATGACTCTAATGGTCCTATGCCACTTGCTTAGTCTCAGTAAACCACTAGAGCCGTGGTCAGTGCCTGACTGGCCCACCAGGATACCAGGAAAACTCCCAGTGGGCCCAGGTGTCAGTGGGCCCTCCTGCTCCTGACCATTTGGCCTGTATCATGGTCATTCCCTATTTCTGAATGGGAAGGAAGAGTAGAAATAGATGGAAGAATAGATGCTAGCATGTAAATAAAAGAGACTAGGAGAATAAAGAGGTTGGGTGAGGAAAGGAGGAAAAATAGTTTGGAAAGCCGGCCTAGGGTCTAAGGTTTTCTGGTGGGCCCCTGGGTTCCCAGTTCCAAACTGGCTGTGGTCTTCAACCATTGGATTGGGAGCAACAAGCCCTTGGATGTTGCTCCCAGTGGCCTCAAAAATGAATTTTGAATTTCTGGCTTAGATACAAGTAATTTTATACGCACACAAGTTTACTGTCAAATGGAAACTAAACTTAAAATTAAACCTTTTCAACAGTAAATGAATACAAATAGAATAATATATTTTTAACGTCTCAGCTTGAGGACCACAGAATGATGTTGTTTGACTTCCCAACTGGCGGCATCGCCGGCACTTTAACAGTAACGATTTTCTTACAGTGGCTGAGAAAGAAAAAAACATTTCATTCTGATCACAGTATGCCAGTCATAACACATTTACTGCATTCCCCGCGCTCACCGAGTCAAGGCTTTCCTAATTGTTCTCTTCGTTGGTAAGAAATATGCCTTTATGGAGGGATCATCAAGCAGCAAATAAAAAAAAGGAGAGTTAGCTGATTACCAAGTCTAGAGAATGAAAGGATTAATATGGATTTTATTGAT
This sequence comes from Xenopus tropicalis, assembly GCF_000004195.4. Taxonomy (NCBI): domain Eukaryota; kingdom Metazoa; phylum Chordata; class Amphibia; order Anura; family Pipidae; genus Xenopus; species Xenopus tropicalis. Next base: position 17,673,277 of record NC_030685.2, on the reverse strand, counting down.
TCCAGCATGATGGGCTTCCGTGGTCCAACTAGTAAAGAACCTGCTGCTCCAGGATATGAGAGAGTGGAACATCTGCTCTCCTGTAGTGAGATGCAATCATGCCGCCACTTGAAGCTACAGACTAATGCAACTTTGTATCTTCCAGCAAGGTTCTAACAACATTGACTTGCTTTCCATTGATTGATGGCAGTAGGAGTCTATACAGGAACTTGTGCAATTACAGCCTTAACCAGCTGGGGATCATTAACCAGGCCGTAGCTCTTTTAGTGTCGGTATTGCACGTAACAAAAATTTGGCTGTAAGAATTGGCTTTAATTGCTTTCGCAGCTTTGGGTTTATAAGGAATTATTTTTAAAAGAAATCAGAAAGCAAAACAGAAAAGTTGGGTTCAAAATGGCTGCCGACTAGTGATTTTTGGCCCAGGAAGTAATGAATTAATTATACACTAAATGGAACCAACAGGTATGAGCCCCATTTGTTTACATTGATAAAAGTTACCCGGGGAATATTTTTTAAGTCCTTTTCACCCCATTGAGATGGTTTTAGTAGGTTCTTTACATAGCTTTTATGTGCTTTTAAAATAAATGAAGCCTATGATCCATATTAAGTATGTGGGTAATAGTATCAGGGCATGTGGCCCAAAAGTTAGATGTACGGACTCAGGAGGAAACAGGGAATAGGGCACAGGCAGGGCATGTACTGGAAAAGAAACAAGCCTGGGGATGTAGGTACATTGATCAGGCACTGGAATAATAGGCAGGGAATAGGCAGGGAAGGGAAAGTTGGAAAAAGTCCAACCAAAGTGCCCTTTGATGATGATGATGGTGGGTATGGACATGTAGGCCTAAGCAAATTTTCACCCGGCGGTGCATAACTCTCCTTAGTAATCAGGTTTTATTGATAGAATGAACTGGTTGCTGTTGAATACTAGACCGGGCACCTTTTCCTTTGCCACTGTATAATTCCACAATGTTGCTCTTGTAGGGCACCTCCTAACAAGATTCTGTATTACGTGCAATGTGCTGTGCACTTAGCAACCAATCAATACAATATATAACAGTGCAGACCAATAAAATGCAATGATGAACTCAACATCAATATTCACAATTGTATAGGCAGGGTCTCTTTGGGGACCTCCTGGCACATATCAGAGACAATACTTGTACCCCCTAAACCAGTGATCCTCAACCAGTGGCTCTGGGGCAACATGTTGCTCCCCAACCCCTTGGATGTTGCTCCCAGTGCCCCCAAACCAGGGAGTTATTTTTGAATTCCTGACTTGGTAGCAAGTTTTGGTTGCATAAAAAACAGTTGTACTGCCAATCAGAGCCTCATTTAGGCTGCCAGTCCACATAGTAACTACCAAATAGCCAATCACAGCCCTTATTTGGCACCCTTATGAACATTTTTCATGCTTGTGTTGCTCCCCAACTCTTTTTACATTTGTGTGTGAAAAAGGTTGGGGATCCCTGCCCTATACTATCACTTGGGTTCCTGTAGTGGTGGTGATGTCACTTAGGTTCAACCATCTCTATAATCATTGGTAGAGCCTAGGCTGCTCAGAAACCTGGTTCCAATGACCAATTGTTCCTGCAACAACTTAACATCATATTTTAGGCCCACACTGGTTAATCATCATTCATAAGGCCCTCCTCCCAAACTGGCAATGGGGTCTCGCAGTCCCATCACCACATCTACCATCAATCCTAAGGAGTTATGATCAAATTTACTCCTTGTCTTGTTGGACACAAACAGAATATTACATCTCCCTTAGCTCTCCCAATAGTTCTACTCTAGGGTAACACCTATCCTGCTGGTAGCTTCCTACTGGCACATAGACACCATGGCCTAACCACTGTAACTGTTGTTATTGTTAAAGAAGAGGAGACTGTAAAAAGGCAGAGTAGGCAGGTCAAGAGGATAACTAATTCATCATGTGTATAGTTTCCCTTGGCTATGAAACAGGCTCGTCACCTTCCTTTTGTTAATGTGCACTACCTGGAAAGCATAAATGTACCAAGGAATGAGGTGAATCGATCAATGTCTTGTAGAACCATTGTTACATTTCACAAGGCCAAGCTACAGCATAAACAAGACTTTAGTAACGCCTATATCATAAAAAAATGTTTATTTATTGCCCACATTGGTATGATGCTGTTCATTGGCCGGGCTCAATAAACTCTGGCTTTTATGGTATCATCAAAGTAAAATGTCTTCTTTGCTGACAGTAGACTACATTGTTTAGAGAGTAGTGCAGGAAAGCTTCTGTGTATATTTTATGGTTTATTTAATATTTCCATGTCTGGGAGTTTGTAGTGTGGGCATGCCGTGCCAGGGCAAAACGGGGCTGGGGTTTTCCGGCTTTGTCCCCTTGGTCAGATATTTTCTAAATAGTTCCTAGCCAACTTTGTCTGGGCAAGTTCTAAGTCTCCTTGGACTGTACTCAAGGCACAGTGGAAATCATCTGTGTATGGAAGTACATGGTTCACATCCCTCAGAATAAGTCCTGCAACACTAACCTCTTCCTTGGACGTCGCTCTAGCCGTAGATATTTTATTAATTAGGATCCCTTGGGCTACAGCTTTTAAATCCCCCCCAGGGAGGCAGTATCCTGATTAATGGCCCAGTAATTGACATACTACTCTTGGACAAGGTTCCTTATATGCAAACAGACCAACCACAGTTGACACAGTGCCACCCAGTCTGACCCCCACCCAACCCCAGCTGCAGGGAAATGACTAGGGGAGATAGCCAAGAAATCTCTGGTGAGATAGCTGTTGATGCTAGTAACCGGAGAGTCAGTGGATCTGAAGACCATGTCAATACGAGAGAGGAAACCATAGCTGGGAGAAAGACAGGAGAATTTGGGTGTTTCCATGACCAGATCACAATTAATCCCAAGACTTCAGCCCATTGATATAGACTATTGTTATGACCCTCTGTGTGACCCACCCTGCTGGGTCCAATATGGCACTGTAGTCACCTAGTAGACAGATGGAAACATTAGAGAGGGATCCAAGGGCTTTATACCCAAGTTCGAGCAGTGACTTTTATGACTATTTCTACTTTCTTTCCGGCCCTGCCTTGCAAGGACCCTACACCTTCACGTGAGATCATACCAGAGCATGTGAATTTCCCAGAACAAACTGCAACCAATCAATTTTAATTTAGCCAAAATAAAACTCAATGGATCGCCTGATAGAAAGAAACAATCCTCTTTGCAGTGCCCTATTGCATCTGTTCTTAAAGTGCACTCATCACAACATTTTGATAAGTGCGGGCTAGCCCCATCTGCACTCTAGATGGGGGGATTAGTAATATTTTTTTTTTCAATAATGGCTCCCCAATATTCAATATGCACATGATATGGTATTGAGCGAGTTCATACTCATGACTGCCTGCAATTGAAAGGGTTTTCCCATATTAAGATTTTGGGTTCTGTTAGGCCACACCTCTGGTGGGGATAGTCAAAAATTTGTATTAGTTGCCCCTTAAGTTAGGGTCACCTACATTGAAGAACTGGGGAATGAACGGAGGTTTATGGAAGTTTCTTTAAGAATCCTCATACATAGTGATGGGAGAAATGTTTCACCAGGTATGGATTTGCGGCGAATTTCCACATTTCGCCATTGGCGGATTGTTTCACAAAATGGATGAAAACATTCGCCATGGAAAAATTCACTGTGTGTCCAAAAATTGTCGCCTGCGTCAAAAGAATAGTCACGCGTCAAAAAAGAATAGTCGCGGGCGTCAAAAGAATAGCCGCGAGACAAAAGAATAGCCGGGCGAGAAAAGAATAGCCGGGCGAGAAAAGAATAGCCGCGGCCGACAAAAGAATAGCCGCGGCCGACAAAAGAATAGCCGCGGGCGACAAAAGAATAGCCGCTGGCGACAAAAGAATAGCCGCTGGCGACAAAAGAATAGCCGCTGGCGACAAAAGAATAGCTGGGGGCGACAAAAGAATAGCTGGGGGCGACAAAAGAATAGCCGGGCGACAAAAGAATAGCCGGGCGACAAAAGAATAGCCGCGGCCGACAGAAGAATAGCCGCGGCCAACAAAAGAATAGCCGCGGGCGACAAAAGAATAGCCGCTGGCGACAAAAGAATAGCCGGGCGACAAAAGAATAGCCTGCGGGCAACAATTTTTTTTGACGTACATCATTTTCGCCGTTTTGAGAATTCTTCGGTGAATTTCGGAGTTTCGCGAATTCTTCTGTGAATTCTTTTGAAAGATACACATTTTCCCTTATGGCTTTGTTTGAAGCTCAGCAGGAGAACATAACGGGAATGTGATTCTTTGTCTGGCGCCTTCAGGTTCTGGTGCCTACGCGCTCCTTTCTTTTTGCTCACAACAATGCTGAAAGGTACAAGTACATACAGAAGGTGCCAGACCATTTGACATGGTTTCTTTTTATTCCCCATTTCCATTTTCAGAATTCACTTTTTTTGTTTTGTTTTCAAAAGCATTGTGCTGTCGGGCAAGGAGAGAACACAAAGTGACAGCCGCGAGCTGGCCCTGAGCGAATGATATCTGCAGGGACGGAATGGAGTGTTCCGGAGGGGCCTGTAGTTCCTCTCTCTCTAAAGCTTACGAGGCTGATATTGATATGTGTGTGGCACAACAGCCAATTGTATTGATCCAATTAGCACACATGAAATGGAGTTTTACATCAATATTTCATGACAGGAGAACATTCTTGGAGCTGTTTCGCTGCAGGCAAAATGTTACGTGTTCAACAGTGATAGCCCCACATATATATATTGTATGACGGCCCTTAAAGGGGAACCTTGCCTTTTAATTGAGTTTTTCTTTGTAGAAAGTTGGCAGTGGCATTTTAACATAACCGTCATGTTTTATATGTCATTTTTCTGTTTTTGTTATGTTAAATATGCATTTTGCCCCACTCCAGGTTGGAATTGAAAGCCCTACTTTTCAGTTGTGCCCCACACAGACCTGTGTTTTAGTTTCTGCTCCCACAGTCATAAAAGTTAATGTCAGAATTGCGAGCCTTGATAGACTGGGGCATTATTTACATTTGTTCTCAGCCTGTCCAATGTCAACACGACCCTCAAGTAAGATTAGGGCCGGATACCTTACTGCAGTGATCCCCAACCAGTGGCTCGGGGGCAACATGTTGCTCCCCAACCCCTTGGATGTTGCTCTCAGTGCCCCCAAACCAGGGAGTTATTTTGAATTCCTGACTTGGGGGCAAGTTTTGGTTTAATAAAAACAAGATTTCCTACCAAATAAAGCCCCCTGTAAGCTGATAGGGTGCATAGAGGCCCCTAATAGCCAATCACAGCCCTTATTTGGCTCCTCCATGAACTTTTATGGTTCTTGTGTTGCTCTCCAAGTCTTTTTACATTTGACTGTGGCTCCCGAGTAGGTTGGGGACCCCTGGGTTACTGAGAGATGGTAACACGTTCCTGATAAATATGGAAATGTCACTATTCAGATAATTCTAAACAAAAAATGAATGTATTGTTTGCTGAATGATAACCATGAACTGAAAGCTTATTGAACATTATTATTAATATTATTAACATTTATTTATAAAGCACCAACATATCCCGCAGCGCTGTACAATAAGTGGGTTACATACATTGGACATACAGAGTAACATATAAAGCAATCAATAACTGATACAAGAGGTGAAGAGGGCCCTGCCCAAAAGAGCTTACAATCTACAAGTACATGAAAAATAATAGCCTCTCCAGCTGTGGTCCCTATGCTAAAGTGGGCGTATTCTGGGGAATAGCGATGAGGGAGACCCAAAATTTGCAAAACTGCAAAAAAATGTGCAAAACATTTTGCAATTGCCCTTGAGTAGTGATGAGCAAATCTGTCCCGTTTTGCTTTGCCAAAAAATTTGCGAAACGGTGAGAAAATTCACGAAACAGAAAAAAATTCACCCGCATCTTTTTTGTCGCTCGCATCTATTTTCTGTCGCCCGTGTCTTTTTTTTTGTCGCCCGCCTTTTTCTGATGCACCTGCGCCCTTTTTTTATGTGACCGCACCTAATTTGACGTGCGTCAAAAAAACAAGTTTTGTGAAACTATTCGCCAATGTGAAATGCGGAAATTCGCTTCTAATGCATGCCTGGTGAAATATTCACTCATCACTACCCTAGAGTCGATGGGTGTTTTTTCTTACTCCTACTGCATTGAAGTCAATGGGTGAAAACTAGTGATGAGCGAATCTGTCCCGTTTTGCAGTAAAATTCGAAAAGAACATTTGTGAAATGGTGCAAAATCCGCGAAACGCGTTTGTTGCATGACTTTTTTGTCGCCCCTGATTTTTTTTGTCTCCTGATTCTTTTTTTTTACGCGACCGCGCCCATTTTGATGCGACCACTTCCAATTCCAACACGACCACATTCATTATATGTTACATTATTCTGGTTAGTCCAGCAACAACTGAGTAACGTTTGGTTGATCAGTGCAGCAGGGTTTATATCCCCTTTAATGACACCAGCTCAATCTATGCAAGAATGGATGTAAGAGTTACTTGTATACCTAAAGGTATATATTGGTCCCTTGGACCGATTTGGCAGCTTATCTGCCCATGTATGGGGCACTACCGACGGGCCTGCCCGACCGATATCTGGGCTGAAATCGGGCAGATATCGATCGCGCAGGTTAAAAAATCTAGTCGGATCGGGGACTGCATCGGACCGACTTTGCCTATACCCATCGTTATAATTTGTTCGTTTGGCCCCAGGGCCAAATTATCGAATTAGCCTGGATTCTCCCGATAACGCCCACCTGTAGGTGGGGGATATCGGGAGAAGATCCGCTCGCTTGGCAACATCGCCAAGCGAGCGGATCTGAAGGTGTATGGGCACCTTAACAGTGGGTGCAAGATTTTGAAGCAGCCAAAATGTCACTGGAATCCTGGGAAAATGCTGCATTGTGTGTGTGTGTTTGTGTGTGTGTGCTCTATTGTTTTCAGGCACAAAGTAACAGGGAGGGCCAGGACTGCTGTCCCTGGAAGAAAGGTCCTCTATCCACCAAAGCTACTACAAAGCCTTGTAGATACTATTGTTGTAGCTTTTGTCTACATAAGAACAGGATTTAAGACTGCCAGAGCTGTGGGCGAATCCAGCAATTTTGGCACATAATAAAAACTTCTGTGACGGCGCTGATTTTTCCAACGCTCAAAAAAAAATAAAGCCTTTATTCTTCCAGCAATCTTGGAGAAAGTATAATTTTAGGAAATAATAGAACCAAGGCTGCACATATAAATAAGGAGACTCACGATCCCAAGTAAAGAAGTTTCTTCTGCCCATTGATCGGGGAACAGAGACAATAGTGGGCAAGGCAAAAAAATACAAAACTTTTCAATTTGTGTAATTCATCATTGAACAAAGTTAAACTGAGTCACTGATCTTCATTCTTCTGTAAGTTGGCTACATTTAATTTGAAAATACTTTTTATGGTTGGTTTATACAGTAACCCTTTCTGTGTCTGCAGCGAAGGTGGTCAGGCTATGGGCTCACAATGGGGCCTATTGACTGGTGCAGATTACAGATGAAGCCCCTGAACAATGTACCTCAAGGGCTCTTATAGCTGGAAGGGACTCACCTCCACCAGTCAATCATCCATGGTCATGTCAGATCTATCGGCCCAGGGAGAGGTGTTGGGCTGCTGGTAGATGACCTGACTGGTAGGTATGACAACACAATTTGGTATTATCATGTCTGTTATTCCCTACCCAACCAAAGCCTACTTTGATTCCACGCAGCTGACTAGTGATGAGCGAATCTGTCCCGTTTCGCTTCGCCAATTAATTCCCGAATCTATCAAAAGATTCGCGAAACGGCAATGATTTTGCGAAACGGCGAAAATGTTGTGCGAAAAAAAAATTGTTGCCCCGACTATTCTTTTGATGCGCGACTATTCTTTTAAAGCCAGCGACTATTCTTGCAACAATTTTGGACATGCAACTATTCTTTTGACATCTGCGACTATTCTTATGACAAATTTGGCCACGCGACTTTCCTTTTGACGGCCGCGAATATTCTTGCAACAATTTTGGACGTGCAACTATTCTTTTGATGCCCACGGTTATTCTTGCGTCAATTTTGGACGTACGACTATTCTTTTGATGCCCACGATTATTGTTGCGTCAATTTTGGACATGCAACTATTCTTTTGACATCTGCAACTATTCTTATGACAAATTTGGCCACACGACTATTCTTTTGACGGCTGCGAATATTCTTGCAACAATTTTGGACGTGCAACTATTCTTTTGATGCCCACGATTATTGTTGCGTCAATTTTGGACGTGCGACTATTCTTTTGACACCCGCGACTATTCTTGCGACAATTTTGTACGCGCGACTATTCTTTTGATGCCCGCGACTATTCTTGCGACAATTTTTTGCCACGCGACTATTCTTTTGATGCCCGCGACTATTCTTGCGACAATTTTTGGACACGCGACTATTCTTACGACAATTTTTGGACGCGTGGCAAATTTTTTCATCCGTTTTGCGAAACAATCCGCCAATGGCAAAACGTGGAAATTCACCACTAATCCATGCCTGGCGAAACATTTTGCCCATCATTACAGCTGACCAGTTGGCTGATTGGCTGATGTGGGTAAGTAGACTAGTAGCAAGCTCTGCTGCGCCATTCCATTACTCCATAATGCTTTACTGCTATAGCAAAGGTAAATGTTGCACTTGAAATAATTTTATTTTGCCAAGAGTGGCAAAGTCCATGCTGTTGACCATTTTCCCAGTAGTTATAGATATAACTGTTTGTGTCATATGTCCTATCCCATTTAGAAAGCACTAAGCACTTTTGTTACTAGAGTCAGGCAGGAGGGTATGACCATGTATAAAACAGACCCAATGGCTATTTCTGAAATGGTTCTTGGTGTATATGAGTATAGGAGGCTTCATGTTGGTCTTTCCCATGTGTTTTTTGGAAATGGGGATCCCTTTGATATTTTGTGATGGGGTACAGAGATAGATGTCCTCAGGACCCTCTAGGCAAAAACATAAAAGAAAACAGCATTGCTGGTCAATACTGCCCATGATTTAGGCCACTGACTCCTTGTGCACAGTGACAGACAGAGCCCACTTAAGCCAATGGCATGGGAGAGGGAGAATACGTCATGTCTGACCTTAGCCAAATGGTTATGCATTTTGGGTAGTGATGGGTGAAATGTTTTGCCAGGCATGGATTCGCGGCGAATTTTCAGGTTTCGCCATTGCCGGATTGTTTCGCGGAATAGATGAAAAAATTGCTGTGGACGTCAAAAGAATTGTTGTGGCATCAAAATAAATTGTTGCGGCATCAAAATAAATTGTCACGGCATCAAATGAATAGTCACGGTGTCAGAATAAATAGTTGCGGCATCAAAACAAATAGTTGTGCGTCAAAAGAATAGTTGCGGCATCAAAATAAATAGTTGCAGCATCAAAATAATAGTCACGCATCAAAACATTAGTCGCGGGCGTCAAAAGACTAGTCACAGGGGACAATTTTTTTTTTACGCGCGACATATTCGCTGTTTTGCTAATTTTTCGGCAAAGCGAATTGGGACAGATTCGCTCATCACTAATTTTGAGACCTTAGGCTACAAGTGACCATATTGTCTTCAGATCCTTGAGTTCAGCTTTCACAATCTCCGTTTCAGAAACAGCGGAATTTAAGGGCTTATTTTCTTCTGCCTGGGTTTGTTTATTCTTCTTATTTTGTTTATCCGACAATGAAATAAACTATGGTCGTCAGTGACCCCGAAGCCATTCCCCCCGCAGCCCACGCGCTCTTCAGTGCGGACATGTAAACATATAATTTGCGCGTTAATGAGACGGAACGAGCACCCGTTTCATAGGAGCCTTGCTGGGTCCTGACCCAAGGCAAACGCATGAGGTTTAGCAGCTCAGATTTTTTATTCTTTATTCTTAGGAAAACCCAACAAAACACGTTTTTGGTTGGTAATGATCACATGTAATTATAATATACTCCATGAAAGTCCCCAGAATAGATAGTTCCCATCACCCGCAGAGGAAAGACAAGGCTGGAATAATGGAACGATGGAACCAGGGCAATTCCCAACAAGATGGCCATAGAACTAAACTGTATTATTCCCCCCACCTTGGAAAGGAATCCAGCCATTCCATTGCCACTGAGCTCTATAACACATATAGCGTGTGATGTATCCAACCCCCTACTTTAGCCATTTCACCTCTTCAATTTGCAAAGGGACCCTGCTAATTAAATCCTTATACAATAATTATACATGGCCCAGAGCAACATGGAAATGCAATGCCTTCTCTTAACCATGTTTGGTATCGTCTTGGTTTGTAATGCAAACAGCAGATATGTTCATTCTTAGTAACACTTTGGGGGAGATTTATCAATCCACGAATGCTGCGAGCGTTCCTTCGATCGGACCATTCATATTTTCCGTATCTTGTGTATTTTCTGCGATTTTTTCGTTATTTTACGCGACTTTTTCGTACTGTGCGTAAAAAATTATGCAACAAAATTGTATTGTCGCAACGAGTACGAAAGTTTCAGATTCATTCAAGCTTCGGTATGGCGACATTCCTTGGGCCAGGTTGGCACTGCAGAGTGCCATTGAGCCCTATGGGAGACTTTCCTTGGGCCGGGTTGGAGCTGCAGGGTGCCATTGATTCCTATGGGAGGCTTTCCTTGGGCCGGGTTGGAGCTGCAGAGTGCCATTGAGCCCTATGGGAGACTTTCCTTGGGCCGGGTTGGAGCTGCAGAGTGCCATTGAGCCCTATGGGAGACTTTCCTTGGGCCGGGTTGGAGCTGCAGAGTGCCATTGAGCCCTATGGGAGACTTTCCTTGGGCCGGGTTGGAGCTGCAGAGTGCCATTGAGCCCTATGGGAGACTTTCCTTGGGCCAGGTTGGAGCTGCAGAGTGCTATTGAGCCCTATGGGAGACTTTCCTTGGGCCAGGTTGGAGCTGCAGAGTGCCATTGAGCCCTATGGGAGACATTCCTTGGGCCAGGTTGGAGCTGCAGAGTGCCATTGAGCCCTATGGGAGACTTTCCTTGGGCCGGGTTGGAGCTGCAGAGTGCCACTGAGCCCTATGGGAGACTTTCCTTGGGCCGGGTTGGAGCTGCAGAGTGCCATTGAGCCCTATGGGAGACTTTCCTTGGGCCGGGTTGGAGCTGCAGGGTGCCATTGAGCCCTATGGGAGACTTTCCTTGGGCCGGGTTGGAGCTGCAGGGTGCCATTGATTCCTATGGGAGGCTTTCCTTGGGCCGGGTTGGAGCTGCAGAGTGTCATTGAGCCCTATGGGGGGCTTTCCTTGGGCCGGGTTGGAGCTGCAGAGTGCCATTGAGCCCTATGGGAGACTTTCCTTGGGCCGGGTTGGAGCTGCAGGGTGCCATTGATTCCTATGGGAGGCTTTCCTTGGGCCGGGTTGGAGCTGCAGAGTGTCATTGAGCCCTATGGGGGGCTTTCCTTGGGCCGGGTTGGAGCTGCAGAGTGCCATTGAGCCCTATGGGAGACTTTCCTTGGGCCAGGTTTGAGCTGCAGAGTGACATGGGTGACAAACAAGATGTGGGCGACCAAAAAAAATCGTGCAACAAATGTGTTTTGCGAATTTTTCGCCATTTCACGAATTTACTTGCCGTTTTGCGAATTTTGTGGCGAAGCGAAACGGGACAGATTCGCTCATCTCTAGTGGTTAGCATTGCTTTCCCCAACAGTGCTGGGGTCCGGAGTTTGATTCCAACCAAGGTACTGACTCCTTTTCTTTGTCGGGTCTTTACCAGCCTTCCAACAACACAGAGGTAGTTCAATTGCCTCCTAAGCTGAATGTGATGGGGCAGTTAGAATATAAATGCCACCGAGGAATAATCCCTGTATAGTGCTGAGTTAAATATAAATAAAGAATGAAACCCCCCCTGTAGGAATGTCACTAGTTCTCTTGGCAATGTTTTCCTTCTTGCTGATCTGCCAAACAAGGAAACTTCATGGGGGGAATAGGAGTCTCTCTTGTATTCACTATACATGGCAATGTTATTATTTATGGGAACAGTGTCGTTCCTCCAGAAGCTATTATTATATAGTGCGTCAGTGTTCCAAAATTCTTCTTTAACTGTGAGAAAGGTGTATATATTTTAGTAGCGGCCGGAACTACTTGAAAGTGCATGTTCTACTAGTTACACGTAGCAGCGTTGGGGACAGCGGAGCCAAGAAACTTTCCCCTTGTCGTCTGGAAATCAGTGAAATTGCAAACTAACGAATGAAAGGATTGTGCCTCCATTCTTCCATCCAAGCATTGGTTTTCAGCTCTATGTATCCAATTAATGAACGTCTATATTGGTTAATAGCTGAAAATAATCAAATTGTTATGGGGGTTGAATTCTTGCCTAGCAGCGTTTGTCCGTGTGTAGCTCCATAGTTCAGCAAGCTCTGTATGGCCAAAAGTATGTGGATACTCATGATAGGTAGTGATGGGCGAAATGTTTCGCCAGGCATGGATTCGGGAAAAAATTCACAGCGGAAAAATTCGCCGTGCGTCCAAAAATTGTCGCGGGCATCAAAAGAATAGCCGTGCGACAAAATAATAGCCGCGGGCGACGAAATAATAGCCGCGGGCGACGAAATAATAGCCGGCCAACTAAATAATAGCCGCGGGCGTCGAAATAATAGCCGGCCAACGAAATAATAGCCGCGGGCGACAAAATAAAAGCCGCGCAACTAAATAATAGCCGCAGGCGACAAAATAATAGCCGCACAACTAAATAATAGCCGCGGGCGACAAAATAATAGCCGCACAACGAAATAATAGCCGCGGGCGACAAAATAATAGCCGTGCAACTAAATAATAGCCGCAGACGACGATTTTTTTTTGACACGCGACATTTTCGCCGGGTCAGATTCGCTCATCACTAATGATAGGTAGTGATGGGCGAAATGTTTCGCCAGGCATGGATTCGCGGCAAATTTCCACGTTTCGTCATTGGCGGATTGTTGAAATAATAGCCGCGCAAACTAAATAATAGGCGAAGGCGATGAAATAATAGCCTCGCAACTAAATAATAGCCGAGGGCGACGAAATAATAGCCACGCGACGAAATAATAGCCGCACAACTAGATAATAGCCGCGGGCGACGAAATAATAGCCGCACAACAGAATAATAGCCGCGGGCGACAAAATAATAACCGTACGACAAAATAATAGCCGTGAGCGACAAAATAATATCCGCGGGTGACAAAAGAATAGCTGCGGGCGACAAAAGAATAGCTGCAGATTGGCTCATCACTAATGAAAGGAGTTGGCTAATTATGCCAGAGCCATCATTGCGGACACAGGTGCCACCACTAGTGATGAGTGCATTTTTTCATCAGGCATGGATTCGCAGTGAATTTCCGCATTTCGACATTGGCGAATTGTTTTGCGAAAAACTTCCGTGAAAATTCGCTGCGGAAATATTTGTCGCACGGAATTTCTTTTTGTTGCATGTCATTTTTTGGTGGTTTATGCTCCAAACATATTGTGACGGGGATGTGCAATATATCCATCACTGTGTGTGTGAGGCTGCAGCTGTGCAAATGTGACAAACATTCAGATATATCTAACAAGATGCCGGATAGGAGCAAATACTATTCCAATGAATGTCAGGGACCCGGGCAGTTTAACCAGCCTCCCATAGCTGTCTAATAAAAACCAAACAGCCGGATCCTTATCAGCTTTGATATATTCTCCTGTGTCCCCCCCCCCCCTGACTTGTAGCTTACCTCTGCCGACTGATGAATTTAATTGGGTTGCCATAGAGAAATAAATTGTGTTTTCTCAAATGAATTACTGTTACCGCTAGACTGAAGGCAGTTACATAACGTAGAGGTTACATGCTAAATCCCTGTCTCTTTCTCTTTTTCACTTATTTTTGTTCAGTTATTGAAAATGGGGCAGCTACTTGGATCTGACACACACACGAGTCCTGTGTATATTACTATATTGTATACAAATATCTCTTACTGAATGCATGCTCTGTGCTGCTTTTAGCAGATTTGGAAAGGCCATTTTGGTGGGTTTTTTTTCATCTTCCCTGTGGATTTGCCTAATGGAAATGCTGAGAGTTGAGGGTACATTTATTTCCTTAAGTGATTCCAGGCTCAGCCTGCAGTTTTAGCCTCTCATAAGCAGCCATTGTCTTGGTGGCAGACTGGCCACAAGCTCCAGAGAACTTCTGTTGCATTTATTATCCTATAGCAACAAGCCAAAAGTGGGTGTGGCATGACATCAGTGGAGGAGTGGCCAGCTGGAAGGGACTGCAAATGGCACTTTCCATAGAAGAGGCTAGGGTTGCCACCTAGCTGGTATTTTACTAGCCTGGATGGTAGCAGAGGAAAATTAAAGGGCATAATGTCCCGTGAAGAAATTCTGTTCCTAAGGAAGTTTATCACATGACATGCCGTAATGCCTTGCCATTGGTGTAACAATAGAGCAAGCAGACCCCAGGGGACAGAGGGGCCTGGAGGACAAGAGGGTCCTACCTGTGAGTGGACGGGAAGTAGGGGGCGTGAGCAGACAGGGGGGCTGGGACCAATGGGTTAGCTGTGTGCACCGGGCCCCTCCAAAGATTTTCCTGCAGGGGGGGCTGCATAGTTAGGCTGCTGCACCCTGCCTTTGACAGAATGGAAGAGTCACTCCACCATTCCCCTGTCTGGTAGCCATAGCTTCTCTCATAGGCAGGCTAATGTCAATCCGACACCTTGTAGCAAAGCAGGGCTGCAGTTTCCTCTAAAGGTGTCCCTTCCCTAGGTGCCCCCTGCAGAGTAATTAATTTTATTAAATAAATTAATTAAATAAAGTAACTTCTTCACATACAAACAGGCAGAAGGTGTCTTTGCACTTTGCACACTGCCGTCTTCTCTTGCACCCCTCCTTCCCTTGGTCACAGGATATGAACCCTAATATGTGCCCTCCGATGACTGGCAGAGCACTGGTAGGGATGATTCTTATTGGATAATTCTCTTGCATCTGTTCACACTGGAAGGCTGGGGGGGCACAAATGAGCTTGGTTTGACCAAGGAATATAGACCCTTTGAATGTTATTTAGTTTATTGGGCAAGGGGATGCGGGTGATAAGGCATGTGCTGGGTAGGTTGAAAAATGCAACCTGCCATGTTTTATTTGCATCCTGCCCTTAGATGAAGTGATACAGATCTCCAAAGCAAAAGGTAGAGACTGGTATTCCCAGTGAAAGAACAACCCCAAAGGATCTGTGGAGGGGTCCAGCACGCACGGCAACAATAACCCGCCCCCCGCAACTGACCCCCTTCCCTGCTCGCTTTCCTCGCTCCCTACCACCTCAGGCCAACAGGTTCTATTGTTCCTACAACCAGACCCCATGCATGCAGGGGGCCAGTAGTGCCTGGACCCCAGCTGCTCTCTTACCTACCCAGCATGGTGGGTACAGGCACTCCTGCCCCCCTGCAACCATGGGGTCTGCTTCCTCTATGGTTGTAGAAACAATCGTACCCGGTGGGTACCTGGTCTGCTTACTCTATAGTTGTAGAAACCATAGTACCCACAGAACAAGTGGCGGGCAGGACTGTGGGTGGAAGGAGGACCGGGGGGTATCTGCTTCCTCTATAGTTACCCCACTGGGCATTCCCCTGCTTCTTCCAGGGTCTGGCTGCATTGTGCACCTAGTGACGGATAAAAAATTAGACCCAGATCATGCCTGGGCTGCCTCCCTTTGGCTGTATTTATGGGGGTTGACTGGCGAAGGCTCGTTATTGAAGTCAGGAAGAGTTGGTAGGTGCAGGCCCTATGTCCTATCTGCTGCTGGGTGCACAGTGCAGCCAGACCTTGGATAGAAGTGCTAAGGATAATGGTTTTGCCCCCTTAAGGGGGTTATGTAATAAAAGGCACCAAGTTTGCTCAGGAGCAGTAACCCACACTAACCAATCACCAGGTAGAATTACTGGTCACCTGTTTAAAAGCATCTTATTGGTTGCTACGGGTTACAGCTACTGGGAAAACCGTAGTGCCTTTTATTACATATGGGGGTAGTTAGACTAAAGCCAGACGGGGCTGATTCTTGGCCTGTGGATAAACATTCCACATGTATCAGGGCTGGAATATATCTCATATATCACATATATCATTCCATGGAGCGTGCATCTGAGAGCTCCACTCCCCCCCCCCCCCAATTTCTCTATTTACCCCCCCCCCCAAGCAAGGTAATTATCATTCAAGTAAATATGGAGCTATTCAGGCAGACTATGATTAATGCCTTCACTCTCTGGCAGTTGTGTATCTCTCCGGCACAGATGTCCGCGCTCTGATTACCTTCCTGCGCTCTTTCATTGTGATGCTGAATGGAAACACGCGTTCCTCTTAGCGGGTTAGTGCTGCGCCGATTGGACAAAGAGATGCCATTTGGAGATGTTTAAACACTGCATCTAGCATGTAAATATTGGGTAATTAATCTGGAGTGATAAATAACTGGCGGCCTGCGTAACTGCGCCTGAAGGACCCGTAACAAAGCACCGGGCTGCGTTCAACCTGCTTATTAAGCAGCTGCCTTTTGTGAGTCACAGACCTTGGAAACCAGGCGTTTGTACATGGCCGGCTACCCGCTACATGTAGAATTGTTGCCCACTGCCCCCGGAGTAATAAAGGGGAGATAAGACTAAGGCCACACAAAAACTCAAATAGGATGGTTCTGCCCCCAATAAATATTCCTTATATCTTAGTTGGGATCAAGTACAGGTACTGTTTTATTATTACTGGGAAAAGGGAATCATTTAACCATTAAATAAACCCAATAGGGCTGTTCTGCCCCAATAAGGGGTAATTATATCTTAGTTGGGATCAAGTACAGTTACTGTTTTATTATTACAGAGAAAAGGGAATCATTTAACCATGAAATAAACCCAATAGGGCTGTTCTGCCCCAATAAGGGGTAATTATATCTTAGTTGGGATCAAGTACAGGTACTGTTTTATTATTACAGAGAAAAGGGAATCATTTAACCATTAAATAAACCCAATAGGGCTGTTCTGCCCCCAATAAGGGGTAATTATATCTTAGTTGGGATCAAGTACAGGTAATGTTTTATTATTACAGAGAAAAGGGAATCATTTAACCATTAAATAAACCCAATAGGACTGTTCTGCCCCCAATAAGGGGTAATTATATCTTAGTTGGGATCAAGTACAGGTACTGTTTTATTATTACAGAGAAAAGGGAATCATTTAACCATGAAATAAACCCAATAGGGCTGTTCTGTCCCCAATAAGGGGTAATTATATCTTAGTTGGGATCAAGTACAGGTACTGTTTTATTATTACAGAGAAAAGGGAATGTGAATTATTTGATTGAACTGGAGTCTATGGGAGATGGACATTCGGTAATGTGGAACTTTCTGGATAATATGTTTCCTGATAAGGGGTCCGACACCTGTACTACTATGTAAGAGTGGGATAAAATGCACTGACAATGGCTTCAGACAATGGCACCTAATAGACAATTCTATGTGTGATCTTGGCCTAAACCTACAGTCTCTGCCTGTCTATAATACACCCCATCTCCCAACATTCCTCTTTAAATGGTGTACCCGCTGGTCACGTTGGTTCAGCTACAAATGGGCACCCATGTGATAATAGTGCTCTACAGCAAAGCTCCCATCTAGGGATGACTCCAGGGCAAGGTGACTTGGTCGGCCACCTCAGGGCCCAAGCTTTGTGCTTGTCTTGGCCTCCAATGTCTCTACGGTATTCCACTGTCCCGTTCCATTTTGTTGGGATGAACATAATAATTATGATGGTGAACTACTTGTTGTTGATGGAAACGGCATGGCTGAGGTTATTTCAGTGCCCTTTCGTTTTCTGCAGTGATTTTACTGGTATTGGTAGGGTTCATTTTTTCATTTTCTGCAGTAATGTTACTGGCATCTCTGGGGTTAATTGCGGTAGTCATTGCCCATTTTCTACAGTGGACTTATTTGCATATCAGGGATTAATCAAAAGCTCTGAATCCATCTTCTGCAGTGATCTTACTGGCATGTCTGGGGTTAGTTAAATGCTCTGAATCCATTTTCTGCAGCAGTCTTATTGGCATATCAGAGGTAAATCAAAGGCTCTAAACCCATTTTCTGCAGTGATCTTACTGGCATGTCTGGGTGATTACAGCTAAAGAGAGTAGCAAGAGGGCTGTGATGCCCAAAGCCTGCTCTCCTTGGATATCATTGGGGCGGGTGGGTTGGGCATGGCTTTCGAGTCCCTTCTCAGACTTGGACTGGGTTGGTTCTAGGTTAAAAAGTTGCTGGACTAGAACTCCCAGAATTCTCTAGCACATTATCGAAGGTTTAAATGAAAGGGGATCTAAACCCTTTTGGTGCTGGAGTTCCTATCCATGGGACAGTGGCCCATATGCCGTATCCGCTGTACTTTTATAGGGGCTTTTTCCTGCGCAGAAGCAGCAAACCCACCATTTGAAGTATTCTCTCCGTTCCACGCTGGTGGCCGGTTGCTAAGAGATAAAGGACCTGGGTCTCTGTTGCCGGCCTGTTTGTTTCAGCCTCTAATCCCGAGTATCTTCCATCTCCTGTCAGAGAGGTGCAGCCGGGTGAAGCGTCTCCATCCTGAGCCCGTATCACAGGGAGATGCGCTTCTCCGCAGCCAACTTGAGCTTTTGATCCAGGGTTTACAGTCTGTATATTCGCCACTCCGCTGGCGGCTTCTGCACTGACCCCCCCCACCTTGTACTTTTTAAATAATTATTTTTGTACTTTTGATCCCCATAATAACAACCTGACTCCTGCTATTGACTGAAATAACCTTGTGGCCAAAGCACCTAGCAGTCCTGCTAATAAATAGATTTATATGTCGATGCAAGTTTTGGCCGGGGACATTTTTGAATTTCAAAGTAATTTATTTTCTATTTACTGTAAACTATCAGAGTTGTCAGATGAATACAAGGGGGTGTGGCCATGGGTGTGGTCAGGAGGCGTAGCCAGGGCATTCCATTGGCCCAGAAATTACCTCAAAAGTTCACATCTATAAAAATATGGTAAAGCAGGTACAGGTATGGGATCCCTTATCCGGAAACCCGTTATCCAGAAAGTTCCGAATTACAGAAAGCCCATCTCCTATAGACTCCATTATAAGCAAACAATTCTAATTTTAAAAAATTATTTCTTTTTTCTCTGTAATAATAAAACAGTACCTTGTACTTGATCCCAACTAAGATATAATTACCCCTTATTGGGGGCAGAACAGCCCTATTGGGTTTATTTAATGGTTAAATGATTCCCTTTTCTCTGTAATAATAAAACAGTACCTTGTACTTGATCCCAACTAAGATATAATTACCCCTTATTGGGGGCAGAACAGCCCTATTGGGTGTATTTCATGGTTAAATGATTCCCTTTTCTCTGTAATAATAAAACAGTACCTGTACTTGATCCCAACTAAGATATAATTACCCCTTATTGGGGCAGAACAGCCCTATTGGGTTTATTTAATGGTTAAATGATTCCCTTTTCTCTGTAATAATAAAACAGTACCTGTACTTGATCCCAACTAAGATATAATTACCCCTTATTGGGGCAGAACAGCCCTATTGGGTTTATTTAATGGTTAAATGATTCCCTTTTCTCTGTAATAATAAAACAGTACCTGTACTTGATCCCAACTAAGATATAATTGCCCCTTATTGGGGGCAGAACAGCCCTATTGGGTTTATTTAATGGTTAAATGATTCCCTTTTCTCTGTAATAATAAAACAGTACCTTGTACTTGATCCCAACTAAGATATAATTACCCCTTATTGGGGGCAGAACAGCCCTATTGGGTTTATTTAATGGTTAAATGATTCCCTTTTCTCTGTAATAATAAAACAGTACCTGTACTTGATCCCAACTAAGATATAATTACCCCTTATTGGGGCAGAACAGCCCTATTGGGTTTATTTAATGGTTAAATGATTCCCTTTTCTCTGTAATAATAAAACAGTACCTGTACTTGATCCCAACTAAGATATAATTGCCCCTTATTGGGGGCAGAACAGCCCTATTGGGTTTATTTAATGGTTAAATGATTCCCTTTTCTCTGTAATAATAAAACAGTACCTGTACTTGATCCCAACTAAGATATAATTACCCCTTATTGGGGGCAGAACAGCCCTATTGGGTTTATTTAATGGTTAAATGATTCCCTTTTCTCTGTAATAATAAAACAGTACCTGTACTTGATCCCAACTAAGATATAATTGCCCCTTATTGGGGGCAGAACAGCCCTATTGGGTTTATTTAATGGTTAAATGATTCCCTTTTCTCTGTAATAATAAAACAGTACCTGTACTTGATCCCAACTAAGATATAATTACCCCTTATTGGGGCAGAACAGCCCTATTGGGTTTATTTAATGGTTAAATGATTCCCTTTTCTCTGTAATAATAAAACAGTACCTGTACTTGATCCCAACTAAGATATAATTACCCCTTATTGGGGGCAGAACAGCCCTATTGGGTTTATTTAATGGTTAAATGATTCCCTTTTCTCTGTAATAATAAAGCAGCAGTCCAGCAACAACTGAATAAAGTTTGGCTGAGCAGTGCAGTGCAGCAGGGTTTACATCCCCTTTAAACTTGACCTAAAAACTTTATGTAAGTTTCAGCAATTATAGTAAAGTAGAAGTGTTTTATTAAAAAAAGTTTGAAACAGTTATAAACCCTTTTTATTTTGTGTGTGCCAGGGAAACACAATCAGATGATTATCCCTTTCCTTCCCAAAGCTGTAATACTTATAGCAGAGCACTGAGAGCCCGGCGGCCACAGATCCTATCTGAAACCCATTCTTTGCATCACTGCAGGATTCTGAGCCCTGGAAGGTATCGCTCTGTAGCAGCCGTATGTATCTCCGATGCGCATCGCGGGCACATTGTGAGGAGGGAAATGACATTTTGGGAAGGCTGGCACAGCCCTGTGTATAACAGACACTGAGCTTTAGGTGCTTGTAGAGTGTAAGCTCTTTTGGGCAGGGCTCTCTTCACCTCTTGTATCGGTTATTGGTTGCTTTATATGTTACTCTGTATGTCCAATGTATGAAACCCACTTATTGTACAGCGCTGCGGGATATGTTGGTGCTTTATAAATAAATGGTAATAATAATAATAATAAGGCACTCACTCTGGTGCTCAGCCCCAACCATAAGAGACAAGGCAACTGATAATCTAAAGGGGATATCCACCCAAATAATGAAATAATAGGTGGACCACGTCCAAAATGGTGCCCCCCCATGGGCGTCATGTGGTGTTGGCACAGTGACATCATTGCATAGGCATGTGACATTATCGCGTTTCGCTTGGCACAAAACGTCAAAATAAATAGATGCCAAAGACCCAGGTTCAATTCTGAACATAGGTTTGACTCTGTTCAGGGTCGGACTGGGCCACCGGGACACTGGGAAAATTCCCGGTGGGCCCCCGGCTGCCCAGACCCAGTTCTCCCCCTTCCGACTACTCCTCCCCTGATGCATCAAATTTACGTGCTCGGGGGAGGACGTCGGGTGGGGGGCCCTGCGAGGGGGGTTAGGGGGGCCCCTGTGGGGGGGGTTAGGGGACACGCCCGGCTGGGGGCACCTGCAGGAGACAGGAGCCCCGGTGGGCCCTTCACCCCCCAGTCCGACCCTGTGTGTGTTCCTGGGTGCACCTAAATTACTATTTTGACTTGATCTTCTCGTTCCTGGCTTTCTGTTTTGATTCTGACCCCACTGATTGCTGTCTGCCTCAATATTTAGTAGGGATGCACCAAACCCACTTTTTCATAAAGGATTCAGTCGAATACCAAACCAAATCCGAATCCTAACCAGCATATGCTACTTTTTGGTTTTGGAAGGGTTCAATTTTCAACTTCCGTGTTTACGTGACAAAAAGTCAAGTGATTTCTAAGATCCAGATTCGGTTTGACCAGGAGTGTGGATTTGGCTGAATCCGAATCCTGAACTGAATCCTGGACTTGGTGCTTGCCTAATATTTTGCCTGAGTACGACTCTGAGTGTTCTTTACCCCTTGGATACTAGGAAATGGACTATCTGAACACAGCTACCTCCTTGGTCCAGACTTCAACCCAGGTAAGGGCCATCAGGCCTTGACAGTTTATATTTGGGCCATGGACCTCACTGAGGAAGATCCCATCAGGCCTGTAGGGGCTCTGTGAACCAGTGCCTCATGCAATTCAAATTGCAACCCTCTTCCAAACTAGGTTGGGTCCAGACTGTTATCAAAGTTGTCATTATAATTGTCATTTGCTTAATTATCATCCCATGCGGGCCTTCATTAATCCGCATGTGTTGTTCATGTAATCATAATTAATTAAGTGTTATCATAAAAGGGAGGGTACCTAAAATTTCCCCCATTGATTATATCTTGATTATGTTATCACTTCGTGATAAAAGGAGGGATTGCAAGGTTTAACATAATATCTTATGTTCTCATATCAATATAATCATATATTCCTATATGCATGTACTTCTGTAACTTTGATACACTTTGATGCTTAGCATATCAGGTTCCATTTTAGAAATGTATCTCCATGTTGTAACTGCAAACAGCAAGGCTTGAACATCCCATAATAGTTGTTTTTTTCCCAAATAGAACCACACTGCATGGCTTGCACATTGTGGATTAGATGTATTATGTATCTTATCGGTTGCATTCCTGTCCGGCACAGGCCATCCTGGAAGGCTAATAAGGTTCTATTCTATTTTCCATAATAAATTCCTTTGTATCTAAAAGTATATAAAAGCTATGAGCACATAAGAATAAACTGAACAAGTTTGAACTTCCATCGTGGTTGCGTCCTTCTTGTTCCTGTATACGCCTTTGTCCTGGCTGGAGAGCTCCCACAGGTCCCTACACTTACAGTCTGCGGTCAGGAACCCTAACAGGTGGAATATATGTCATCTCCATTTTAGAGGGCAAAGAGCTGGCTTGGGCATTGAACCTGAGGCTATGTTGCAAGGGACATCCATGGTGGCTGCCATTTTGGACATGGCACCGAAGAGGAAAGGACTGCAATTGGGCACTCCTTACAACCACATACCAGTAAAGCCTGCTTTATCTTCTAAAAGTCAAACTGAAAGGGAAGATCTTTGGTCACTCACTTTCTTCTGGGCTGGATATCCTTGTCCCAAGGATATCCTTGAGCCAAGAGTTACCCATGAGTAGTAAAAATTGTTATGGGGCATTATCGTGCCTATTGTAGTCCCTAGTGATCATAAATGAGCCCCTGTACGTTCTATTGAACATTTATAGGACTCTACAGTGAAAGTAGATCATCAGAATCAACGTTAAGCTCTAATTAATTACCCTAAGTGAAGGATTGGGTGCATTATAGGAGACAGCCTGTAATCGATACCATCGACAATTGCCTAATACATCTCCACAAATTAAATTTCTCCTGCTTTAGTCTGTTATTTGCATTAAAGGCTGCTCTTTCTATGGCTATGTATGAGCCAACGGCAGTGTCAGCTGTATATTTATTAGAGTAAATACCTCTTAGGGCTAGAGAGAGCTCATTACACTTGCACAATTAATAGGTTAAATAGAGCTCAATGACTTTATTACTGAAACAGATTAACTTCCATTATTTTTAATTTGGCCTAACAAGTCCAACGCAAAGAAACCCCTCTATTTTTCTAAATAGACAGGCTGTTGGTTTAATGAGATAGAAAACAAGTATGTTTGCAGGAGCCAACCTTACAGTGGTCATACCATTACTTTGTCGGTATAGCGGTAGAAATATTCAATATGCTATGTGCTTTGAGAACAGATTATGATGGAGGCCATGAATTACCATCTTGGAGTAATCATGCAATTCCATTGGTACCTGTCCCCTGTCTGCTGTTAGGAGCAATGGCCATGCCTTTCAACCATTGTGTGTTGTTCATCTATAAATATTTATGCCATACCACTCAGGTATTTTCCAGGTTTCTTTTCAAGTTGCCATCTTGGAATGGTCATTGGATGGTCAACAGACCTTCACTGCTATTAAGAAAGAAATAAATATTTATGCCATACCACTTAGGCATTTTCCAGGTTTGTTTTCAAGTTGGCATCTTGGAATGCTCATTGGATGGTTAACAGACCTTCACTGCTATTAAGAAAGAAATAAATATTTATGCCATACCACTTAGGCATTTTCCAGGTTTGTTTTCAAGTTGCCATCTTGGAATGGTCATTGGGATGGTCAACAGACATTCACTGCTATTAAGAAAGAAAGAAATATTTATGCCATACCACTCAGGCATTTTCCAGGTTTGTTTTCAAGTTGCCATCTTGGAATGGTCATTGGATGGTCAACAGACCTTCACTGCTATTAAGAAAAAAACATAGTAACATAGTAACATAGTAACATAGTAACATAGTAAGTTGGGTTGAAAAAAGACATATGTTCATCACGTTCAACCATAAACAGTGTCAGCTGTATATTTATTAGAGTAAATACCTCTTAGGGCTAGAGAGAGCTCATTACAATTAATAGGTTAAATAGAGCTCAATGACTTTATTACTGAAACAGATTAACTTCCATTAAAACAAGACCTTAAAGCAGTAGGTTCCAAACTATAGGGCAACCAGGGGGGTGGGGTATGGAGTGGTGGCAGGGCTCATCCTAAAGGCCAGTTAAGGTGAAAGAATGGCCAAAAATCCATAATTCAGCAGCGCACTACATGTAGTATAGAAGCCGCAACAGTTCAAGTTTAAAAATGTTCAGTCTTTATAAGAACATCTCTACTACACAGCTCGAGGTCTAACGTGTTTCGTGTCAGCATACTTCCTCAGAGGGCTCTGAAGAAGTGCACTGACATGAAACGCGTTAGACCTCGAACTGTGTAGTAGAGATGCGCTAATAAAGACTGAACACTTTGGAAGTGCGCTGGCACGAAACGCGTTAGACCTCGAGCTGTGTAGTAGAGATGGGCTAATAAAGACTTAACACTTTGGAAGTGCGCTGGCACGAAAGGGGGTCTATAAAAAGGCTGGGCATTCAAGTCCGGCTCTGAGCAAAGGCTGAACTTTCCAATGGTGTCTGAACTAAATTGCTGACACCTTTTAATATACTATAGAGTAGCCTATTCTTAGCAACTTTTCAAGTTGCATTTATTTTAATGCCCAATATCACTGCAATGTATAGGGATCCTTTCTCCCCTAATCCATCTCTATCTGTAGTTTAGCAACAGCTTGGTTGTACCTTGCATCAGCTCCACCATCACTTTACAGCTGGAATATGGAGCACAAAGTGTTCCTCAACTAAATTATGATCTCATTGCTCTTGGAACTGTTACCGAATTCCCCAGCGCTAAAGGGTTGGACACTGTTGCTCTCGTACTGGTTCCAATATGAAGGAAATAAACTCATATAATGCATGTAACTGTCACACAGGAGCTTTAACGAGACATTGCCGGGACTTTATCATTTAGTTACACTGCATTCAATGGGAACGAGACTCTTTACTCTCCAGATGTGCCCATCCATTGACAATGAAATAGCAAAACGCAATTATGTTTCAGATTTACAAATGAATAGGTTCTATAACAAGTGGAAAACAAAGGCTTCACGGTATAACATTCAGACACATCAACCCTGGGTATTTGTTGCTCATCCATTTGCTAACACGATTGGGCTAATTGATCTGCTCTTTCATGCAGCATATTCTCCAGCCCACGATAATGCATCAGTCTTGGAAGGAAATAAACGGCATTACGGGCGGCTCAGAGATTCAGAGGATGGAAATCAGATGTAATTAAATTGTTCTTACCACCCCCCCCCAACAACAAACACACATTGTCCCTATCTACAAATGTTTTCATTGGCACAAACAATGGCTTTTTCTCTCGACACGCTTAGCCTACAATGGGTTCTAATTATATACCCATGTTGTATTTTTGCACAGGGTTTTATATAGGCATTCTATGAAGGGAATAATCCAATGATCATGCTGCCTTTGGCAGGTAGGAAAGCATGAAATGCCATAAGTAGTGGCACGTGCAACCCAGCAATTGTAAATGAAGTGGTAACTCCCATCATCAAGAGACAAATCATTGTGGGAGCTAAATTAGAGCAACTTTGGGGATAAGTTATCTCTGGTCTATATAGATACATAATATATTTCTTTTTACTTCTTGTATACCGAGGATGTTTCAAATCCATTTACATAAACAACATATTTGATAATATTTGTTATTTTTAAACCATTATTCAAACTCCCCCACAGGGAAGAGACAATTCAACAGCTTTCGCTAGAGTTTTAATGACAATATTGCTGGAGTCCCTTGACTTTCCGTACAAATCGACGCGCAGTAATTGATTGTGTAATGTATATTTCCTACATTAGTCATGGTGTTATGACAACCCCTCGGGGGCAGGTTTCATGATACTATTGGAATTAAATGATTGTTTACATGTTTTCTCCTAAAATGCTATCTCTGCTATGGTTCCATACAGCTTCCTCGATAATGGTGTGAGTCAGTGTTTTTTAATAGGAACGAAAAATTGTCAAGATTTACCTAAGCTTGGAAACCTTATTTATATTTATCTGTATAAATAACTGTTCCCCCGGGTTCTGGATACACCCGAAAGCCCAACTTGAGGACCAGTTTAGGATAATGGACAATTGGGGTGAGAGTTAGGCAAAATGGCCATTTGCTCTCATATATACAACTGAAAGCCCAGCTTGAAGACCAGTTGGGGTGATAGTTGGGGATAGTGGCCATTTGCTCTTCTAGATACACCAGAAAGCCCTACTTGATGGCAGTTGGTGTTAGAGTTGAGAATAATGAGCATTTGCTCTCCTAGATAAACTAGAAAGGCCAGATGAAGGCCAGTTGGGCATGAGAGTTGGGAAGAGTGGACATTTGCTCTCCTAGACACACCAGAAAGCCCTACTTGATGGCAGTTGGTGTTAGAGTTAAGGTTGAGAAGAATGAACATTTGCTCTCCTAGATACACTAGAAAGGCCAGATGAAGGCCAGTTGAGCTGAGAGTTGGGAAGAGTGGACATTTGCTCTTCTAGATACACCAGAAAGCCCTACTTGATGGCAGTTGGTGTTAGAGTTGAGAAGAATGAGCATTTGCTCTCCTAGATACACTAGAAAGGCCAGATGAAGGCCAGTTGGGCTGAGAGTTGGGAAGAATGGACATTTGCTCTGCTAGACACACCAGAAAGCCCTACTTAATGACAGTTGGTGTTAGAGTTGAAAAGAATGGCCATTTGCTCTCCTAGATACACAAGAAAGGCCAGATGAAGGCCAGTTGGGGTGAGAGTTGGGAAGAGTGGCCATTTGCTCTTCTAGATACACCAGAAAGCCCTACTTAATGACAGTTGGTGTTAGAGTTGAGAAGAATGGCCATTTGCTCTCCTAGATACACTAGAAAGGCCAGATGAAGGCCAGTTGGGGACAAGAGTTTTGAAAATGGCCATTCATTTTGCTAGATACACCCGAAAGCCCAGCTTAAGGTCTGTTAAGGCGTGATTTTTGGATGTATATGTATTTGCTGGAGGTATTCTTAGGATTGTACCCAATAAATGGCTGTCACGGTCGGCACCCTAAACCAGAACTGATGCCAAGTTCCCTGGTCTCGGCTTGGCTTCACCAGTATTGTGACCGCCTTTGGCTTCGGAAGGAGCCCTCAGCTACTCAGATGCCACCTGGACTTAACGAGGGGAACAAGGCGAGGAGTTCTGGCAAGCAAAGGGGCACGACTGTAGAAAAAGTCAGTTAGGCCGAAGATCACGGTACAAATAGGATAGGCAAATTCGTCGTCAGGCAGGCTGGGTCGAGGCAGGCGGAAATCAAGGATCGTCAGACAGGCAAGGGTCAACCAGATAATCAAACAGCGGGATTAGGCAAAATCGGAGTCAAAAGTACAAGCCGGGGTCAGGATATGGATATCAGAATAGTCGGGGACAGGCCGCGTCAAAAACACAGGAAAGCACCAGCAGGATACAGGAATACAAATACAAGGCTCAGAAAAGGCACCAGGAATCAATCCTATCACGGGCAATGAAAAAGTGGCAAAAGTCCCTTTAAATCCTTTTGAATTTCGCGCCATTGCGCGCTGATGTCATCACGCCAGCGCGCATGCGCCTTAACATGCGGAAGTGCGCACGCGCACTTAGGAGAAAGCCGGCGCAGGGAGAGGACGGCGCGGCGGGCATCCCCGCCGAGCCGGTAAGGCTCTTCTTGTTACAATGGCACACCAATGTTTTACAATAATTTTTTCACACTTCTGCAAATTTTTCGCTGAAACGAGACAGATTCGCTCATCACTATTTAACTACAATCATACTCCCTTTATGAGTTAGGCGAGACCCTGACCAATGGATGGACCTACAAGGGGGGCCTGGCCAAAAGGTGAACCTACAAGCTGGGCTCAAACTGAAAAAGTAAGGCAGTTATTGATATAGATATATATATATATATATATTAATCCTTATATACACAGTGTAGCATTGTTTCCCTGGACCCCCACAGATTTATTACCCTTATTTCCCTACAACTCCATGGCAAACCTCTGATTAGGGTCCAGTTAGGTTACCTGGAACTGTCAGCATTTTATTCCATGTTGTTTTTCTCCATTTTCCAGATGAAAACCGTAGCCAAACCAGCACCTGATCTCCCACTGACTCCACCCACTAATAACAACAGACTTTTTATTTTCATTCCGGAAGCATTTGCTATTAGGGCTTTTAGCCAGTTCTATGGTACAGCAGTTGTATTCAGTAGATCTACGAAGTAGTGATGAGGGAATCTGTCTCGTTTCGCCAAAAAACTTACAAATCTTTCAAAAGATTCGCGAAACGGTGAAAAATTAGCGAAGCAGCGAAAATGTCGCACATAGAAAAAAAATTGGTGCTCGCGACTATTCTTTGAAGCACGACTATTCTTTGAAGCGCGACTACTTATTTTGACGCCGTGACTATTTTTTTGACACTGCGACTATTTATTTTGACACCGGGAATATTATTTGACGCACGACTATTTATTTTGACACCGTGACTATTCTATTGATACGCGACTATTTATTTTGACGCCGCAACTATTATTTGACGCACGACTATTTATTTTGACGCGTGACTATTTATTTTGACACTGTGACTATTATTTGATGCGCTACTATTTATTTTGACACGCGACTATTTATTTTGCCGCTGCGATTATTTTGACGCCACAACTATTATTTGACGCAAGACTATTTATTTTGACACGCGACTATTTATTTTGCCGCGTGACTATTTATTTTGACGATGCGACTATTTATTTTGACGCCACAACTATTATTTGACGCGTGACTATTTATTTTGATGCGTGACTATTTATTTTGCCACTGCGACTATTTATTTTGACGCCACGACTATTATTATTTTATGCGCAACTATTTATTTTGACGCCGCAACTATTCTTTGACTCCCGCGACTATTCTTTTGACGTGCGACTATTTATTTTGACACCCGCAACAATTTTTGGACGCGCTGCGAATTTTTCCATCCGTTTCGCGAAACAATGCGCCAATGGCGGAACTCGGAAATTCGCTGTGAATCCATGCCTGCCGAAACATTTCGCCCATCACTACTAAGAAGTAGTTGAAAGCCACTGTAATTTTTTGTGGCTGCTGATATACATTAGATAATGTACAAAAGCTATAGATATGTAACATACTTATTATACCTTACATTAGAGGCTAAACAAGTAAAAATAGAGATGTTCCTTTGACATAGTCTGCACGACATCTAAGGGTTGCTTCCTGCAGTAAAGAGCACAATGAGCCATGGAAGAGCTCTGTTTATACATAGAAGACAAGGGATCTGTAAGTGGACCTATAAGTAAAGGCAATGTTTAATGCTTTCCTTTGGTGTTGCTGCTTTCAAGCTCTTCTTTATGTTAGTGAAAGTGCGTTTTTTTTTTTAAGTTGACCAGTATTGATCTTGCCTGTTGCTCTGCTGTGTGGAGATCCCAAAGCTTCATCAACACCTTCAGATCAGTAGGCTTGAGTTCAATGCATAAGAGGGGCTTGTTGATCTGTGAGGCACGTCCTTCCAACCCAATAATGATTGATGATTCTGCTTTACTGAAAGGCTTGCTGGCACAAGGAAAAACCCTCCAACCTTGGCAAATGAGGAGTACTGCGAGAGAACAAAGGTTGCAACACCAAGATACTGAGACCCACAGAACTGGGATGTTTGGGGTAAATGTTAATTTGATCTTCTGGATACTTTCATAACATTACACAGGGAAATGCTATGACAATAGTTTATGTACTGTATCTTTAATCTTATTGGGTAGTAAGAGAGCCTGATAAAGATATTAAAGGCCATGTAAACCCCATACACAAAAATGTAATCAGTGAACAGCCTCTTTGAAATCTTTCAATACCTGCCACACTGGTTGTCCAGGTTAATAGTAAGGCTGCAGTGTGCCCTTAATCACTTAGATTTCCTTCTCCTCCTGTATCCCACTTGGCCCCCCTGGAATTTGCTTTGGCTGTTGGCTTGTGGGCATGCTCAGTTGTTCTAAGCTCAGATTACTAAACACGCCCCCCCCCCCAGTCTAGCAGCCAGTGAGGAGATGGCATTGCTGGTTCCCATAGAAACTCAGCTTTACTGTCTGCTTCAATTCTTTTCTCCTAACTTTCTCTCCTGAGCTCAGCTCAAACAAAGCAGAACTTTTATCAGACAGTTGTGCCTGTGTGAGCCTGTATTCTTGATGAAATGTATGCTGAATAAGGGTCTGTGTGTGTGTATGCTGTTTGCTGTTTTATTTCTATCTGGTTATGTATCAGAGGAAAAATGGGCACCGGGTGAAAGCTGCTATTTTGCTTTAGGAAAATGTGATGGTGTAGGCAAAGGGATATATGCAGTACAAATGATGCCATATTGTGGGGGAGACGTGCCCAACTGATATACATTGTAGGCAAATATAGGCTTTACATGTTCTTTAAACTGTAAAGAGGTTCAGAAACCCTAAAATTCCCCAAACATCTGGGTTGAAGGAGACTCAGGAGTCTCAGACAACAACTCTAGACCCCCCCCAAAGGCTTCCCTCCCCAGGAAAAGTGATAGCTGCATTGTGGTGAGACCCCAGTGGTCCAGTTTGTGATGGAGGCCTCTGAATGAGGACTAATGGTGCCCATACACGGCCGATTCTAGCTGCCGATATGGGTCCCTTAGACTGATTCAGCAGCTAATCGGCCTGTGTATGGGCACTACCGACGGGCCTGCCCGACCGATATCTGGCCTGAAATCGGCCAGATATCGATCGGGCAGGTTAGAAAACCTAGTCGGATCGGGGAGTGCATCGGCTCTTTGATACGGTCCCCGAACCGACTTTGCCTATACCCAATCGAATTACCCTGGATTCTCCTGATATCACCCTCCCGTATGTGGGGTATACCAGGAGAAGATCCGCTCGCTTGGCGACATTGCCAAGCAAGCGGATCTGAAGGTGTATGGCCACCTTAAGGCTGTCCTATGGTTGTTCTCCTTTAAATCACCCCCAGGTAAATTTCGCAGTGAATCATACATGACAGTAAGAGGTGACTTTCAAGCCTTCAACATAAGGTAAAGACTATGTTCTTCTTTATAATATATAAATGGATACAAGATGGCATACTGCTAATCTCATTGGCTGAACCTTACTGTAGCTTCACTAGGCTATGTAGTTTAAACGAAAGGGGGTTGGCCTTATAACTTGATCTGTACTTAAGATAAAAATGGAAGATAATCCCTGTTTCTAAGTAGGGTTTTTTTTATGTGCAGAGACAATCCTATACTCTGCTCCGGCAGTGCACTATTATTTAGTATCATTTTGAAACAGCAGAACTTCACGCTGTGCTATTGTATGGATCTGAATCATCAGCGGCTAAAAGAACTCCTGGTGTATATGAATCACTGCCTACAATCATATGATATTATTTTATGCAAGGTCAAACAAAGCCTCCTGAAAAGAAGAATCTCCGGCCTCCGTGAAGGGGATATTATCATTTTCTCTTATATGCTAAAATGGCAAAAGAACTGGCATCTAGGCATGGAAAGCGTAAGATAGATCATACGTGTATGGGCCCGTGTTCAATGGCGAGATAATCCCAACCAATATATTGGTCAATTTGTAGCCTGGACAGACGTGAAAATTTCAGCTGGCGATCCTTCATTTTGGTCAGTGCATGGTACATCAGCAGATAAGGGTTTGTAGAAGAGCCAAATGGGGCCCTGGGGCCAAATGATTGAATTATAATGGTGGCAATGGGGCAGTTGGTTCAGGGACTGCATCAACGAGCCAATGTGGTCCCCGACGACTAAATCTTTTTAACCTGCCCGATCGATATCTGGCCAATTTAAGGCCGGATATCGGTTGGGCAGGCCCCTCGTTCCTGCCCCTACACGGGCCGATGAGCTGCCGAATCAGTCCAAGGGACCAATATCGGCAGAATCGGCCTGTGTATGGGGACCTTTATTCAGGCTTATATACATTGACAAGCTCCAGTGCTGGCACTTCATACAAATTCCCCTTGAATGAGAGGTGAAGTGTTTTCTAGTTCTCTAATTACAAATTCAATAGAATTCTGCAATGTAACAACTACCACGTCACTGGTTCTAAGTTACCTAGCTCTATTCTATACTATGGATGCATGGTGCCGGCCATGGCTGCTGTGGCCACAACTCTAAAAGAGTCAAACGATTATGAGAAAAAATAAGTAAAACAATCATTTACAAAGAAATGTCGCCACGTTATAAATCTATGAATTTTCTGTTGACACTTAATTATCTTGTGAAACACGTTCGCCTCAGTTTATGTAATTAGTTTTGTTTCGGGGGAAATGCTTGACATGAAACAAAACTTGTCTATCATCAGAGTTAATATCACGACCCACAAGGAGGAGAGAAAAATTGATCTATTTTTATAGGGATTGGGAAGCTGAGATATGCCCCCATGGTTTCTGGTTGGATCAATGTCTTCCCATTGATTGCACTTAATAAGTTTGCTTTGATTTGTCCCTGTTTAATTTCTGTGCGAGGATGTGATGGGAAAGATAATTTGTTCTTTCCTGTCTTGATTTAATTATGAAGTTATGTTGAGTAAAGTCTGGCAGTCGGTTGTAGGATGAGCCAGAACATGGCTTTTGAGGCACTGGAGTTAGTTCCTGAGGGTATTTTGAGCAATGCAGGCCCGGACTGGCAACCTGTGGGTTCTGGCAAATGCCAGAGGGGCTGCTGTAAGATGCCATAGCCAGTCACTATTTATTGGGCTGGGGGGGGCTGTTTGGGCATCTGTGTAATGGAAATGCCAGGGCCTATTTTCAGTCTTGGAGAAGATGTTCCCAACCATTCTCTTCTCACACAAAACCCTACGACCAGTTACCCCTATTGCCGTGGCCCCTTGGTTGTGACAGAACAGGCGCACTTTGAGCTGGGCAAAGATAAGCAGCACAAATGGAAAACAGAATTTGAGAATCTAAGCAAGCCATGGAGGTGCTTTTAGCTTATCTGCCATCTTCCACGTGAACTCCAAAGCATGGAAGTCGATCTCACCCATTTTTGCCTACAGGTTTCCAAGAACCAATTGTTCCTTCTTTTGCTCTTGCCCCTTCTCCACTGACTGGTAGATTGGGGGTGTGCTAGGGTCCAAATTACCTTAGCAACCAGGGAGTGGTTTGAATGATAGATGGATATACTGTATGTATAGGAGAGGAATTGAATAGAAGAATATGTTATATAAAGTAACAATAACAATACAACTGTAGCCTCTCAGAGCAATAGATTTTTGGCTGCTGTTTGAAAGCTGCAAAGAGTTGGAAGAAGAAGGCAAATAATTAAAAAACAATGATAAATAATAAGTTAATAGATAATAGTTAATAGAACTGATATATTCTTTATATCATCCCTCTTTATCAGTGGCATAGTTTGGGCTGTGTGTGTATAGCAGCTATCACATTGAAATGAATTACTTGGAGCAGGTTTGAGAGATGTCTACTCAGTACTGCTGGGAACAGTCCAGGCCGGACAGATGTCTCCTTAATGCACTGTCATTCTAATGCTCCCATTGGAAGACACAGAGAACGTTCAGCCCTCATTATCCTGATGCAATGGGAATGGTTCCATGAAAACTCAGCCAGACACTTCCAGCATCCTAACAAAGCGGCTAGTAATTATAAAGTCCTGTGATGGCATTATTTCTGTTGGCACCGGGCATGGCACAGGTGCCGCCACCTCCAACAGTGTTGCTTATTGGTACACAAACAAAGAGTTCAAGCAACAAACGGGATCTTCCAAAGGGACAGAGATCTAAGTACAAAGGTTGGTGCTGCAATGCAAGTGATGTATATTATTGAGGAGTTAAGTAAAATAAATAAATGTTGGCACTACTGACCACAGCCTAGAATATGTGATCGTAGAGGAATATAGTTTGGGAGTATAGTGGGAGGCAAATTTGTTCATAATCAGTTTAGGGACTGAGGTAAGGGAGCCATTGCTGGTATGAATGTGGGGAATCGCAGTGTCCCCCTGGTCAAAAACACATTGGTTCTGATACAGGAGGGTCTTATGTGTGAGGGTTGCCAAAGTCCTACTGAGGTTCTGCTGTTAGGATCCCTCACATCACTGCATGGGACCAATATTCATCACATGCCTGAGCATTTTAAGAGGACATTATATCGTTCTTAAGACACAAGGGTCTCAAGCACCAAAGCTTATCAATGGATAAGGATTCCGTCGTAATGTAAGTTGGAGAGGAGAATGGTTGGATAGGGCTTGGTGAGATATTGGACCCGTTGAATCTGTGTCAGGAGTTGGGATGGCTAGAACCCGGTCTATCCTAGATAAGGTTTTGTGGGTTAAAGAGAGGCAGGAGTATGCTTTGAGTGGTGGATTTTTTCCACCTCCGCACTTCTGTATGTTGCAGGGATTCCATCCAACATGTGAGCTTAGTAGTAGTACGTGGGTCCGGGCTGAGTTTGTCTAGTCTTGGATTTAATCAGGGCCAGTCAGGAACTAATGGCACATCACTTCCTAATAGGGTTGCTACCTTTTAGCCTGTATTATACCGGCCTATGGGTGGGCGGTTGGGGGGGAAGGGGGGTGGTGTAATGATGACATGGGGTGTGGAAATCGGTTATTGATTGCTCTATATGTTACTCTGTATGTCCAATGTATGTAACCCACTTATTGTACAGCGCTGCGGAATATGTTGGCGCTTTATAAATAAATGTTAATGTAATGTAATGGAAATGGGTAGTTGGGGCAGGGAAATGGGCAAATGGTATAGAGAAATGGGTAGAGCGGAGATGGGCCTGTTCATGTGAGGAAAGGAGAAGGTCAGGAAAGGAAGGGATTTATTTGGTATTACAAATTTACCAGCAAGTACATTGCTGGTAAATTTTTCAATACCAGCCCCGGCTCTAGCTGGTGGTTAACTGGCTAGGCCAGTCAATAACTGGCCAAGTGGCAACTCTACTTCCTATGGTAATGTATGGGCAAGGCAGTGCCTGATGCAATAGAATAGAGGCAAGCACACTGACATTTCCAAGAGAATTACATCTCTTCTATTAAAATATTTTATTATAAATTCTACTGCACAAACAGTGCGAGGCACGCGCAACGTTTTGTGGGCTCCCTCCTCCCTTCATCAGGGGCGGAAGCGGGGCCTAAAGCACATGTATTGGGCACAGAGGGTGCCAGGGCAGTGACTGGTTAGTGTGCCAGTGCAAGCAGATAAATCACAGGGGAATGAAAGAAAAGCAGGCTAAGCAAATAGCATTTATCAGAGAGAATAAATAAATGTGTCGGGAATGAGCCAACACAGGCGAGCGTGACGCGTGTCAGTCTGGATTATACCTGGGTAATAAACATTCTCCTTCTGCTCTCAGGCTAATGGCTTTCCCTTTCAGTGCGGGAGATAAAGCAGTATTTCCAGAGGTTTTATAAATGTATATTTGCTCTTATTTATTTCATCCAATTCAAGCCTCATTAAACCAACCGCCGGATCAATGGGCTCAGTCTTGCTCTGAAAGCAACTGTTTTATCCAGCAGTCATTTTTATGGATACAAAGAGGTTATTGCTTGTACACACGGGGCTTATTTAAGAACACGAGTGCTGGGGAAATACCCCAAATTGCTCAAAATGAAGCACGGTTCAAAATGCCACTTGTGCCTATAGTGCTCCGTAGCACCAATTCTTCTATTAAGGCTGCTTGGATAAAATGCCATTTTGCACATGGTGCAACATACAGGGCACTTAAAAAAATACATACATACATACATTTTTATTTTCGCAAGCAAAATTTTCTAGACTTTGCACTAGAATTTCACAGTTCCAACTTTTTCACACAGGGGGAAAACCCAAGAATAGAGCGCAATGGCGGGAGTAGGAAACGCAAGGAAAAGGCCCATTGACTCCAATGCATTTGGGGCAAGAAAGAAACACAAGGAACACACCCTCTGACTCCAATGCATTCTGGGTAACATGGGATGTAAGGGAGCCCACAAGGAGGTGTTGTTGTTTCCAGGGCTTCGTTCACCCATGTATGCAACTAGTGATGGGCGAAATGTTTCGCTAGGCATGGATTTCCGCGTTTTGCCATTGGCGAATTGTTTCTCGAAACAGATGAAAAAATTTGCCGCGGAAAAATTTGCCGCGTGTCCAAAAATTGTTGCGGGCGACAAAAGAATAGCGGCGGGCAACAAAACAATAACTGCGGGCGACGAAAGAATATCGGCGGGTAACAAAACAATAGCCGTGGGTGACAAAAGAATAGCGGCACCCGACAAAACAATAGCCGCGGGCGACAAAAGAATATTGGCGGGCGACAAAACAATAGCCACGGATAACAAAACAATAGCCACGGACGACAAAACAATAGCCACGGGCGACAAAACAATAGCCGCGGGCGACAAAACAATAGCGGCGGCAACAAAACAATAGCCGCAGGCGACAAAACAATAGCTGGGCGAAATGGCACAGATTCGCTCATCACTAATACCAAACTAATGCCCTCAAAATGCATTTTAGCCTGAATGGTAAATAGCATGCAAGTTGCACTCATGATATTTTGTGGGCACCTACAGTCCCAGTGAAATTCTGTTGACCAATAGCATAAGCAGTGGAAGCCAAGATCAGATCAGAGATAGAGTGGCCCCTCATACTAGGATGGTTTGCTCAGTGTCTCCTATTGGAATTTTAGCCTCAGGTCACATGGGATAGATTCTCCACCAATGTCCCACCACCCTTGCCATTGCCTTTGGTCTAGATAGGAAACACCGAACATTAAAGAGCCATGAGTAGTTGCAATGCCAATCAAATCAAGATGGAAAGGGCAGAAGACTAACCTTTAAAGGGGATATAAAGCCTATTTATTTTCTCTTTTACTTTTTCCCCATTAGTTTCATATGGCTTTTAACTTTTCCCTCTCTACTTATTTTACAAGAAAATAATAAAATGATAATAATTGTACAGGAGGTGCGAAGGGAGGTGGCAACAATGTATTTGCTCTTTCTGCCACTCCGGCACCGCTGCTATTTTTAATATTCGCTAATGGCAGTTAATTACAGTTTTTAGCACAAAAAAATAGTTCTCTGAAAATGTCGCTGTAGAAAATATGAAACTTGAAGTATACTTCTTAGTTATTTAATATGAATATGTTCCAGTGGTGGGACCAGCAGTGACCGTGCCCCCTTCCCCCTGCAGCCAGTCTTATTGGTCAGGGGCCCTTTTGGATCCTCTACAATCCCAGGTTCCTCACCAACCTTGGAACCTACTTCCCTTGTGTCCCTGAGTTGAGTCCCCCGTGTATTGGCAGGAAAAACCTGTACCCTGAGCTTTACTGTGTGTCTAAATTAGTGGTTGTGGGGTCTTGGCTACAACAGACCTTCATTGTACCAATCAATAGAGGACCACACAAGGTAGGGTTCTAGGTCAAGTGTTACGTTCCAACTTCAATCGTTCCCTAATGGTGGCCATACACGGGCTGATTTCAGCTGCCAATATAGGTCCTTTAGACCGATTTGGCAGCTTATTTGCCTGTATATGGGCACCAATGACGAGCCTCCCTGACATCTCAATCGATATTCCCTTGGATCGGGGACCGCGTTGGCTTGTTGATGCAGTCCCTGAACCGATGGCTCCTATGCCCGCTGTTTTAAATTGATTGTTTGGCCCTAGGGCCAAATGATCAAATTAGCTGTGATATCGCCCACCCGTAGGTGAAGAAGATCCACTCACTTGGTGACCTCGGATCTTACAGTGTATGGCCACCTTAAGTCTTTGGCTGCTGGTGGGTGCTGGGTGTAGGTAGGTGCAGGTTAGGTAACACAGATAGAAACTCTTACTGATGCCAACTTGGTCTACTGTGGCCATATTGTCTTACTGGCACCATGTTGTCCTCCTACTGCGACACCTCCTATGCAACATTCTTCCTGCTTGTAACCACTGCTCAAGGCAATCACCACCACCAGCCAGCATGGAAGCTCTTGGTATAACTTTCCATGCTTCTTTTGTTCAGCATCTCCTTCCTTTGAGGTTGG
The DNA here is from genome assembly GCF_000004195.4 of Xenopus tropicalis. Classification (NCBI taxonomy): domain Eukaryota; kingdom Metazoa; phylum Chordata; class Amphibia; order Anura; family Pipidae; genus Xenopus; species Xenopus tropicalis. The sequence goes on along the minus strand of NC_030685.2, from coordinate 17,634,751 downwards.
GAAGATCATGAGTTCTTCCATGATATTTTTACAGAGGTAGTGTGGTGTCCTAGAGAGGGGCACCTCTTAGACTTCACCCAATGCTGTTGCCGACTCGGCCTTACCCTCACTCCATTCTTTGTCCAAAGTTAGATATTCTTGTCTCACTAGGGCCATCATCAGAAACCCTCTTTTCTTGTTGGACCCAACAGAAATCAAACATTTGGGTCTCCCTGAACAATACTAATAATCAGCTTTCAAAGGAGAACCAAACCCTAAATCTAACATAGAAAGAAATGCCATATATTATATACTCCATCAACCTTTGTGCATATTCCTGTGGATCAATTGTCATGGACAATTGACCAGTTCTGCTTGAATTTGCTGCACAAACCTTCTGGAGTCCTTTATTTCTTATCTTTTTGCACACATCCTAAGTGAGTTGTAGTTGCACTACCCCCTTCTTGATCCTTCTACATAGCGAAGGCCCATCCTGTGTGTTAGAGTCCAGTTTAACCCATGCTCCATAGTCCTCTAACTGGTTAATTATCTGTTTTACAGAATCTTTATCTCTGGGCAGCTGTTGAGCAGTTAAGCTTAGGGGTCGTTACAAATCGTCAAGCAGAAAATGAGGTTCACCTCTCATAGAAGATGATGCCGCAGGGTAGATTAAATTTTCATAAAAACGGCACTGGTTTCTGGGTTTCCATGACATGAAAATCTGAAATAATGACTGATTAGTCATCTTTGGAGGCACAGATCTTTACTGTTATAGGCCTGAAGTTGCCTTAGGCTGGTTCCAGGGGTGTAACTACAGAGCAAGCAGACCCCGCGGTTACAGGGGAACCCAGGAGCGGAAGGGGCCTAGCAAGGCACCAATTAATGAAAAACTTCAACATATCTTGGTAAATTAGATCAATTTACCAATGTTTTGGGGTGCTACATTGAATTTGTTGTGGGCCTCAGCAACATCTAGTTACACCACTGTCTGGTACAGAGGCCCAAAGCATAATGTCCAGCATATCCAGCCTATATCCAGACCTAGACTTTAGGTCCCCCTTAATCCCCCTTTATCCACACCCTGTTCCTACACTGATGGCTCCTCCCTGATCTATAAAACCTTCATCATACTACCTTCACCTGTATCTCCATAACTGCTGCATGATCCCCAACCAGTGGTTTGCAAGCAACATGTTTCTCAACGCCCCTTTCATGTTGCTAACAGTGTCCTTAGTAGGTGCCATTTTTAAATCTCTGGCTTGGAGACAAGTTTTAGAAGCACAGAGACACAGTTTTGCTCCAAGCAGAGCCTCCTCTAGGCTAGTAGGCCACATGGGGCTGCCCAATAGCCAATCACAGCCCTTATTTGCACCCCCAAAGAGCTTTTTTCATGCTTGTGTGGCTCCCCAACACTTTTTTTTTACATCTGAGTAGTTGGGGATCCCTGCTGTAGCCTCTATTCTCTGTTCTGTGTTCTAATAAATTGGGGGAACATGGGGGAGGGGGCATGAAAGGAAACTATCATGAAAAACAGTTTGTCTATATTAATAACTGATCTAAAACATACTAAATTACAAATTATCCCCCCTTCTGAATACATTTAGTGCTAGAAGCAGAGAGCACTGTCTCCAGTGCGGTGGATTTTGGCGACGGGAGCCTCGCTCTACTGATGTGGCCAGTAATTGGTTCACTATTTGTGATGGCGCCCTGGTAACGCTTCCATAGCACAGCAGGCAGCCCTTTAAAGCTGGGATCCCTTGTATTACAATAAAAGTATATCCTAATATGTCTGGTATTTATTTGTTCAGCCAAAAAAAGAAGAGTTCAGCGTTAAGAAATGCGCCTTGTGTTGTTTACGCCGGCTAGTAACATCTGCCTGTCATTGGCCAACTGGACGCCACTATCTTTCTTCTACAGAGAGAAAACAGCTGCTTTAAATTGGTCCCCGCCCCCCATTGTAGATGCCGAAAAAATGGAATCGCTTTGCAGCAAGATCCTATATGATAGAACAGAAACCAAAGAACATGTTAGTTCTTGCCTCTTTACTCTCTGAAACGACTTACAGATGTTTAATCCAAAATAATGCCCTTAACTCTTCACGTTCTGGTCTCTTTTGATCTTGTCATGCATTGCCAGGAATCACACAGTGCGGCATAGATCAAAAGGCAGCCTATAGGAGCTTAATATACAGCACAATGATACAACTTACTTTCATATCAGCTGTTTAGATTTTGCAACTGGTGGCAATTAAATGGTTAAAGGGGTTACATATCACCTCTTCATAGAAAATACTAACTTACAGCATATATAATTCCACTGGAAATAGCAGTAAATCTGCAACCCAGATCAGACAGTGGCACTGTTCCATTGCAGCCTATGGAGAGATGCAGCTAATGAATGCAACTGGTTAGAAGTGGTATTGCAACTAATAAGTTTTAATTTGTTTTCCGATCATTTTTTTTTGTACAATAACTCCTGAATTATGCATCTCCTCGAAACTGAAGATTGCCTTCCATTTGTTTATATGTCTGGGTTCTGCCATATAGCTTGCATCAATGGGTAATCACCATAGAAACTATAGCACCATCTAGTGGTCATGATAAATAACAGATAGATAGCAATGATCATGATGAATAGATAAGGAATAATGTACCCCCTACTGTAAATGATAAGGATATTAGAAGTCACTGAGGGGTTCTGTGCCCATATAAAGGCACAAGGCTGCAGGCTGAGTTATACAGTGAACTCTGAGTATCACTCATGTATTATAAGGGATAATGTACCCCCTACTGTAAATGATAAGGATATTAGAAGTCACTGAGGGGTTCTGTGCCCATATAAAGGCACAAGGCTGCAGGCTGAGTTATACAGGGAACTCTGAGTTTTGCTCATGTATTATAAGGATAATGTACCCCCTACTGTAAATGATAAGGATATTAGCAGTCACTGAGGGGTTCTGTGCCCATATAAAGGCACAAGGCTGCAGGCTGAGTTATACAGGGAACTCTGAGTATCACTCATGTATTATAAGGGATAATTTACCCCCTACTGTAAATGATAAGGATATTAGCAGTCACTGAGGGGTTCTGTGAATGACACCTGCTGGCAGTAGTTTCCCTTTAACCTTCACTCCAGCTGCGTTATACATAAGGATGACTGGATTCTCTATGGCAGGAAATTAATAAGCACATAGAGAAATAAACCTCTCCACCGGCTGAAAAGAGTTATTTTAAATGTCCTCATTTCCACAAAGCTTTTGTCAACAAGTGCTGAGATTAGAGCAGGCACTTTCCTCATATTTCTCGTGGCCAAGAGTCTCTCCAGCGGCTCTCTGATTGAGCTTAGAGCCCAAGCATCATCCTTTATTGATTTATTGACCCTGCCTGTGCATTTCCACCTCCGGCTGTCATGTTTGGTAAATATTGACCCAGGGAGGGCAGGAGTTTGTTACACAGAGATCATTGTGATGACATCTGCTCGCAGCTTACGGCTCCATATCTTTAGTCATACAGGGGGTCTCCCCGCTGCCCCCAAACCTTGCAGCGACAGCCTGGCCCTCGGTCTAATGAAAATATATCCGTTATATAGCTCTGACATATTCTATGGTGTTGACATAGATTATACATCAATACCTGTGCCAGTGGAGCTTACAATCTAAGGTCCCTATCCCATTCCCATCAGTCCCTGCCCCAGTGAGCTTACAATCTAAGGTCCCTATCACATTCCCATCAGTCCCTGCCCCAGTGAGCTTACAATCTAAGGTCCCTATCCCATTCCCATCAGTCCCTGCCCCAGTGGAGCTTACAATCTAAGGTCCCTATCCCATTCCCATCAGTCCCTGCCCCAGTGAGCTTACAATCTAAGGTCCCTATCACATTCCCATCAGTCCCTGCCCCAGTGGAGCTTACAATCTAAGGTCCCTATCACATTCCCATCAGTCCCTGCCCCAGTGAGCTTACAATCTAAGGTCCCTATCAGATTCCCATCAGTCCCTGCCCCAGTGAGCTTACAATCTAAGGTCCCTATCCCATTCCCATCAGTCCCTGCCCCAGTGGAGCTTACAATCTAAGGTCCCTATCCCATTCCCATCAGTCCCTGCCCCAGTGAGCTTACAATCTAAGGTCCCTATCACATTCCCATCAGTCCCTGCCCCAGTGAGCTTACAATCTAAGGCCCCTATCACATTCCCATCAGTCCCTGCCCCAGTGGAGCTTACAATCTAAGGTCCCTATCCCATTCCCATCAGTCCCTGCCCCAGTGGAGCTTACAATCTAAGGCCCCTATCACATTCCCATCAGTCCCTGCCCCAGTGAGCTTACAATCTAAGGTCCCTATCCCATTCCCATCAGTCCCTGCCGCAGTGAGCTTACAATCTAAGGTCCCTATCACATTCCCATCAGTCCCTGCCCCAGTGGAGCTTACAATCTAAGGTCCCTATCCCATTCCCATCAGTCCCTGCCCCAGTGAGCTTACAATCTAAGGTCCCTATCACATTCCCATCAGTCCCTGCCCCAGTGGAGCTTACAATCTAAGGTCCCTATCCCATTCCCATCAGTCCCTGCCCCAGTGGAGCTTACAATCTAAGGCCCCTATCACATTCCCATCAGTCCCTGCCCCAGTGAGCTTACAATCTAAGGTCCCTATCCCATTCCCATCAGTCCCTGCCGCAGTGAGCTTACAATCTAAGGTCCCTATCACATTCCCATCAGTCCCTGCCCCAGTGGAGCTTACAATCTAAGGTCCCTATCCCATTCCCATCAGTCCCTGCCCCAGTGAGCTTACAATCTAAGGTCCCTATCACATTCCCATCAGTCCCTGCCCCAGTGGAGCTTACAATCTAAGGTCCCTATCACTTTCCCATCAGTCCCTGTCCCAGTGAGCTTACAATCTAAGGTCCCTATCACATTCCCATCAGTCCCTGCCCCAGTGAGCTTACAATCTAAGGTCCCTATCACATTCCCATCAGTCCCTGCCCCAGTGAGCTTACAATCTAAGGTCCCTATCACATTCCCATCAGTCCCTGCCCCAGTGGAGCTTACAATCTAAGGTCCCTATCACATTCCCATCAGTCCCTGCCCCAGTGAGCTTACAATCTAAGGCCCCTATCACATTCCCATCAGTCCCTGCCCCAGTGGAGCTTACAATCTAAGGCCCCTATCACATTCCCATCAGTCCCTGCCCCAGTGGAGCTTACAATCTAAGGCCCCTATCACATTCCCATCAATCCGTATCACATTCATACCCTAGGGCAAATTTTATCAGGAGCCAATTATCCTGCCTGTATGATTTTGGAGTGGCAGAAACCCACCCAGACACTCTGCTGATGATGATGGGTTTCCGGTAGGATCTTTGACTAGAGAGTGCTCGGTAAAAATAAAGATAGTTGGAAAGCGTGACTAAACTGCTGGGTTGTAGATAGAAAGGAAGGCAAATGGAAGTGACAAATTAACCATTACTCTATTTTGCTACTACAGTTAGCTCATAGTCCTACATGTGAATATGTAAATTAGCATTCAAATCCAGTGTTTTTGTAAAGGATTAAAGGGGATATAAACCCTGCTGCACTGCTCTGCTCAACCAAACATTGCTCAGTTGTTGCTGAACTACAAATTCTGGGAGCTGTAGTTCAGCAACATTAGGGTTCTATTTTATTGTGCAATAACTTTTCCTAAACTTTCCCCCAAATCCCCACAGACAGCGACTGCTTTAAAATGCAAAAGAATCCTCCAATGAGAATCCCAGCTGATCTGTGTAAATCCGGCTCCCTGTTCTCTGTTCCTGCAATTGGAGTTGGGAGCATTAAGCCCAGTTTCCCAGCACTGAACAAGTCTGTCCCTTTATCCCCATGTCTGATTCCTGTGCCATATAATGAGGGGAAATAATGACATAATTATCTCTATATGTAAGGTACCAGCAAGATGGCTGACACAGTGCTGGGAATCAGCATTCTTGTTGGTCAATTCTCTTGCATTTATAATAAGGATTTCGGTTGGTAGAATGCTCATTGGTGAATTTTCTTGCATCTATAATTATGTTTTTGGGCAGCTTCTATAGTAAAACAAGGGGGCGCAGTGGGACAGCGTTTTGATTGCGTTTACAACCCCTTTCAGTGAGGGATTTGGTACATCCCTAGTCATGTTCCCCCAGGGCCAGAACTAGGGGTTTTGCAGAAGAGGAATGCACCTATGGCCATGGTTGACCAGGAGAGCTGGGAGAAGACTGTCAAATGGAGCGGTGACTACCGTATATACTCAAGTATAAGCCAATCTGAATATAAGCCGAAGTACCTAATTTTACCTAAGAAAACTGGACTGGACTGGGCTAGGGCACTGGAGGGTCTGGTTGCGGGTGGCCAAATTTGCACACAAAGGACAGAGGGTACTAGTCTGGAGGGACCCATGGCACCCGACTTGAGTATAAGCCAAGGGTGACTTTTTCAGCACTTTTTGGGTGCTGAAAACTAGTCTTATACTCGAGTATATACAGTATATTGTGCATTCATGGTGACCAGTGCGGTTCTACCTTGGCCCATGTCTGTGTAGGAGGAAGTGCAGCGTTACAGGGATGCTTTTCGGCCATGGTTCTGCCTGTTATACACAACATTATTGACCGCTGCAGCCTAAACTGAAATGTATAATACTGAAACTAAAAGCCCTTTCTGAGATAATAGCTAACTCCCTGGTCTATTCCTGTGCCATCTCCTCCTGCCTCTCCTTGGCCCCCCTCCTTGACCTGCTAATTAACGCTATACCCGCTTGCATCGCTACAGTTGAGGGTAAATGGGAATCCTTATGAACTTTGAATTCGACATATTTTCCTGGTGTGCGACTCGGCGGCTCCTCGGCTCCCAGCAGGGAACATAAGGCAATGAATAATACATGGCGGCTGTTTGTAGCTTGTTGCTTTCTCTCATTTGCTAGAAGTAACACAATCATTATGTGTCGGCGAGCGCATTGCTGAAAAGGTCACGGCAACCCCAGCCGGTGTTCCTATTCCCTATTACAGCTCCCAAGGGGGTGTGGCCAGGGGTGTGGCCAGGGGTGTAACGGGGCGTGGTCAGGGCAGGGCATGGGCAAATAATACCCAAATAGTAACTTGTGGCTCTGTCAGCATTAGGGGTCTTTTACTTGCAGATCTGCAGGGAACAGTCTGCGAGTTTTTAACCCACAATGCAGTGTTTCCCCCCCATAATTCCAAGGGACAATGCCCTAGATGCAAATTTTCTGTTTGGTTCAGTTGGCATCAACATCTTTGGTGCAAGTACACTATGGGGCCTATTATTGTGCTCATTGTGAATGAAATTGGCCGTAATAATGGTGTTAAAAACTGTTTAAAATAAATGGAGATGTTCGCCATCTGAATGGAGTTATTTACACGTGTATTACGTGTAAATTACGCCAATTTTACACCGTTTTTTACACAGCGAAGCCTGGAGGCGAATTTTGGCACTGTTTTTAAACAGCCTAATAAATCTGCCCCTAAGTAGGGCTGCCACCTTCTGGCAGGGGGGATTCCAGGCAGGGAGGCTTATGCTGATATCAGGGGGCAGGGCAATTGGTCGATTGCCATGTCAATCAAGGGGTGGCCTGTCCGGATTTCCTAATTTTGAAAACCAGGCAGGCAGTTTTGACCCGGAGAGCCCCCTGAAAACTGGGCTGTTCACGTCACAACCGGACAGGTGGAAACCCTAACGCTAAGGTAACTGTGTTGGTGGGGCCCTCCACCCAGGGACCCACCTGATCAATGGGATTATAATTGGGGTCCCCTTGGTAGTATGGGACCCTGTTGGCAGGAGGGCCTAAAAACGTGCAGTTTTAATTCACTTTTGGGGTAGAGCGCATCTTTCTTGAATTATGGGGTCCTAAAAGAGATTTTGCTGTGGGCCCGGGAAACCGGCAACAAAGACAAAAGGCAGGCGCTTTCCATACGGTCTCTTTCCTCTCGATTCCCACTGAAACCAGATGAAATACATCACTTTGCAATTTTTAGTAATAGTTTAACTTTCCTGAAATGCCCCTAATTTGTTCGCTTGGCTGCAAAGCAGATGTCGGCGGCCAATCAAGAGCAGCTGTTTGCTTTCATTTCTTCGAGTCGGAGCCCCCCTCCTTGGGTTTTTGTGCCGCCACCCTTGTATTTACATTCCCACATATTTACATTCCATTGATCATAAATATTCCTGCTGCCCCATTTAACTCTGTGCAGGGTTCCTTTACCTTTATCTCTGGGGGCCAACATTTAAACATTTAGAGCTATTTCTAAATATTTTTAATAATATGAAGAAAATACATATACAATTTTTAATAGGGTCATGGAGACCCACCCTACATGCATTGGGCCTATATTGGGTCCTGACTAGTCACGTAGGGGCCGGCGCTACACCCACGGGATCCACGGGTTTATCTGCGGGTAAGGCACACCATTTCTGGGTAGCGGGGGTGTTTGTTCTCCCCACCCATGACCTTACTGTGCCCACTTCCGCCTCTGGTTCTCACCTTTTATAGACTTGTACCTGCTTGGCACCACCCCCTTCTATGACATCATAGCGGGGTGGGCGCGGGTCTATTAATGTGGAGGTGCGCCAGGTTAGGGTAGGGTCCCGCACATCACTAGTCCTGACCCCACTGAACAAGTCTGTCCTTATGTCTGATTCCTGTGCCATATAATGAAGGGAAATAATGACATAATTATCTCTATATGTAAGGTACCAGCAAGATGCCTGACACAGAGCTGGGAATCAGCATTCTCATTGGTCAGTTCTGTTGCATTTATAATGAAGTTTTTTGACTAGTAGAATTCCAGTTGGTATATTTTCGTGCATCTATAATTATGTTTTTCAGCAACTTCTATATAAAAATGGGGGGGCACCACGGGACAGCGATACGGTTGGGTTTACAGCCCCTATAACTTTATGGCTGTACCTATGGAATAGTAAGGGTTGCCAGGCAGTATTTTAGAAAAGGTGGCAACCCTAGGGGGTGCAGACTGGAGTATAGATAAAGTAGCCTTGGAGTATTTATCCACCACTAACTACAACTTTATGTATGTAACACACATATATATCCCATTATATAGATCCCCAAGCAGTGGCTCAGGGGCAACATGTTGCTCCCCAACCCCTTGGATTTTGCTCTCAGTGCCCCCAAACCAGGGAGTTATTTTTGAATTCCTGACTTGGGGGCAAGCTTTGGTTGAATAAAAACAAAATTTCCTACCAAATAAAGCCCCTGTAAGCTGATAGGGTGCATAGAGGCCCCTAATAGCCAATCATAGCCCTTATTTGGCTCCTCCATGAACTTTTATGCTGCTTGTGTTGCTCTCCAAGTCTTTTTACATTTGACTGTGGCTCATGAGTAAGAAAGGTTGGGGAGCCCTGATATAGTGACAGTTCCTAGTCCTGGTTCTGCTGAGCCGATGGCGTTGCTCAGACCGGGCCTGTGGCTCCGGGCCCAAAAGCTTAATGGCAGCGAGTGACTCCTTGGCTGCAGAGAATCGGAATGAAGAGGCAGCGAGGCTCGTTGAGCGGAATGAGAGAATCACTTACTGCGCTCTTTACTGAAAACAGCTGTTCAGGGATTATTTTTGTTTCACGGATAAATAAGAGTGCTTGCTGCGAGCGCACAATGGATTATTTTACAACAAGCGTGGCGAGCGTCCCTGAGTCTCTCCGATACAATACAATTTATTTGAAAATCTGCCCAACCCCTTGCAGTGAACAGCAGCCTAATTACCCTCATTAGAGCAGCAGCTAGAGAAGCCTGGGACCTACTCATAAAATCCCTGTAATTCATACTACAACCCTCTGTGCCGTGGCCAACCTGGGAATCATGGGCACAGCAGGAGGGACAGGTTTGCAGAATGACGGATATGGATTCCAGTATGATTGACAGGTTGCTAGCTTGATTGACAGGTTAGTAGCGTGACTGACAAAGGCACATAGCATGGGAGACAGATGTATAATATAATCCATAGGGGGGTTATGTACGAATGGCATGAGTGACAGGTTTATAGAGTGATGGACATGTTTTTACAGCTTAATAAATGGGGTATTTCACCATTAAATTAACTTTTAGTACATTGTAAATATTGATATTCTGAGACAATTTGAAACTAGGCTTTATTTTTTTTAATTTTTTCTTTTTGTTTTTTCAGCTATTTGGCTTTTTGTCCAGCAACAGTTTGGCGTTTCAGCAGCTATCTGGTTGCTAGGGTCTTATTTACCTCAGCAACCAGGCAGTGGTTTGAATGACAGAATGGAATATGAATAGGTGAGCAGCCAGATAGGAACATAAGCAAAAAAATGTAAAAGTAATGATAAACTTGTAATCTCTCTGATCCAATGAGACCGACAGAGGTTTCACGAGTGTTTGTTCCACGAGTGGCAGAAACTGTAGGCGGGGGCCGACAGAGGTTTGTTCCACGAGTGGCAGAAACTGTAGGAGGGCCGACAGAGGTTTGTTCCACGAGTGGCAGAAACTGTAGGCGGGGGCCGACAGAGGTTTGTTCCACGAGTGGCAGAAACTGTAGGCGGGGGCCGACAGAGGTTTGTTCCACGAGTGGCAGAAACTGTAGGAGGGCCGACAGAGGTTTGTTCCACGAGTGGCAGAAACTGTAGGTGGGGGCCGACAGAGGTTTGTTCCACGAGTGGCAGAAACTGTAGGAGGGCCGACAGACGTTTGTTCCACGAGTGGCAGAAACTGTAGGAGGGCCGACAGACGTTTGTTCCACGAGTGGCAGAAACTGTAGGAGGGCCGACAGACGTTTGTTCCACGAGTGGCAGAAACTGTAGGAGGGCCGACAGACGTTTGTTCCACGAGTGGCAGAAACTGTAGGCGGGGGGCCGACAGAGGTTTGTTCCACGAGTGGCAGAAACTGTAGGCGGGGGCCGACAGAGGTTTGTTCCACGAGTGGCAGAAACTGTAGGAGGGCCGACAGAGGTTTGTTCCACGAGTGGCAGAAACTGTAGGAGGGCCGACAGAGGTTTGTTCCACGAGTGGCAGAAACTGTAGGAGGGCCGCAGAGGTTTGTTAAACGAGTGGCAGAAACTGTAGGCGGGGGCCGACAGAGGTTTGTTCCACGAGTGGCAGAAACTGTAGGAGGGCCGACAGAGGTTTGTTCCACGAGTGGCAGAAACTGTAGGAGGGCCGCAGAGGTTTGTTAAACGAGTGGCAGAAACTGTAGGCGGGGGCCGACAGAGGTTTGTTCCACGAGTGGCAGAAACTGTAGGAGGGCCGACAGACGTTTGTTCCACGAGTGGCAGAAACTGTAGGAGGGCCGACAGACGTTTGTTCCACGAGTGGCAGAAACTGTAGGAGGGCCGACAGACGTTTGTTCCACGAGTGGCAGAAACTGTAGGAGGGCCGACAGAGGTTTGTTCCACGAGTGGCAGAAACTGTAGGCGGGGACCGACAGAGGTTTGTTCCACGAGTGGCAGAAACTGTAGGAGGGCCGACAGACGTTTGTTCCACGAGTGGCAGAAACTGTAGGTGGGGGCCGACAGACGTTTGTTCCACGAGTGGCAGAAACTGTAGGAGGGCCGACAGACGTTTGTTCCACGAGTGGCAGAAACTGTAGGAGGGCCGACAGAGGTTTGTTCCACGAGTGGCAGAAACTGTAGGCGGGGGCCGACAGAGGTTTGTTCCACGAGTGGCAGAAACTGTAGGAGGGCCGACAGACGTTTGTTCCACGAGTGGCAGAAACTGTAGGAGGTCCGACAGACGTTTGTTCCACGAGTGGCAGAAACTGGAGGCGGGGCCGCAGAGGTTTGTTTCACGAGTGGCAGAAACTGGAGGCGGGGCCGGCAGAGGTTTGTTCCACGAGTGGCAGAAACTGGAGGTGGGGCTGACAGAGGTTTGTTCCACGAGTGGCAGAAACTGGAGGCGGGGCCGACAGAGGTTTGTTCCCTGAGTGATGGAACAAACCATGATGTCTCCATTGGTGAGGTCAGAGGAAGATGGCTGTAACATGGCACTCCCCATAGCAATGACAGCTCTGGAGATGATCTTATATCCTGTACAAAGAATTTCTATTAAACTTTGCGAGGTTCGCAATTACCATGTACTAAGTATAGAGCTGTGGGGAAATTTGAGCTTAAGGGACCCTTTCAGCAATTTGTATGTAGATATTATATAAATGTAGTAATAAAGAGTTAAACTGTTCCCTGCTCTTTGAAGTGGGAAAATTCCACAGATGAGTTAAAAAAAATTGTTAATTAATATCTTATGAGTGGGCTGCTCTCCTCCCCCTGGTTCCCTCAGTGACCCCTATTTGCAATGTTATTGTTCATCTCCGTATAACTCACTGGCGCTTTATAAATAGCAGTTAGTAATTACACCCCTGAGTGCATATACGGAATATAGCGATCCATTCCCAGCATTCATACACAGCTTTGCGCATGTATTTGGTGCTGCCCATAGAGCGGGACCCTGTACCAAAGAACTTACAGTTCAAACATGTTGTCCAGTTGGGCAGTCAAGAAAGTTCCAGAGTAGTGATGAGCGAATTTTTTCGGTAGGCACGGATTTGCAGAGAACTTCCACATTTCCGCAAATTGGGTGGTGTCGCGTCAAAAAAGGGCGCCAGCGCGTCAAAAAAGACGTGGACGACAAAAAAAAACGTGGACGACAAAAAAAAACGTGGACGACAAAAAAATCGGGTTGACAAACGCTTTATGAGCATTTTTCACTGTCCCACAAATTTTCTTGCCGTTTCGCAAATTTAATGGCGCGGGTCAAATTGGGTGCAGTCGCGTCGAAAAATGGCGCGGACCTGTCAAAAAAGGGCGCAGGCGCATCAAAAAAGACACAGGCGACAAAAAAAAAAGACGCAACAAATGCTTTTTGAGAATTTTTCACCATTCCACGAATTTTCTTGCCATTTCACGGATTTTATGGCGCACGTCAAATTGGGCGCAGTCGCAACAAAAAAGGGCACGGTCATGTCAAAAAGGGCACGGACGCGTCAAAAAGGCACGGTCGCATCAAAAAAGGCGCAGGTGCGTCAAAAAAGACGCGGACGCCAAAAAAATTGCGTGACAAATGCTTTATGAGAATTTTTCACTGTCCCGCAAATTTTCTTGCCGTTTCGCAAATTTTATGGCGCAGGTCAAATTGGGTGCAGTCGCGTCGAAAAATGGCGCGGACGTGTCAAAAAAGGGCGCAGGCGCATAAAAAAGACACAGGCGACAAAAAAAAAGACGCAACAAATGCTTTTTGAGAATTTTTCACCATTCCGCAAATTTTCTTGCCATTTCGCGAATTTTATGGCGCACGTCAAATTGGGCGCAGTCGCGACAAAAAAGGGCACGGTCATGTCAAAAACGCGTCAAAAAGGCACGGTCGCATCAAAAAAGGGCGCAGGTGCGTCAAAAAAGACACGGACGCCAAAAAAATTGTGTGACAAATGCTTTATGAGAATTTTTCACTGTCCCGCAAATTTTCTTGCCGTTTCGCAAATTTTATGGCGCGGGTCAAATTGGGTGCAGTCGCATCAAAAAATGGCGTGGACGTGTCAAAAAAGGGCGCAGGCGCGTCAAAAAAGACACAGGCGACAAAAAAAAGACGCAACAAATGCTTTTTGAGAATTTTTCACCATTCCGCGAATTTTCTTGCCATTTCGCGAATTTGATGGCGCACGTCAAATTGGGCGCAGTCGCGACAAAAAAGGGCACGGTCATGTCAAAAAAGGGCACGGACGCGTCAAAAAGGCACGGTCGCATCAAAAAAGGGTGCAGGTGCGTAAAAAAAGACGCCGACGACAAAAAAAGACGTGGACGCCAAAAAAATTGCGTGACAAATGCTTTATGAGAATTTTTCACTGTCCCGCAAATTTTCTTGCCGTTTCGCAAATTTTATGGCGCGGGTCAAATTGGGTGCAGTCGCATCAAAAAATGGCGTGGACGTGTCAAAAAAGGGCGCAGGCGCGTCAAAAAAGACACAGGCGACAAAAAAAAGACGCAACAAATGCTTTTTGAGAATTTTTCACCATTCCGCGAATTTTCTTGCCATTTCGCGAATTTGATGGCGCACGTCAAATTGGGCGCAGTCGCGACAAAATAGGGCACGGTCATGTCAAAAAAGGGCACGGACGCGTCAAAAAGGCATGGTCGCATCAAAAAAGGGTGCAGGTGCGTAAAAAAAGACGCCGACGACAAAAAAAGACGTGGACGCCAAAAAAATTGCGTGACAAATGCTTTATGAGAATTTTTCACTGTCCCGCAAATTTTCTTGCCGTTTCGCAAATTTTATGGCGTGGGTCAAATTGGGTGCAGTCGTGTCAAAAAGGGAAGTGTCCAAAAGGACGCGGGCGCCAAAAAAATTCATGCAACATATGCGTTTTGTGAATTTTTCACCGTTCCGCAAATTTTCTTGCCGTTTTGCAAATTTTATGGTGAAGTGAAACGGGACAGATTCGCTCATCACTATTCCTGAGAAATAAAAAGATGAAAAATAATGGCGACAGCTTAACTGGGTTAGATTCAAAGAGAAAGAGGAGTGACGGCAACATGGAGGGGCAGGTGAGAACTGGGTCTCGGTCGACGCGGTCCTTGAGGGGCCGGGACTGGATTTTTTTCCCAGTTTCCTGCCAGCCCAGTCCAACCCTGAACTTGGTAATTAATGCTCCTCGTATTAAAGTTAGCTTGGGGGTGTGGCATGATGTCTCTGTGGGTGTGGTCAGAAGAACATGGCACTTGCCATAGCAAGGTTAGATTTAGAGGGAATGCACCCCTTACATGGAAACTTGATTGTCAATTCTCCTCTAAACAAAACTAGCTGGGGGTGTGACAACATCATGTATCTATAGATGAGGACAGCGTAGGGTTGCCACCTGTCCGGTTTTGACCTGGGTTTTCGGAAGGGCTGTCCAGGTCAAAACCTCCCCCCCCCCCAGTTTTCCAAATTAGGAAAGGACTCACTGAGATTGACGCTGTGATCGGCCAATCGCCACATCATAGCCCCACCCAGTGACATCACCGCCCCATCTATGTGATGTCACGGACACGCCTATTATCCTTACCGACCGAAAAAAAGCCAGAAGAAGTGGCAACCCTAGTTCAGAGGAACTGGTCTGTACCCTGGCCCTCACCATAGCATGGTTAGACTAAAGGTCCCCATACATGGGCTGATTGTAGCTGCTGATATGGGTCCCTTAGACCAATTTGGCAGCTTATCGGCCCGTGTATGGGCACTACCGACAGGCCTGCCCGACTGATATCTGGCTTGAAATCGGGCAGATATCGATTGGGCAGGTTAAAAAATTAGTTGGATCAGGGACCGTATCGCTGATGTGTTCCCCGAACCGACTGCGCCTATTACCGGCGTTCTAATTCAATCGTTTGGCCCCAATATCGTTTCACCCAACATCGCCCACACATACCTGTGGTGGGGATATCAGGAGAAGATCCGCTCGCTTGGCGACCTAGCCAGGCGAGCGGATCTTGACGTGTATGGGCACCTTTAGAGGGAATGCACATTTTAAAGGGGAACTCGGTAGTTTATTCTTCTCTAAATTGTCCAGTGCAAAATGAGTGGGTGCAATTACAATTTTAGGGAAAGATACTGCATTATGGGAAAAAAACACACGGTAAACTGGGTTCATCTTCTGGTCCTTTTTAAGTAAATGGGGCCAGTAATGCTATGTACATACAGTATACATTGGTCTGTTGGATTACTGTCTATTCAGTGGGTGTCCCCTGGTCATGCAAGGGCCCCTTGGTTTTTGACATTTCACCTAAATGTGCTGTCTGCGAGGGATGGGGGGCTGCAGTGGGATTGGGGGTGCTGCCTTATTAATCCCAAACACATTCAGTTTTTTTTTCTCCTATGAAAAATAGTGAGATTTGTATCATATTTGAGAGTTCCAGGGCCCATTTATCCTGCTTTTTGTCAGAATGCCTACCAACCGCCCGCTCCGTTGATGTATGAACCGTGGCACCAAACTCACACAGAGGAAAACACTAATCCATCACTTCCTGTAGGATTTATTGGATTAATCTCCCGCCGGCCGCTGGGAATCCATGAAGGGGCGGTGGGGCGGCGCGGGGAAACCTGAGATTCATTGGGAAGCAGAGAAGCGATTAGGGAGCCGGCGAGTGGGAAGCGCTTGGAAAATACCATTTGGATTTGGAACTGAGACGGATTCCCATTGAAATGTTCTCTTGCCTGTATATACTGATAGCCTTTACCCATAATGCCAGCCTGGCACTGCCACAGCTGATACAGGGGGAGAAAAATTGAATTTAGGGGCCCATTGTTATTTCCACCAAGTCTATATATAACCTCCATACCATTTGGCACTATCTCCTTCTAATTTTAGTAGAAGGGTCACACAGGTGTGTGCAGGGCCCCCACACTCCCCAGGGGACCCTCCTGCTGCCCCCACACCCCCCAAGGGGCCCCCACTGCCCGCCCAACCATGCCCCTGAGCATGTGTACATTACTCTGGATGGATAGATAAATGATAGATAGATAGATAGATAGATAGATAAATGATAGATGATAGATAGATAGATAGATAGATAGATAGATAGATAGATAGATAGATAGATAGATAGATAGATAGATAGATAGATAGTAGATAGATAGATAAATGATAGATAGATAGATAGATAGATAGATAGATAGATAGATGATAGATAGATAAAGATAGATAAATAGATAGAGAGATAGATTATAGATAGATAGATAGATAGATAGATAGATAAATGATAGATGATAGATAGATAGATAGATAGATAGATAGATAGATAGTAGATAGATAGATAAATGATAGATAGATAGATAGATAGATAGATAGATAGATGATAGATAGATAAAGATAGATAAATAGATAGAGAGATAGATTATAGATAGATAGATAGATAGATGATAGATAGATAGATAGATAGATAGATAGATAGATGATAGATAGATGATAGATAGATAGATAGATAGATAGATAGATAGATAGATGATAGATAGATAAAGATAGATAGATAGATAGATGATAGATAGATAGATAGATGATAGATAGATAGATAGATAGATAGATAGATAGATGATAGATATATAGATGACAGATAGATAGATATATAGATGATAGATAGATAGATAGATAGATAGATAGATAGATGATAGATAGATAGATAGATAGATAGATAGATAGATAGATAGATAGATGATAGATAGATAGATAGATAGATGATAGATAGATAGATAGATGATAGATAGATAGATAGATAGATAGATGATAGATAGATAGATAGATAGATGATAGATAGATAGATAGATAGATAGATGATAGATAGATAGATAGATAGATAGATAGATAGATAGATAGATAGATAGATAGATAGGTAGATGATAGATAGATAGATAGATAGATGATAGATAGATAGATGATAGATAGATAGATAGATAGATAGATAGATAGATAGATAGATGATAGATAGATAGATACTACCAAAACTGATAGAAGTGAGAGATGTGACCTCAAATACCTTGCACCTAGGTTTATGGCTACAGTATCTCTTGCCAGTGATGATATTGAGTGCATTATCCTACACATCATAAAACCCCATCATTATTAGCGGGAGACTGCTCCCTATACAGTATATATTGATTCCGGGGATTCCTTGTGTCTCGGGAACAGCAGGACACACTAATTGAACCAATAACACGGCCCCGGCATAACCATAAACTGAAGGTTACCAGACACTAATGGGACGCTTCCAAGATTATTGATGATAAAGGGGATAATAAAGCATCAGGCCTAACAATGTAGAACAGTGCAAAGGCACATACCAATCTCTCTGCGAGAAAGGGAATGTATTTACAGCCATAATTGCTCTGAATTCCCCGGCATTTCAGGGCTAATCTTCCTGTCAGAAAGATTTCTTGGGCAAATAAATACAATTTGGGATGTAACTGTTGGTTTTTTATGGCCCTTGGCCTGCCCGAGGGATTCACAGACTTACTGCAACCTGAGTATTATAAAAATAATTTAGTCCTGTTGTAAAATATGATGCTGTTAGACATTCCATTATCCTTATAATACATGAGCAAAACTCAGAGTTCCCTGTATAACTCAGCCTGCAGCCTTGTGCCTTTATATGGGCACAGAACCCCTCAGTGACTGCTAATATCCTTATCATTTACAGTAGGGGGTACATTATCCCTTATAATACATGAGTGATACTCAGAGTTCCCTGTATAACTCAGCCTGCAGCCTTGTGCCTTTATATGGGCACAGAACCCCTCAGTGACTGCTAATATCCTTATCATTTACAGTAGGGGGTACATTATCCCTTATAATACATGAGTGATACTCAGAGTTCCCTGTATAACTCAGCCTGCAGCCTTGTGCCTTTATATGGGCACAGAACCCCTCAGTGACTGCTAATATCCTTATCATTTACAGTAGGGGGTACATTATCCCTTATAATACATGAGTGATACTCAGAGTTCCCTGTATAACTCAGCCTGCAGCCTTGTGCCTTTATATGGGCACAGAACCCCTCAGTGACTGCTAATATCCTTATCATTTACAGTAGGGGGTACATTATCCCTTATAATACATGAGTGATACTCAGAGTTCCCTGTATAACTCAGCCTGCAGCCTTGTGCCTTTATATGGGCACAGAACCCCTCAGTGACTGCTAATATCCTTATCATTTACAGTAGGGGGTACATTATCCCTTATAATACATGAGTGATACTCAGAGTTCCCTGTATAACTCAGCCTGCAGCCTTGTGCCTTTATATGGGCACAGAACCCCTCAGTGACTTCTTATATCCTTATCATTTACAGTAGGGGGGTACATTATCCCTTATAATACATGAGTGATACTCAGAGTTCCCTGTATAACTCAGCCTGCAGCCTTGTGCCTTTATATGGGCACAGAACCCCTCAGTGACTGCTAATATCCTTATCATTTACAGTAGGGGGTACACTATCCCTTATAATACATGAGTGATACTCAGAGTTCCCTGTATAACTCAGCCTGCAGCCTTGTGCCTTTATATGGGCACAGAACCCCTCAGTGACTGCTAATATCCTTATCATTTACAGTAGGGGGTACATTATCCCTTATAATACATGAGTGATACTCAGAGTTCCCTGTATAACTCAGCCTGCAGCCTTGTGCCTTTATATGGGCACAGAACCCCTCAGTGACTTCTAATATCCTTATCATTTACAGTAGGGGGTACATTATCCCTTATAATACATGAGTGATACTCAGAGTTCCCTGTATAACTCAGCCTGCAGCCTTGTGCCTTTATATGGTCACAGAACCCCTCAGTGACTGCTAATATCCTTATCATTTACAGTAGGGGGTACATTATCCCTTATAATACATGAGTGATACCCAGAGTTCCCTGTATGACTTCTAATATCCTTACAATTTAGTAAGCTTAGTGATTACACTTGCCCTTATCAGGGCTCTGCCTCGTTGTTCATTAATGAAGTAGTGCTCGGTTTATTCCATCTTTATGATCCCCGGGCAATGATACTAGATCGCTGCCCCAGCATAGGCCAAAAATCACCGCAATCAGGCGCCAATAAAAAACTGTCAATACCATTAAGGAAGCGGTAGGGAAAGCAGTGAAAATTATTTGTAAATTTGTATCTGTGAGCGCTTCAGTGAATGAGCAATTTAGATAAGAACTGAGTAAGCAATACACTTCCTAAGAGGATATTTGCACCTTTGCATTTCTGCTCCGCGGGACCCGAGCTTCCAATATCCTTCCAGTTGCCCTTCAATTACAGTATAATCCCCTGATAAATAAAATCAAAGGGGGTGTGGTCTAGCAACACAAAGGGGTGTGCCCTGTTGTAACTGAGGCTTGACCATTTGAACAGAGCATAAATGGAACTCCCCATAGCAGGAGCAACCCCCTAAATTTGCTGGTAGCCTCTACTGAGAGATAGCCTGAAACTATAGCAGCATAGGCCCAGCCCATGGCTGAGAACATTTTCTTTGAACAAATAGCAGCTTTCCCCCAGTGGCCATTTTCCCTCTGACATCATCAGGGACATTTACATCTGCAAACAGCACATGTGCGCCGTAAAGTTCATGCAATGAAGAATGCAGGCTTACACAGGCAGAACTATGTAATGGTTAAGCTGAGCTCTGCAGAGGAGGTTGGGAGAAAAATAGGAACAGAAAGCTAGAGCAGTGTTTCTATGGCGACCAACAGTGCCATCTTTCATTGGCTTTTAGACTGGAGGGCATGTTTAGTAACCTGATTAGGGAAGAACTGAGCATGCTCAGTGGCCAATGGCTAAAGCAAACTCCTGAGGGAGGGACCCAAGTGGGTGAGAGGAGGAGAAGGAGTGCTTAGTGATGAACTGGATGCTACAGCCTTACTATTAACCTTTCAACAACTGGAGTGGTGGGTATTTAAAGATTTCAAAGAGGCTGTTCACTGATTACATTTTTTGTTGGGGGTTAACATTACATTATTTTTGGGGGAAAGAGGGCCTTTAGGGGAGTTTCTTGCGAGGCCTTGGGTCCCTTAGAGGCAATATATACTCCACATGTCTAGTTTCCTAGTGGTAAAGATATTGACAGGGTAAGTCTAGTAACAGTCTAATAACTGCACTGGTGCCCAATGATACTAGCCTAGTAACCAATATCAACTGATCAGCTGTAACTGACCAATGGGCCAATGCACCGGGCAAATGTGCCCCACACAAACCAGCTGAAATTGTCACCTGTCAGTGTTGGAAAAGAGAATTTGTGTGCCGAAATAGGACAATTGATTAAATAAAGTCTCATTAAACATTTTAGCTGCCAGCATTATTGCTCCTCTAGGCTTTATAACTGAATCTTATTTAACTCTAATTCTGTTCGCTCTTGCACAGGGATTCATTCAGAATTCATCAGGCAGCATAACCATTCTCTCACATCCAGTGTGCTGGAAAGATAAACTCGGGAAATTATTCCATTCACTAGCTAAGAACATAATGGAAACGCACAAAAACTCACAGCATCTCACTAGAGCTGTTTTATAGCAGTTGGGATATACGTTCTGGGCATAATAGCCTCTGGGAAGGGACTGGGGCTGTGGGATAGCAGGTATAGTAGGGAGAGATGGTGCCTATAGTAGCAGTGGGATAATAGCCTCTGGGAAGGGACTGGGGCTGTGGGATAGCAGGTATAGTAGGAAGAGATGGTGCCTATAGTAGCAGCGGGGGGATAATAGCCTCTGGGAAGGGACTGGGGCTGTGGGATAGCAGGTATAGTAGGAAGAGATGGTGCCTATAGTAGCAGCGGGGGGATAATAGCCTCTGGGAAGGGACTGGGGCTGTGGGATAGCAGGTATAGTAGGAAGAGATGGTGCCTATAGTAGCAGCGGGGGGATAATAGCCTCTGGGAAGGGACTGGGGCTGTGGGATAGCAGGTATAGTAGGGAGAGATGGTGCCTATAGTAGCAGTGGGGGATAATAGCCTCTGGGAAGGGACTGGGGCTGTGGGATAGCAGGTATAGTAGGGAGATTGTGCCTATAGTAGCAGTGGGGGGATAATAGCCTCTGGGAAGGGACTGGGGCTGTGGGATAGCAGGTATAGTAGGGAGATTGTGCCTATAGTAGCAGTGGGGGGATAATAGCCTCTGGGAAGGGACTGGGGCTGTGGGATAGCAGGTATAGTAGGGAGATTGTGCCTATAGTAGCAGTGGGGGGATAATAGCCTCTGGGAAGGGACTGGGGCTGTGGGATAGCAGGTATAGTAGGGAGAGATGGTGCCTATAGTAGCAGTGGGGGATAATAGCCTCTGGGAAGGGACTGGGGCTGTGGGATAGCAGGTATAGTAGGGAGAGATGGTGCCTATAGTAGCAGTGAGGGGATAATAGCCTCTGGGAAGGGACTGTAGCTATGGGGATAGCAGGTATAGTAGGGAGAGATGGTGCCTATAGTAGCAGTGGTATAATAGCCTCTGGGAAGGGACTGGGGCTGTGGGATAGCAGGTATAGTAGGGAGAGATGGTGCCTATAGTAGCAGTGGGATAATAGCCTCTGGGAAGGGACTGGGGCTGTGGGATAGCAGGTATAGTAGGGAGAGATGGTGCCTATAGTAGCAGTGGGGGGGATAATAGCCTCTGGGAAGGGACTGTGGCTGTGTGATAGCAGGTATAGTAGGGAGAGATGGTGCCTATAGTAGCAGTGGGGGGATAATAGCCTCTGGGAAGGGACTGAGGCTGTGGGATAGCAGGTATAGTAGGGAGAGATGGTGCCTATAGTAGCAGTGGGATAATAGCCTCTGGGAAGGGACTGTGGCTGTGGGATAGCAGGTATAGTAGGGAGAGATGGTGCCTATAGTAGCAGTGGGGGGATAATAGCCTCTGGGAAGGGACTGGGGCTGTGGGATAGCAGGTATAGTAGGGAGAGATGGTGCCTATATTAGCAGTGGGGGGATAATAGCCTCTGGGAAGGGACTGTGGCTGTGGGATAGCAGGTATAGTAGGGAGAGATGGTTCCTATAGTAGCAGTGGGGGGATAATAGCCTCTGGGAAGGGACTGTGGCTGTGGGATAGCAGGTATAGTAGGGAGAGATGGTGCCTATAGTAGCAGTGGGGGGATAATAGCCCCTGGGAAGGGACTGTGGCTGTGGGATAGCAGGTATAGTAGGGAGAGATGGTGCCTATAGTAGCAGTGGGGGGATAATAGCCTCTGGGAAGGGACTGGGGCTGTGGGATAGCAGGTATAGTAGGGAGAGATGGTGCCTATAGTAGCAGTGGGGGGATAATAGCCTCTGGGAAGGGACTGGGGCTGTGGGATAGCAGGTATAGTAGGGAGAGATGATGCCTATAGTAGCAGTGGGGGGATAATAGCCTCTGGGAAGGGACTGGGGCTGTGGGATAGCAGGTATAGTAGGGAGAGATGGTGCCTATATTAGCAGTGGGGGGATAATAGCCTCTGGGAAGGGTCTGTGGCTGTGGGATAGCAGGTATAGTAGGGAGAGATGGTTCCTATAGTAGCAGTGGGGGGATAATAGCCTCTGGGAAGGGACTGTGGCTGTGGGATAGCAGGTATAGTAGGGAGAGATGGTGCCTATAGTAGCAGTGGGGGATAATAGCCCCTGGGAAGGGACTGTGGCTGTGGGATAGCAGGTATAGTAGGGAGAGATGGTGCCTATAGTAGCAGTGGGGGGATAATAGCCTCTGGGAAGGGACTGGGGCTGTGGGATAGCAGGTATAGTAGGGAGAGATGGTGCCTATAGTAGCAGTGGGATAATAGCCTCTGGGAAGGGACTGTGGCTGTGGGATAGCAGGTATAGTAGGGAGAGATGGTGCCTATAGTAGCAGTGGGGGGGATAATAGCCTCTGGGAAGGGACTGGGGCTGTGGGATAGCAGGTATAGTAGGGAGAGATGGTGCCTATAGTAGCAGTGGGGGGATAATAGCCTCTGGGAAGGGACTGGGGCTGTGGGATAGCAGGTATAGTAGGGAGAGATGGTGCCTATAGTAGCAGTGGGGGGATAATAGCCTCTGGGAAGGGACTGGGGCTGTGGGATAGCAGGTATAGTAGGGAGAGAAGCTACATTGATAGTACTTAACAGTGGAGTAACTACAGGGGGGCAATTACACACTCCCTTGGGGCCCGCCAGAGACCACACTGCAGCAGAATGGAAGTGCCAGGCCAGGGCTAGTTACCTTACTGTTCCTCGTGTATAATGTACCTGGTAATTGGATCTGAAAGGCCTGTTTTGGCCTGGATGTCACCCCCCTATATACGCACTTTATTTCCTACTTATCTTTTATCCTTATAGTTAGAAATTAAATTACCTAAGAAGCAGCAATACACTAACAGTCTGTACAGAGTGCATGGAATTAGTTACAGACAATCACATCCGATCAATACAGTTGAATTATTTTTTGTCTATTGTGTTAGTTCTGCAACGGGGGGGGGGGGGAGGCATATTATCAGCTATTCTATAGGTCTGTGCCACTAGGATTAATGTAGGTGGCATTAGTTCTAGTTACTTTGGGCTTCCCGGGGTGGTTACGCAGTTTATCCAAGAGACTTAACCCCAGGGTTCAATATGAGCAGCTCAGTGAGCGGCTCCACTCTGTAATGGGGTGACCCCTACCCATAGCCAATCGCTGGATGATTCACCTACTCATTGCTGCTGAGCTAGAAATATACAGTGAATTAAATGGACGTTGGTGGTGAATAGTGAAGAGCAAATCTGTCCCAATGGTGAAAAGCTATAAAATGCGGCTACCATATAACTTTTTTGACCCGACTGTGACTTTTTTCCTCACTTGCTGAAATTTGGTAGAGGCGAAAAAACTCTCTCCTCACTCACTAAAGGTGAAGAAGAAAGTCAATATATTATACCATATGCTGCCTTACAATACCGGGGTGCTGGATTTGATAACTTACTTGGGCACTAACTGGAAGGAGTTTGTATGGGCCCCCGTGTCCCTGTGTGTGGTTTTACAGATGGAATTGACCGTAGTGGGCGTAAATGTGATAGGGGTCTTAGACTGTCAGCTCCACTGGGGCAGGGGCTGATGGGAATGTGATAGGGACCTTATATTGTAAGCTCCACTGGGGCAGGGGCTGATGGGAATGTGATAGGGACCTTAGATTGTAAGCTCACTGGGGCAGGGACTGATGGGAATGTGATAGGGACCTTAGATTGTAAGCTCACTGGGGCAGGGACTGATGGGAATGTGATAGGGACCTTATATTGTAAGCTCACTGGGGCAGGGGCTGATGGGAATGTGATAGGGACCTTATATTGTAAGCTCACTGGGGCAGGGGCTGATGGGAATGTGATAGGGACCTTATATTGTAAGCTCACTGGGGCAGGGACTGATGGGAATGTGATAGGGACCTTATATTGTAAGCTCCACTGGGGCAGGGGCTGATGGGAATGTGATAGGGACCTTAGATTATAAGCTCCACTGGGGCAGGGACTGATGGGAATGTGATAGGGACCTTATATTGTAAGCTCCACTGGGGCAGGGACTGATGGGAATGTGATAGGGACCTTATATTGTAAGCTCCACTGGGGCAGGGACTGATGGGAATGTGATAGGGACCTTAGATTGTAAACTCCACTGGGGCAGGGACTGATGGGAATGTGATAGGGACCTTAGATTGTAAGCTCACTGGGGCAGGGACTGATGGGAATGTGATAGGGGCCTTAGATTGTAAGCTCCACTGGGGCAGGGACTGATGGGAATGTGATAGGGACCTTAGATTGTAAGCTCCACTGGGGCAGGGACTGATGGGAATGTGATAGGGACCTTAGATTGTAATCTCCACTGGGGCAGGGACTGATGGGAATGTGATAGGGGCCTTAGATTGTAAGCTCACTGGGGCAGGGACTGGTGGGAATGTGATAGGGGCCTTAGATTGTAAGCTCACTGGGGCAGGGACTGATGGGAATGTGATAGGGACCTTAGATTGTAATCTCCACTGGGGCAGGGACTGATGGGAATGTGATAGGGGCCTTAGATTGTAAGCTCACTGGGGCAGGGACTGGTGGGAATGTGATAGGGGCCTTAGATTGTAAGCTCACTGGGGCAGGGACTGGTGGGAATGTGATAGGGGCCTTAGATTGTAAGCTCACTGGGGCAGGGACTGATGGGAATGTGATAGGGACCTTAGATTGTAAGCTCCACTGGGGCAGGGGCTGATGGGAATGGGATAGGGACCTTAGATTGTAAGCTCACTGGGGCAGGGACTGATGGGAATGGGATAGGGGCCTTAGATTGTAAGCTCACTGGGGCAGGGGCTGATGGGAATGGGATAGGGACCTTAGATTGTAAGCTCACTGGGGCAGGGGCTGATGGGAATGTGATAGGGACCTTAGATTGTAAGCTCACTGGGGCAGGGGCTGATGGGAATGTGATAGGGACCTTAGATTGTAAGCTCCACTGGGGCTGGGACTGATGGGAATGTGATAGGGACCTTAGATTGTAAGCTCCACTGGGGCAGGGGCTGATGGGAATGGGATAGGGACCTTAGATTGTAAGCTCACTGGGGCAGGGGCTGATGGGAATGGGATAGGGACCTTAGATTGTAAGCTCCACTGGGGCAGGGACTGATGGGAATGTGATAGGGACCTTAGATTGTAAGCTCCACTGGGGCAGGGACTGATGGGAATGTGATAGGGACCTTAGATTGTAAGCTCCACTGGGGCAGGGGCTGATGGGAATGTGATAGGGACCTTAGATTGTAAGCTCCACTGGGGCAGGGACTGATGGGAATGTGATAGGGACCTTAGATTGTAAGCTCACTGGGGCAGGGGCTGATGGGAATGTTGAACTATTTCACTAAAGTGCTGCTACTGCATAAATAAAGGGTAACAATATATAAACCATATTCCAGCGCATTACCATATAAAAAAATAAATATTCACAATAGTGAATATTTATATGGGGCATATTTTCGGCTGCTGCCCCCGAGAGGAAATGGCATAAATGCACACTCAAAAAAACCCAAGAATGCTAACTTTTTTCTTAGTATGCACCCAAACTTGCCCTTTAAACTTTAGGACAAGCAGCATTACCATTGAATGTATATGTATATATATCTATATATATATATATATAGTATACAGGGAGGAGCACACCCTATACAAGTCCAAATGCCCTTGGTGCAGGTCAAAACCAAAAATATAATAGAAAGAGTGCCGCACTCAGAGGGACTTGATACAAAAGAAAAAGTGGTTTTATTGAAAAAAATCCTATATATATATATATATATATATATATATATATAAATGTACAGGTATAGGATCCCTTATCCAGAATCCCATTATCCAGAAAGCTCCGAATTACGGAAAGCCCATCTCCTATAGACTCCATTTTAATAAAAAATAATATAGAATTTTAAAACTGATTCCCTTTTCTCTGTAATAATAAAACAGTACCTGTACTTGATCCCAACTAAGATATAATTAATCCTTATTGGGGGCAGAACAGCCCTATTGGGTTTATTTCATGGTTAAATGATTCCCTTTTCTCTGTAATAATAAAACAGTACCTGTACTTGATCCCAACTAAGATATAATTACCCCTTATTGGGGGCAGAACAGCCCTATTGGGTTTATTTAATGGTTAAATGATCCCCTTTTCTCTGTAATAATAAAACAGTACCTGTACTTGATCCCAACTAAGATATAATTACCCCTTATTGGGGGCAGAACAGCCCTATTGGGTTTATTTAATGGTTAAATGATTCCCTTTTCTCTGTAATAATAAAACAGTACCTGTACTTGATCCCAACTAAGATATAATTAATCCTTATTGGATGCAAAACAATCCTATTGGGTTTAATTAATGTTTTATTAATTTTTTAGTAGACTTAAGGTATGGGGATCCAAATTACGGAAAGACCCCTTATCCGGAATACCCTTGGTCCCGAGCATTCTGGATAATGGGTCCTATACCTGTACTGTATATATATATATATATATATATACATATAATTTTTGTGGATCCATCTGTATCACTCTCTTTCTTTCTCTTTCACCCCCCCAGCAGCTAAACATACACTAATTAACAAATTCCTATAATTGGACAATGGAATCTAAAACAGGGCTGGTTATATTGTTGTACAATACTCTGGTATTTCTGGTTACCAGGTTACCTCATTATCACCTATTTACTTCCAGAGATGCGTAAACAGCTTTAGAAGCTTTCTCCCTTTGCTTAAGATAGCAGCTGCCATTTTAAGTAGCTTTCTTCCTGCAGTCTCTAGCTGTTATAGCTGAGATCCCACATTCTTAAGGGAGGGGGGAGGGAGTTCTTAGCATTCTGGTGGGAGGGGAGAACAGGAGAGGGGAGAGAGGATAGAACTGCGCAGACTCTGGCCCCAGGAATTAAGGGTGTTTCTGAGAGAGGAAGTCAGACACTGGAACATCATATTTATATTTACAAAAAAAGAGACAAGGAATCCTGTGTTTCTTTTGATAGAGGACTCTCTACTGTAAGTGTTTATGGCTGTATTTACATAGACCTTTCCGATAAAACTTACTTAGTTTTTACCTTTCCTTCTCCTTTATTTATATCCCTATATATTTCCCAATGATTTCATAATTATAATAAATATATTAGCAAGGTGCCGCTAGCATTTCAGAGTGGGGGTTACGTCACTTCCAGTGTGTGCGTTCAAAATGGCGTTTGTGTCCGATTGACTGGGTGAAAATCTGCTGCCACTATTGACGCAACTAACTGTGAGAACTACCAACAGGTCCGGGGTGGCAGTAGCTCAGTAGGCGCAGTTGTGCTCCATCAGAAGAGACAGGATGGCCGTGTCGGTAACCACATGGAGGAACACGAGTGAGTTTGGACACAAGTACCTTAATGAATTGCCTCCCATACACATATTTCCATTTTCACTTTGAAAATCTGAAACTTTATACTAGGGAGCTGTTGAACACAATGTGAGGTTTCCTGGCCAGGCTTTGCAGACCTTTCTTAGTATATCTATTATTGAACTTATCCGGCTCCCTCGGAACAATTTTGCAATGAAAATGATTGCGTTTCTTACACCGGAGAATGTATTTTTCAGCCTTGAGCCGAATGTGTCACACTCTACTTCCCTCGGACACCAAGCTTAGTGTGCGGCTTTTCATGAATAACATTTTACACCGCCGGGACCGTAACTGATTGCCATTCTTTCTCCCTTCAAATAGTATCGGATTGGAAATCCTTCTTCATTCAACATGAAGCTTTTATTAATATCAGCGGAACCCCGATCCGACTAGATTTTTTAACCTGCCCCATTGAGATTGAGGCTGATTTCAGGCCAGATATCGGTCGGGCAGGCCCGTCGTTAGTGCCCATACACGGGCCGATTAGCTGCTGAATCGGTCTACAGGAACCCATATCGGCAGCTAGAATCGGCCTGTGTATGGGGACCTTAATACATGCAGTAGTATAACCTTCCATCATGGGAAACATTCTTTACTCTAACCTGTTTACATGGTGACTGACTTAGATACTGCCACAGAATGTTCTGAGGCCCCTAGTGAAGAACAGTGCCAGCCATTTTCTCCTTGACATTACCAAGATGGCGGATGAGCTATTTGAGCACATATGCTACCCTTTCTCATGGTGATGTTTCTCTTTCAGGCAGTCACTTTCTCAAGTGGAAGCTGAGTTTACTATGGGGTATAAGCAATGTCGGACTGGCCCACCAGGATACCAGGAGAACTCCCAGTGGGCCCAGGTGTCAGTGGGCCCTCTTGCCTCTTACCATTTGGCCTAATTTATGGTCATTCTCTATTTCTCTATGGGAACAAAGACTAAGAAGAATAGATTATAGTATGTAAAAGACTAGGAAAATATAAAGGTTGAGTGAAGAGTGGATGAAAAATAGTTTGGAGAGTGGGCCCCATGATCTGAGGTTTTCTGGTGGGCTCCTGGGGTCCCAGTCCGATACTGGGTATAGGTATATATAAGGTGGGCATTTTAGCTGGTAATGTATGGGATGGTTTCATCATGGGAAATGCTGGAGCAGACCTGACGGTGGGGCTGGGGGACTGGGGGGCTCGGCCCTTGAGGTTTGGTCACCCATAGCTATAGAGAAATCCCCCCTCCCTGGGTGCTCTCCTACCTGCGAGTGGACAGGCAGGTGGGGGGAGGTTGCAGTACGCATCAGGCTCCTCCAAAAATATTTTTGCAGATGGGCAAAAAAATTGAAATTGTTTTTAAAAATGCAATTTTTTTAATTAAAATTGAGTCTGTGGGGGATATCTTTCCTTCAAATTGGAGCTTTCTGGATAGCAGGTTTCCGGATAACGGATCCAATACTTGTAATATGGAATCAGAATGCCTTCATTGTCCAGTGCAGTGGGTGAACCTGTGGGTGAAAGCCCTAAACACCACCCTGTGGCCCCATTGTGTATAAAGGGGTTGCGGGGCCCAGAAATAAACACAGTGTTACACCCCGGTCCATATGGATGGCACCTGTGTTGGACTGGGGTACCTGGGGCCCACCAGAGAACGTCAACCCAGGGGCCAACCAGACAAAGTGCATATGACCCCCCCCCCAAGTATATAAATTTGATGCAGAATGAGAAAACCTTAACACTATGAGCGCTGCTCTCATCCCACCTCCTAAACCCAACCAGTCAGCTAAATATATTTAGGCAAAGAACAAATGATTACTTTTTCTCAAGAGGGAGCTTGCTGACTAAGGTTGCCAAGTACCTGCGGAAGTGCCGTCACGTACCCGGGGGAAGCTCGGCATCTTTATTGAAGAGGGGATTTATATTTCTTATATCCCCGTACACATCAGGATTTCCCTTGAGAAAGGCTTTCTTTGCCGAAACGTTGGGGTAATTCTCAATTTTGCCAAGTGTATCCGCTTACTTGTGTGTCCTTTTCCTTGTTTTTGCACAACTTTGTGGTATGTAATGTATTGTACAACTATGGGAAATTGACTTTATTGTACTGATTAAAATTGATTACATAAAAGATAATTACTTTTTTAATACTGCCACTGTGCTAGAAAATTATTGTGTGCAAGCCAGTAGTTGTATAAAATGCATTGATTTTGGTACCCTATATGGGGGTATATTTCTGGGTTGTTTTTGCACCAAAACTTTTATGGTTTTTGAGTGCCCTCCATTGATCAATATTCTTTGTAGGGTTGCAACCTTTGCCAGAGGCTAAACCCAAACAAAGGGGGTGGGGCAGATGGCATTGGGGGTGGGCCAGTGATGTTGGACGTGGGTATGATGACATCAGAAGTGGGCACAATGATGTCAACGGGATTATGACGCCGAAGCAGTGTTATTGCATCCCTTAGATGCAATTGGCTGGATTTCTGTCCAGTTTTCTCAGTGTAGAGAGAAAGTTTTGAACTGGGCAGCCCTCTCAAAAACTGATCTATACTCTGCCTAGTGAGTCCAGTCCTTTCATTATCGGTATTGGATCGATTATACAGAAATCAGTTCTCCAGAAAGCTTTGAAATACTGCAATGCTGAGTTTAGAAAAATGCTATTTGATTTTTTTTGTTGTTTCTGTAATAATAAGAAATGAACTGTACTTGATGGTCACTAAGTTGAGGTGAGTAACTTAATAACTGGTTTTTATTTATTGGCCAGATTATTGTTCGGGCTTCACAACTCTCAAAACCAACAGTTGCGACCCAAACGGGCCTTAGAAAAACTAAACAGTATTGCTGACAGTCCCGCCGCATCCCTGGTAATGATTCTCTCGGACAGCTGAGAAGGAAATAATGCGGCGCAGAGCAGACTGCATTACATCTGGCAGCCCCTTACAATCATCCTTCATTTCCAGATGCGGACTAGCTCTGTCTACTACAGTGGTTCTCAACCTGTGGGTCGGGACCCCTTTGGGTCGCCTAAGACCACTGGAAAACACATATTTCCGATGGTCTTAGGAATAATTTTATGGTTGGGGGTCACCACTAGTGATGGGCGAATCTGTTTCGCTTCGCCGAAAAATTCGCGAATCTTTCAAAAGATCCGCGAAACGGCGAAAAATGTCGTGCGACAAAAAAAAATTGTCGCCCGCAGCTATTATTTTGTCGTGCGGCTATTGTTTCGTCGCCCGCAGCTATTATTTTGTTGCGCGGCTATTGTTTCGTTGCCCGCGGCTATTATTTTGTTGCGCGGCTATTGTTTTGTCCCCCCGCGGCTATTATTTTGTTGCGCGGCTATTGTTTCGTCACCCGCGGCTATTATTTTGTCGCACGGCTATCGTTTTGTCGTCTTTTTTGACGCCGGCGACAATTTTTGGACGTGCGGCGAATTTTTCCGCTGCAAAATTTTTCATCCGTTTCGCGAAACAATCCGCCAATGGCGAAACGCGGAAATTCGCCACAAATCCATGCCTGGCGAAACTTTTCGCCCATCACTAGTCACCACAACATGAGGAACTGTATTAAAGGGTCTCGACATTAGGAAGGTTGAGAATCACTGCTCTACTAGGTAAGCCCAGGGCCCACCAGGAATGGGGCCCACGGAGATTTTACCCAGTACCCGGTGGGCCAGTCTGACCCTGGATGGCACTGCTGCAGTTAGTTTCTTTCCTATTATGAGCAGTAATGGTACGTGTGCGGCTAATTGCTGGCTGCTCCTACCCCCACACTCCCAGGAATAAATAATATGTTTATGGTCTGTGTCAGATGAAAAGCTCTTTAAAGAACAAGCTGCCTTTGAACGAGATTGTATGACATCCGCGCTATTATTATGATGAGGATTAGACTTTATTTTTTTAATAGAGCAGACAGATAAATATTACCTGGGGCGGCTGCTTTTTAAAAATGTATTTATTGAACAAAATGATTGGCTGTTCAGGAGGGATATAAAGATTCTCGAGTCTCTGTGGTTTAGGGTCTGATACTGTTGTGTAGGATAAAGGGGTTGTAAACCCAGCCATGATGCTGCCCCACGGCGCCCCCTAGTTTTGCTATAGAAGTTGCCAAAAACATAATTATAGATGCAAGAAAATTCCCCAATGAAAATTCTACTGATAAAAAATGTTTGCGTTTTTGCCGGTGCTAAATACTTTATCCATCTCCCATAGACTCCATTTTATTAAATCATTTTTAATTTCCTCTTTCTCTGAACTAATAAAGCAGTACAAGTATAGGACCCGTTATCCAGAATGCTCAAGCCCAAGGTTATTCCGGATAAGGGATCTTTCCATAATTTGGATCTCCATACCTTAAGTCTACTAATAAAATCAATAAAATTAAACCCAATTGGATTGTTTTGCCCCAATAAGGATTATTTATATCTTAGTTGGGATCAAGTACAGGTACTGTTTTATTATTACAGAGAAAAGGGAATCATTTAACCATGAAATAAACCCAATAGGGCTGTTCTGCCCCCAATAAGGGGTAATTATATCTTAGTTGGGATCAAGTACAGATACTGTTTTATTATTACAGAGAAAAGGGAATCATTTAACCATGAAATAAACCCAATAGGGCTGTTCTGCCCCCAATAAGGGGTAATTATATCTTAGTTGGGATCAAGTACAGGTACTGTTTTATTATTACAGAGAAAAGGGAATCATTTAACCATTAAATAAACCCAATAGGGCTGTTTTGCCCCCAATAAGGGGTAATTATATCTTAGTTGGGATCAAGTACAGGTACTGTTTTATTATTACAGAGAAAAGGGAATCATTTAACCATTAAATAAACCCAATAGGACTGTTCTGCCCCAATAAGGGGTAATTATATCTTAGTTGGGATCAAGTACAGGTACTGTTTTATTATTACAGAGAAAAGGGAATCATTTAACCATGAAATAAACCCAATAGGGCTGTTTTGCCCCCAATAAGGGGTAATTATATCTTAGTTGGGATCAAGTACAGGTACTGTTTTATTATTACAGAGAAAAGGGAATCATTTAACCATTAAATAAACCCAATAGGGCTGTTTTGCCCCCAATAAGGGGTAATTATATCTTAGTTGGGATCAAGTACAGGTACTGTTTTATTATTACAGAGAAAAGGGAATCATTTAACCATTAAATAAACCCAATAGGGCTGTTCTGCCCCCAATAAGGGGTAATTATATCTTAGTTGGGATCAAGTACAGGTACTGTTTTATTATTACAGAGAAAAGGGAATCATTTAACCATGAAATAAACCCAATAGGGCTGTTCTGCCCCCAATAAGGGGTAATTATATCTTAGTTGGGATTAAGCAAAAGGTGCTGTTTTATTATTACAGGGAAAAATAAAATAATTTTTAAAAATTAAATATGTTTGCTTTACATGGGCTCTATATCCCATTAATTTAGAGCTTTCTGGTGAATAGGTTTCCAGATAATGGATCTCATACCTGTAATAATAATACCAGTAACCGTGCTGCTGAAAACATTCTCCTATGAAAAGATATGGGATAACGGAGAATGCTGCTGTACAGCCTCACTGACCCACATACCCCGTGCAGGGCTGGGGGTGAATAGGGCACAGATGGGAAGTCAGCTGAAGGGTCAATTGTTTCCCTTGTGCTTTGAGTTATTTATGTTTTGGTTTAAGACGGATATAAGGGCTGTAACAAGATCTCTGTCTGTATGGAGAGAAAAAGGCATGCCCTTATGGGCTCCCCTCTCTATAGCTGCCAAAACAAGTTGGCTACATAATACTGATATGGATTTATTGCTATTTGTGCATATACAGGTTTCTCTTTAACAGGGCTACTGTTTGTAGTATATATACCATGTTCCTGCAGAATTGTGCTTAGTACAGGGGAATCCCTATGCTGCCATAGTTTTATGGTATCTCTCTGTACAGGCTATGAGCAAACTTAGGAGGCTGTTCCTGCTGAATTGTGCTTAGTACAGGGGAATCCCTATGCTGCTATAGTTTTATGGTATCTCTCTGTACAGGCTATGAGCAAACTTAGGGGGCTGTTCCTGCTGAATTGTGCTTAGTACAGGGGAATCCCTATGCTGCAATAGTTTTATGGTATCTCTCTGTACAGGCTATGAGCAAACTTAGGGGGCTGTTCCTGCTGAATTGTGCTTAGTACAGGGGAATCCCTATGCTGCAATAGTTTTATGGTATCTCTCTGTACAGGCTATGAGCAAACTTAGGGGGCTGTTCCTGCTGAATTGTGCTTAGTACAGAGGAATCCCTATGCTGCTATAGTTTTATGGTATCTCTCTGTACAGGCTATGAGCAAACTTAGGGGGCTGTTCCTACTGAATTGTGCTTAGTATAGGGGAATCCCTATACTGCCATATGTTTATGGTATCTCTCTGTACAGGCTATGGGCAAACTTAGGGGGCTGTTTCTGCTGAATTGCGCTTAGTACAGGGGAATCCCTATGTGCCATAGGTTTATGGTATCTCTCTGTACAGGCTATGAGCAAACTTAGGGGGCTGTTCCTGCTGAATTGTGCTTAGTACAACGCGATTCCCAGAATTTTTTAGCCCCCGAGTTTATACCCTTGCAGACAAATATCTGCCTGAAAATCATTGCCAACTGGGCGAATGATAGAATTGACCCAATTTGGGCCAGTGCATGGATGGATAAAGCAGGTAAAGATCTGCTTATTTTGTGACCTTTCCAATCCAGCAGATTAATTTTTAAGATTGTAACACCTGTTGCATAATACACTCTATTTCATAAAGCAACTTTAGTAAGGAGACTAATTCATATAGCCACTAGCCACGCATTGCCATTGTTCCGCCAAACATCTCAGTCCCTCATCAACCCGACCTTTTGTCCTCATTTTCCTTTCTATTTGCAAAGGTGCTTCCTCTACAGCTTTGTTGGATCCTTGACGTAAGTAAGACTTTCTGTTACATAAATCCTTCCTTCGTCCAACAAAATTAGTCGCTTCATTGAGGTCCACTGGGACAGGAACTGATGGAGACAATGAACGTCATGCCCAGAATTCATTAAAGCAACAACTTATTTGTGCAAGACTAACATGGCTCTAAAGCTGCCCATACACATCCAGATTTGCCTGTACATGTTGAGATCTGCTCATATTGGTCAAACAGACCCTCAAGATTCTGTAGGGAACAAATCAATAGCTTTTATTGGCTGATGTGTCACCTTTAATTCAATGGTTCTTAAACTGTGAGGCTTGGAGCAGAGGAAGGGGCCTCAGCATGAAAGCCAGTTGGTGTGAAATTTGGGGGTCAATGGCCATATGCTTTTTTAAATACATCTGGAAGCCCGGCTTGGAGACCAGCTGGTATGAGAGTTGGGGAGAATGGCCATTTGTTCTTCTAAATACGCAGGATAGACCAACTTGAAAACCAGATGGGTGAGAGTTCTGGAAAATAGATTTTCAAGTCCAACTTGAAGATCAGTTGGTGTGAGAGTTTGGGAGAAAGGACATTTGCTCTCCTAAATAGACCAGAATGCCCAACTTGAATACCAGATAGTGTGATAGTTGGGGGGGAATGGCCATATGCTCTTTTAAATACACCTGGAAGTCCAACTTGGAGACCCGTTGGCGCGAGCGCTGGGAAGAATGGCCATTTGTTTTCCTAGATACCCTGAATGCCCAGATTGAAGGTCAGTTAGGGTTAAGGTGGCCACACACGTGGCGATCTGACGATGTTTCGTGCGACCATCGGTCGCTTTAGATTTGGGGTGAAAACCTATTTGGTGTTATTTGGTGGATGTCTATGGAACTATGGCCGAATAACTGATACACCAATGGTTTCATACATCTCTAACCTTGTTATTGGATGAAGAAACATCTTAAACAAAGGCTGGACCACCAATTGGGACTTGAACCAAAAAAGTCCAGCAACCACAGCATGAACTGAAACATGAATCATAAGGAAACATGAGTAGGAAACACATCTGGTTTACACAGGACCTTCTACAGTCAGTATTACCTTCTCAGATCATCTTTCCACCTAACAAGATCCACATGTTCCTATTGTAGCGAGCCCGTACGCTGCTGATCTTGCAGTCTGGTATTGATCCCCTGTGGGTGAGTTTAATCAGGGGGGTGATATAGATACACAACTGCAACGGGGCAAATTGGATTGGAATAATGAGAAGAATAGTGCTGGCACTGCACACTGGCTTGGATCAGAAAGCTGGAGGTGCATTCCCAGTGGTTACAACAAAGCAGGAGAGATGTACAATATGCAACTGGGTCTGGGGCGGAGGGGTTTGTTAAACTAGTCATCTCTATGGGGATGGGCCCACTCATGCCATTCGTGATTTCCCAGGAGACACAATAAAGTTGCTGTGGCCTCATAGTTGAATACAGAGCAGCATGTGTGGCACGGAGAGGGGAGAAGTGCACGGCTCATTAATATTATTGACAGGCATCCGCGGCAGCCAGGAATATAGCACAGCAAGCCCATACACAGCTCTCTTTCTCTCTGGGACTCCTGGTGCTTAAATGAAACAGCTTTTTTTCTCAAAAGGAAAGTTTTAATTCTATGTATAAGCTCTGTAAATCGCTGCGGGATATGTCGGTGCTACAGTATATCACTGATGGTTATTACTATTAATTCATTTTCTCTTAAAGAGAACTTACACCTTCTATATTGGCTTTGCTCCAACTTGAGTCTCCCTGATACACAGTTTGTTTCAGACAAACCTAATGGTTGCACCTTCCCATCTGCACAGCACTAAGCACCAGTGGCTGATATAGACTTCATGATAGCACAGATATTTCCGGATATATTGTGCCCGTACCTAACTGTATAGCAATATACATACTGTATCACAAGTTCACAACGAACAACTTGTGTAAGTGAAAATAATACATCACAAAACATGCACCTACTATATAGTAGATGGATATGCACTGGGGCACAGGGGCACTTGAGTGTCAGAGTTTCATCGAGACCAATCCTGTTATTATGGGGGATAGTAGTAACGATGCCGCAGTCAGTAAGTGGCGGATATGTAAACTTGTAGCTGATATCATTCCCACTCAGGCTGCAAATGCCTTGAGCATCAGAAAGCCAAATGGGGCCCTATATTAGCCGCTCATTGGGGCCAATACTGCATGCCCTCCTGCTGTCATTGGGCTTCAAGTCCCCACAGGGGATGCTGGGAGTTAGCGCGCCTCTCTGGTTTATTTATCATCCGCCCAGGTGTGTGCCTTTCTGCTGGGCCCGGGGCCCCACTCCTCTAGCTCTGGCTCTGAGACTCCATTATTTGCCTGGTTCTGTGTGTAGGTAACTGGGGTGTATGTGTATAGTAGATTAGGGGGGCTTTTTGTGCCTCTGTGTACTGGAAATGCCAGGGCCTATTTTGTATCCCAGTCTGTACCTGCCCTAGTTATTATTATATATATTATTCTAATGTATTGTAAAAAGAAGTTTGGTGGCTTGGAAAAGTCGAAAAATACCCGTTGACTTTAAATCATCTTGCAAATTGTTGCAGTTTCCCTGATTTTTTGAAAATTCGCTCATCACTATCACCAATCACTAACAGTAAGTGTGGGATATGTATATCCCTAGCGCATCATAAAGCCAGACCAGCACCTGATGGTCTTTGCAAATGGGCAGTGCCCGGGCAGACTGTATGTATAAATATATTAGGCCAAAATTGGGCCCATTACCATGGTTCTCCATGCCCATATATATATATATAGTTCATTCATAGTCATCACAGTTACTATGCCCTTCGGGTTACTGGTACAGCATTAATTGGAGCCTTCACACTGCGTATTCTTGAACACTTTAATATACTGGTATTGGTCTAGGCACTTGGTCTAAATATGGCGCCCAACTGTGGTACTCACGCACTCCCGTGCTGGGGTTATAGTATTTGGATTTATCTACCAGTACATCCCAGTTACCTACATATGGGTAATTTGTGTTATAAATCCTGGCATTATAGAGCCATTCTGTGTGCAGATATATATATTTAACAGTAACGCTGGGGAGGAGAGAATGAGAGGGAGAAGTTCAGCTAAAGCTGGCCATGCATGGAATGAGCTGCTTCCTTCCCCAGGTCACTGGAGAATCTGATTTTATCCAATTCATTGACCCCTGTAGTGGGTCAGATTGGTCTGGTCTGAGTGTTTGGCACTTGGGCCCATGAGAAAAGTGAAATGGTGATTGGTCCTTGTCCAACAGGATTTTTTGCCTGCCCAGATTGAAATCTGAATAAATGGCAGTAAGATGTCTACATGGAAGTGATCATTTTGGACCCAGTACATGGGCCAACCGGCTTGGGTTATTAATGATCACTTGGCACCTGATATCCCCTGTATGGGCACCTTTAAAGAGATATTGTCAACTAAATACTGCAATTTATAAAGACCTGAAAACAATGAGTGATGTTTATTTAAAGTTGTGTTCCCCCCCTACCCTTATCTCCACCCTTGCATCCCAGGTAATATCATTAGGACTCCCTATATGCTGAATGCCTAAATGGACTTTTCTAGATAAACCCAACTAGTCAACCTGACAAAGTTTTCTGAAACATAAAATCAGTACACAAATTTCTTTAGTATGATTTTTTATTGCAAAAGATAAACATTGCACAATAGTATATACAAATTTGTAACATATTATTTACATTAAAGGGGAACTAAATCCCCCACAGGCAAGAGTTCATGTATCTTCAGGATCTTCAGGTCCTCTTCTTTCCCTTCGCAGACAGATGGAGCCTTCTGGGGCAGATCCTCTTCTTTCCCTTCGCAGACGGATGGAGCCTTCTGGCGCAGATCCTCTTCTTTCCCTTCGCAGACGGATGGAGCCTTCTGGCGCAGATCCTCTTCTTTCCCTTCGCAGACGGATGGAGCCTTCTGGCGCAGATCCTCTTCTTTCCCTTCGCAGACGGATGGAGCCTTCTGGCGCAGATCCTCTTCTTTCCCTTCGCAGACGGATGGAGCCTTCTGGCACATTGGCAGTCGGCGCTAATCCCAGACTAGCTCCAACTGCGCATGCCTGGAAAGTAAGTTTTCTGGATACGTAACGGTGCCATAGCCAAGAGGAACGTCTCTGTGAAGTTTTTCTGTAGGTCAACTCTCAAGTCTCTTGTTTGAAGGTCTCCTGTGAGGTTCCTGGATATTTATAACATTTCCTACTCAGTTCCTCCTGTTTGTATTTGAGCAGGCCTGCCCGCTACTTGTGCCCAGGGCCCATTGTATTTCCAACAGCAGCGCTTCAACTGGCACATGACTTGTATGAAAGGGCATCAGGGATTCCATTCAGTTGTGTCTGTTCCTTGGTGTGGCTCTGTGTGACTCTTTGTGTGATTTCTGTATCCATTGGAACAGTCCCAGTATCCAACTTGTATCCCTTCTACTGGCCAGTTCAGCAGTACGGTTTGTTTCTCTTGCTGCCGCTGTGCCCGTGCCTTATATAACGTAGGCAATGCTAATCTTATGGCTGCTCGTTGGCATTTTCTTGGCCCATTGGGGGTTCATTTCAGTTCTTCTCGTAGAAATAGCCTCCCACATTGCCTATCTGGATAGGGGCATCTCATTTTCCATAACTCAGTGCTGGGCATTCTTGGGCCACGGCCTTATTTCCTGGCAAAACTGTTATTAGCCAAGGAGAAAGTCTCTAGAATATTCCTGTGATTCTATAGGCCAGTTCTCATTCTCTTTGGTTCTTGGACCTTTATAAAGTCTCCTCCGCATTTGCGCTTGTGCGCCTTGGAGCCCGGAGTCCTGTCCGCAAGCCGCCTCACTACTTGTGCACAGGGACCATTGCATTTCCACCAGTGGCGCTTCAGTGACTCGTATTCTTGATCAAAATCATGATAGACCTATAAAATAACAACAGAAATATCATGGAACCTGGCACATTAATAAGAATAATGAATAAAATAATAATAGAAATGAATTGTACAATACAATATAATGTATAAGTGTGTGTATGTATATACTGTATATATATATACGGAACTACTTACCGTAATATTTGCGCCACTTTCTCTATTGATTCGCTCCATGTGAAAATGAAAGGTTGCGCCATGATCTATATCACTTGTTCCTCTGAGTCGCTGGTAGTAGTGGATCATTTCATGCAGGAGCGTCTGTAGGGTGAGAAACAGCCCCAATGTTACTTGTTCTGCCTTCATGTATAGAAAATGCATCACATCTTTGCAGGCAAACCCATGTCTTTCCATAGATATTACATGCACACATCTGATTCCACCTGATACATCACCTAGGCCAGGGCTGCCCAACTAGAGGCCTGTGGGCCATATGCAGTCTTTCTATGGATTAAATGGGGGCACAAACCAATGCTGTATTAGAGCTAACTGCCAGGGAGCCATTTGTTTAGTTTAGATACAGTATAGACTTTTTGAAATGTTCTGCTCTCTCTAGGGGATATTGGTGCAGTCCATGCTATGTCCCTAACGGACCAACATAGTTTCCCAGCAGCACCAGCACTTGGCCAGTTTGGCTGTTTTCATTTACTACAAAAATACACAAGAAAAACAGAAAAAGAGAAAACTTACTTCCACTGTATTTTTCCTTGGCCGTAAATCAAGGAGAGGTTTGTTCAGGCGAATTCTGCATTTTCCACTTATATTATCTTGGATGCAAATTCCTGCAGTGCTGGAAAAAAATAATGCAGATTTGAGAAGTGTCTGAGCTGAATAAACTCCCAGGCTGCGCAGGGGGGCTCCGCACACTGCATTATGGGATAGGAGCCAATCAGCAGCTAGGTGGACCTGTTTTTCACTTGTGTGACTGCAGGGCTGTGATTGTCTCTCCCCCTCCTACTGTGCCTCTGGCAGGGACTGTAAGGACACACCCACCCCAGAGAAGATCTATGGGGAGCTCCAATAAAGTTTAAACCTTTAGCCCAGAGTGAAACCAGCACCATATAGTATTCATTATTGCCTACAAGTTTAGGGGGCAGTCACTTATCCTATGTGTCTCTTTTAACAGAAAACTATCGGCTCTGCACATACAGATCTCCCCCTCCTGTGCACCTTACCAGGCTGGGGAAGTTGGGGGGAAGCTGTATAGCAGTGACAGTGACACAGATTGTCCCCCAAGGTCTATTAACAACAAACCCCATTAGTTCCTGACTTACATGCATAACCTGTTACTCCATTTAAGGTCAATTGGAGGTAACAGTCCACGAAAGAATCTCTTATTAAAGTCGTCAAATAGGGCGTGGATATCGGGTTTGGGGTCCAGCACCTCCCAATATGGATCCACAACCGACAGCTGCTCAATAGCTGGCTGAGTCACACCAGGATCCCCATCAGTCTGACAAGCCACAGAACGCTTTTCATGAGCCTGAGAAGTCACATTTTCGGTAGAATGATGAATTGAAGAAAAATCAGGTGAATATTGTGTTGAAATCTGCTCCGAAGAGCAACTCGGCGATGAGAAAAACAAGCCCATCCTCCTCCAGCTTGTGTCTCTCTAGGGCAGTTGGTACCAACTGACGATTTCTTTGGGGGCAGTTGGCTCTCCTATGATGCAGTTGTGAGGTCATGTGATGTTTGTTTACAGGCTGTGAGTGCTGCAGGGGCCACATTGTGACAGCGCACTCCTGCTCACTGCAGCAACAACTGTTAAGGCCTTAGTTACTACTTATGGCTACAGTGGAAATGTGCAAGCGATTGGTATACATGTAACACTCACACCTATATACACTGAGTAACTTTACATTACTTTGCAGCTTGTGCTGTTACTGTGGAACGGTGACAATATATTGCATGGGGTGAAAAGATTTGGCAGATTGCAATTGTTTGTAATTATGAGTGGGTTTTACTTCAAAACCGTTAACTTCAGTTGGTCTCAGTAAATTACTTTGACAATGTTCTTGAATGGTCCAAAATGATTTTAGATCTGAAAGATTTGTAATATTACTACCCAGGTGGTCTACATAGATGGACACATGAATATGTCAATATATACACTGCAAATTGTCACCACAGTTGCACTTTGTACCCAAATGGACACATTTTGCCCTTAATGACATTGTAGCACTTGATATATATACCAGTCAACCTTGATCCCAAAACGTTTATTTGGGTTGTTTGTTTACCCATGATGCTGTGACAGTTGGTTTTGCCCATGTAGTGCAACATTAAGGTTGGGAACTCAGATGCCTGAATATAGGGGAGAGCTTTTTGGAGGGGTTTCCCAATGTTTGCCAATCATTGTACCCATGCATGTATCTCAGGGATGCTTACGGTATGGGCCAGGATCCAAATATGGGTTTCATGCTATTGCACTTTGGGTCTCCATGATCCCCCTAAGTAATGGGAATATTTTTTCTGCAATATAAAATTTCTGGGTCTTAAAGTTGATTCTGCAACATAATTCTGTTCCCCTGAGAAAAAGAGTAAGAATCACTGAGCTACACCCTTGGAGAGCCTTTGCCGCCTTCAGGTTGCTCTTTCCTTTGGCCATTCGGGCAGATTCAGAGACCTCGGCCTCTGCCCCAGGACTGAAATCTGGGAGGTTTCTGGCCACATCCAACGCTCTGTTACAGCTCAGCTTGGCCATACAAATACGGGCGACTTACAGATAACCTTGTAGGACTGACGGGTCTGCTGAAACCTGGTGCAAGGAGTAGAAGACACCTGGGTGCATGGGGACCTGGTTCTTATCAGCTGCCATAGGCATTCTCTGAGCCCATAGAGTTGCTCCTGTGCTTTACACCTTATTAAACACATTCTCCTGAAACAACAATTCATATCCATTGGCCTCCAAATGACTGTGTCTCCAATATCTTTATTCCAACCCCCCTCCGTCAACCTATATCCAATATCCCAAGAATGTGAGATTGCAAGCTTCTGTTTGTAAGGTCAAATACTGGGGTCCATGGGGCCCCTTTGGGGTTGGGAGGCAGATACAATAGGCAGGGGTATTGCATTACAGACTGCCTGCTGCTGGCCACTGTGGAATGAAGGAAGGAACTGGACTTGCTGTGCTGGGGGGATACGACTATGGGAACCCCATCTTATTCATTTGATAAACATTCAGGGAGCTTCTCCTGATTCTGCAGTAAGTAATTACTGAATGGAGTAAAGGTTTACTTCTGGTTTAATTTATACCAAGTTTCCCCAATTGGAGGATTTTCATTGGTTCATCCTTTTGTATTAGGAACACAACGAATCCAGGATTTGGTTTGGGATTTGGCCAAGATTTGTCCTTTTCCAGCAGGATACGGATTCGACCAAATCCACATTCCTGGCTGAACCGAATCTGAATCCTTATAATCCTGTGACTTTTTGTCGCATAAACAGTGAATTTGAAAATTGTTCCTTTTGTCCCTTCCGTGGCCTTATTTGCCTATGCACATTAGAATTCAGATTCACTTCAATATTCCGCCAAATCTTTCACAAAGTATTCAGCCAAATCCCAAAATAGTGGATTTGGTGCATCTATATTTTGTATGAAATGGTCCACAATATCTTGATTTTTTACATATATATTTATATAGCATTGCACATATAGAGCTTTTGTATTATTTTCCAAATCTCCTGCGAAGGCATTACCAGATCCGCCTGCTGTTTTTAGCCACCTGTCTGGATTTCAACCGGGTAGTTTAGTTGAGACTTATCACCTCTTATCACCTCCCACCTATGTTTATACAGGTATGGGATTCTCTGTAATAATAAAACAGTACCTGTACTTGATCCCAACTAAGATATAATTACCCCTTATTGGGGCAGAACAGCCCTATTGGGTTTATTTAATGGCTAAATGATTCCCTTTTCTCTGTAATAATAAAACAGTACCTGTACTTGATCCCAACTAAGATATAATTACCCCTTATTGGGGGCAGAACAGCCCTATTGGGTTTATTTCATGGTTAAATGATTCCCTTTTCTGTGTAATAATAAAACAGTACCTGTACTTGATCCCAACTAAGATATAATTACCCCTTATTGGGGCAGAACAGCCCTATTGGGTTTATTTCATGGTTAAATGATTCCCTTTTCTCTGTAATAATAAAACAGTACCTGTACTTGATCCCAACTAAGATATAATTACCCCTTATTGGGGGCAGAACAGCCCTATTGGGTTTATTTAATGGTTAAATGATTCCCTTTTCTCTGTAATAATAAAACAGTACCTGTACTTGATCCCAACTAAGATATAATTACCCCTTATTGGGGGCAGAACAGCCCTATTGGGTTTATTTAATGGTTAAATGATTCCCTTTTCTCTGTAATAATAAAACAGTACCTGTACTTGATCCCAACTAAGATATAATTACCCCTTATTGGGGCAGAACAGCCCTATTGGGTTTATTTCATGGTTAAATGATTCCCTTTTCTCTGTAATAATAAAACAGTACCTGTACTTGATCCCAACTAAGATATAATTACCCCTTATTGGGGGCAGAACAGCCCTATTGGGTTTATTTAATGGTTAAATGATTCCCTTTTCTCTGTAATAATAAAACAGTA
This sequence comes from Xenopus tropicalis, assembly GCF_000004195.4. Lineage (NCBI taxonomy): Eukaryota > Metazoa > Chordata > Amphibia > Anura > Pipidae > Xenopus > Xenopus tropicalis. The sequence goes on along the minus strand of NC_030685.2, from coordinate 17,590,003 downwards.
CTTGTACTTGATCCCAACTAAGATATAATTACCCCTTATTGGGGGCAGAACAGCCCTATTGGGTTTATTTAATGGTTAAATGATTCCCTTTTCTCTGTAATAATAAAACAGTACCTGTACTTGATCCCAACTAAGATATAATTACCCCTTATTGGGGGCAGAACAGTCCTATTGGGTTTATTCAATATTTAAATGATTTTTAGCAGACTTAAGGCATGGAGATCCAAATTACGGAAAGATCCCTTATCCGGAAAACTCCAGGTCCCGAGCATTCTGGATAACAGGTCCCATACCTGTAATATCTTTATAAGAAGAAAGTCAGTGGAGTAACTAAAGATAAAGCAGACCCTGCGGGTGCAGGGGGGCCCAGAAGTGTAGAGAACCCAGTAAGGTCCTAATAAATGAGCAATATCAATATATCTTGGAAGAACAGGTCAACTTACCAATGTGTTGGGACCCTAAAATGAATTTGCTTTGGGACCCAGTTACATCTAGTTACGCCACTGCAGAGTGTGGGAAGATATGATGCCACAATGGGCATGACTGGCAAGACCTGCTTTCTCTTTATAACAGGAACAACTCCCTGGCTTTTCTCATAGCCTCTACAGAGATATATCAATATCATAAGTCCCACATTTGGGTCCGCCATGGTTGAGCAACAGGGCAGTTGAAGGTTTGTATCCCTCGCTGTGACCCAGCTGCAGAGCCCCCTGGGTGGCATTTGGGGAGACTGGTGACAGTTCAGCAATGTCAGGAATGTTCCACTGACACAAGCTGCACGGGAGAGTGGGGAGAAGGAAGTCCCAGCTGAAGAGCGGCCCTTTCATATAGAACGCAGCATTGGTACAGAACAATATCAGACCCACCAAACAGATGTGCGAGGCAATTTTTGTGGTCTAAAGAACATGTGTGTTGCAAACCAAGTACCCGACACCCCATGAAAACTACAATAAGCAGTGACACTGGATACATTGTGCAGAGATGTGCAGCGCCCCAGTAAGCGCCACTGGGCCAGGGACTGCTGTGTGATGTGGAATCTGCTGGCGCTATATAAAAATAGCTATGAAATAGATTCCTGCTTTAGCTTTAGCTTTATATATATATACAGTGGCTTGCAAAAGTATTCGGCCCCCTTGAACTTTTCCACATTTTGTCACATTACAGCCACAAACATGAATCAATTTTATTGGAATTCCACGTGAAAGACCAATACAAAGTGGGGTACACGTGAGAAGTGGAACGAAAATCATACATGGTTCCAAACATTTTTTACAAATAAATAACTGCAAAGTGGGGTGTGCGTAATTATTCAGCCCCCTGAGTCAATACTTTGTAGAACCCCCTTTTGCTGCAATTCCAGCTGCCAGTCTTTTAGGGTATGTCTCTACCAGCTTTGCACATCTACAGACTGAAATCCTTGCCCATTCTTCTTTGCAAAACAGCTCCAGCTCAGTCAGATTAGATGGACAGCGTTTGGGAACAGCAGTTTTCAGATCTTGCCACAGATTCTCCATTGGATTTAGATCTGGACTGTGACTGGGCCATTCTAACACATGGATATGTTTTGTTTTAAACCATTCCTTTGTTTCCCTGGCTTTATGTTTAGGGTTGTTGTCCTGCTGGAATGTGAACCTCCGCCCCAGTCTTAAGTCTTTTGCAGACTCCAAGAGGTTTTCTTCCAAGATTGCCCTGTATTTGGCTCCATCCATCTTCCCATCAACTCTGACCAGCTTCCCTGTCCCTGCTGAAGAGAAGCCCCCCCAGAGCATGATGCTGCCCCCCCATATGTGACAGTGGGGATGGTGTGTTCAGAGTGATGTGCAGTGTTAGTTTTCCGCCACACATAGCGTTTTGCATTTTGGCCAAAAAGTTCCATTTTGGTCTCATCTGACCAGAGCACCTTCTTCCACATGTTTGCTGTGTCCCCCACATGGCTTGTGGCAAACTGCAAACGGGACTTCTTATGGTTTTCTGTTAACAATGGCTTTCTTCTTGCCTCTCTTCCATAAAGGCCAACTTTGTGCAGTGCACGACTAATAGTTGTCCTATGGACAGATTCCCCCACCTGAGCTGTAGATCTCTGCAGCTCCCCCAGAGTCACCATGGGCCTCTTGGCTGCATTTCTGATCAGCGCTCTCCTTGCTCGGCCTGTGAGTTTAGGTGGACGGCCTTGTCTTGGTAGGTTACAGTTGTGCCATACTCCTTCCATATCTGAATGATCGCTTGAACAGTGCTCTGTGGGATGTTCAAGGCTTTGGAAATCTTTTTGTAGCCTAAGCCTGCTTTAAATTTCTCAATAACTTTATCCCTGACCTGTCTGGTGTGTTCTTTGGACTTCATGGTGTTGTTGCTCCCAATATTCTCTTAGACAACCTCTGAGGCCGTCACAGAGCAGCTGTATTTGTACTGACATTAGATTACACACAGGTGCACTCTATTTAGTCATTAGCACATATCAGGCAATGTCTATGGGCAACTGACTGCACTCAGACCAAAGGGGGCCGAATAATTACGCACACCCCACTTTGCAGTTATTTATTTGTAAAAAATGTTTGGAATCATGTATGATTTTCCTTCCACTTCTCACGTGTACCCCACTTTGTATTGGTCTTTCACGTGGAATTCCAACAAAATTGATTCATGTTTGCGGCTGTAATGTGACAAAATGTGGAAAAGTTCAAGGGGGCCGAATACTTTTGCAAGCCACTGTATATATATATATATATACAAGACTGAACGGAGCACACCCTATTGTAGTTCAAATGCCCTGGGTGCTGGCAAAAACAAGGATTGGATTGGATTTTTTTCAATAAAATTTTCACTTATTGCAAAGTCCCTGTGTGTGCGGCTCTCTGCTACTGTACAGCGCTGCAGAATATGTTGGCGCTTTATAAATAAATGTTAATAATAATAATAATAATTATATATATATAGCCTAATACAGACAGGGCTATGGGTGGGCACAGGCGGCACTTGTCTCTGTATCTCTTGGCCCAGCTCTGAGATTCCTATCTGAACACATTTATCTGACCCACCACTCAGTATTATTGTTACTGCCCCAAGTCCTGCCTGACATGTTTTCCTTGTCTCCTTGGTGATAAAATATTATTATTATTATTATTAACATTTATTTATAAAGCGCCAACATATCCCGCAGCGCTGTACAATAAGTGGGTTTCATACATTGGACATACAGAGTAACATATAAAGCAATCAATAACCGATACAAGAGGGTTGAGACACACTGTCCTATACCCTCTGCCTCTCCAACATAGGCTGCCCTAACTTAAAGGCAAACTACCCGTTTACGCTTATCAGGATATTATTGTGCCCCTTGCTATGGAAGCAGAAGGTGGGGCTACGTTAGTCCCGGGGAACTGAATGGCACATCTAGCGGCCCAAGCAGGTTAAATGGAGCGACTCAAACAAGCTATAAATGGGCAACTAGCCGCCCCTGCCTGACAAGGTCACTAATGGTGCAAATGGTTTACGGCTCACTGGCGGGAGGGGCAGCGATTTGGAGGCCGCAGGTCAAGGTAAATGTCACCGTCACAGCAAAATCCGATGCCAGACTTGAAAATAGTATTTACTATATGCAATTAAATATGAAGTGATAAGTATAACTTACTGACATGTCTAAGGAAAAAATGCTCAAGGTGTTTAACGGGTTATTTCACCTTTAAATGTACGGAGATATTTTGAGACAGTTTGCAATTGGCCTTCATATTTTATTTTTTATGGTTTTCCAGTTATTTAGCTTTTTTTTCCAGCAGCTCTTCAACTTGTTATTTCAGCAGCTAACTGGTTGCTAGGGTATTATTTTATATAGCAACCAGGCAGTGGTTTGAAAAAGAGAATGGAATAAGAATAGTAATAAAAAGTAACAATAACAACAAAACTGTAGCCTCACAGAGCAATAGTTTTTTGGTTGCCGGGGTCAGCGACCCCCATTTGAAAGCTGGAAAAAGTAGAAGAGGAAGGCAAATAACTCAGAAACTATAAAGCATAAATAAGGAAGGCCAATTGCAAAGTTGTTAGCAATAGGACATTCTATAACTATGAACCACTTTAAAAATGCTCCCTTTTGCCTATCTTATCTCCCCAGGCAGCAGAGCTGTAAAGCAATAACGAGCACTTGGGTTAAGGATAATGCCTCATCTGCCTGGGAAGGATGCAGAGCGGAGTACATTCCTTTATACAACTGGAAAACTGGCTATAAATAATAACCTTATTAAACATTCCGGGTGAGAACGTTCCTTTCTGCATCACATCTTTGAAGTCTGGCGAGTAATATATTCCTATTTGCGATCGAGGCGGAACAGGGATAATAGGCAAGTTCTAGGAATATCAAAGGTTTAACTTGGGAAACAAACGCTAAAGAGGCATTTTGAAGATTTCTCGTAAAAACATTTGTTTTGTTCTTCCCTGAAGTTGAAAATGCGACAGTGGGTCGGCATATGGCAAAAGGCAGTTTGCTCAGTCGCTTGCTGCCCGGATCTGTTTGTGAGATTGTAAACTGGCAGGGCAGTAAGGCTTGGGATCAAAGGGGATTTGTCCACATAAATGTAGTAATCACTCTGTGTAGGGGGCATATTGTCTCCTCATTACAAGGGTTGTAAACCCAACTGTAATGCCTCCCCACAGCGCCCCCTAGTGTTCTATAGAACTTGCCAGAAAACATAATTATAGATGCTATAATGAGAATTCTACTGATCAAAAACTTCATTATAAATGAACCAATGAGAATGCTGATTCCCAGGCATTTTGCTGGTATCTTATATATAGAGATAATTATGTCATTATTTCCCCTCATTATATGGCACAGGAATCAGACATGGGGATAAAGGGACAGACTTGTTCAGTGCTGGGAAACTGGGCTTAATGCTCCCAACTCCAATTGCAGGAACAGAGAACAGGGAGCCGGATTTACACAGATCAGCTGGGATTCTCATTGGAGGATTTATTGCACTGTCCTTATTTATATACCATCACCCGCCCCTCTCTGACATTACTGGAAGGCATGGGGCAGCAGGCATGGCTGCCAGAAGGAGGAGGGATTTGCATCGCAGACAGGGTGGGGCCAAGCAGATAGACCAGCCCACAATATCAACTCCCTCTGATGCCCCCCTCCTTCTGGTAGCCATGGCTTTATTATATACTCATGCCTGCTTCAGTGATATCATACAGGGGCAGGTATAGAAAAGACCAATGTGCCATGTCCAGTTGGGAGGAGGTGGGTTAGGTACCTTATAAATATACATGTATGATATATATATATATATATATATATATATATATATGTACATATATATTGGTTACTTTCATTCCCTGATGCAATATAATATTTATATCTGTTTACAGTAAAGCTGGACATACATAACATATGCCTAAAAATCATTTGCCGATGTTGCCAAACAAGTGGGATCCAATGGGGGACCCAGGAGCCAATTAATCCCACTGGTATACATAGACCAGTAGAAAAGGCTGAATTCGATAATCATGGAGCCCAATAGTACTAGGTAACAGAGCCTACCAATCATATGGGCCCCCTGTGTGCCACCAAGTAGAATGGAAAAAAAAGTTACATGTCAAGCCCCTAATCATCCCAGCCAAATTCCATTGTACCAAAACCCAACCAATGATCCGCCCAAACACCGCCCCCTTCCTAGTATCTCCCCCCCTCCCATCCTTTGCCCATGGATCTCACCTTTGTAACTCTTGGGCCCCCCTTCTGCCACAAGGCCCCTAACTGATTCCTCCTGTACACCCCTGTCTGCTGGGTAAGGGCCACATCAGTGCCCAATTTTGACCAAATCATTATAGGGCAAGTTGACTGGAGGGCCCCATATAATAAGATGCAGATTCATTCTGGAGGAGCTAAGTCAGAAGTTTTTTGTCCCAAATATGTCCAGATTTACTGTACAGTACATTAACATATTTAACTTGAGTTTGCCACAGGCATATATATATATATATACACTCACACATAGTAACAATATACTAAAAATGATGGTAGTGATAGTTCAGCCTACCATCTGACATTCTGGTTGTGTAGGGCAGTATGAACTCCAGTGACACCGAGTACTTAGCATTTCCGTCCCACTAAAAGCCTTATTTTTATGGTCCCAGCGTGCTAGTGGTTATTTTTGAAGGCAGCAGGGAATCTTTGAGGAAACCAAAGTGGGAAAGGAATGCACAGGAACTGGAAGACAAATGTCCCGCATACAGTCACCTCCTGCTCCCACACAAGCCCAGCTGGGAATGGGGCCAGTGGAAGGAGTGGATTCTCTGCTTCCTTTGCGGCCTCCTCCGGCATTCCCACAAACCTCTTGCTGCCCTTGGACAAGCCCTTGGCAAGTTCATACACAAGCAGAAGACACGTACATGTAGGGAGAAGGGGTTGGTTTTGGCCGAGCTCGTCCATCAGGCCTTTATCAGGAGGCTCCGATAGGAGTGTTCTGGGAAATGTGCTTAGGAGCCCCCTGTGTATGTGGGAGTAGGAATGACTGAGCAAGCAACAGCATATGGTCAGCAGAGCTTCTTACTATTCTCTGCTTTATGTATCCAATAAGAAGGTATTTTTTGGCAATACTTTCTAAGGGAATGCTACTAGTTAAGGGAGTGGTTCACAGATGGTAAAGCTGGTTGCTCTAGGGGGCCCTGGAGCAGACCCAGGGGGCTCAGCCTGAAGGTCAGTTAGGTACAACTTAAAGCCTAGCTTTAGGGGCTATACACAGGCAGATTTGGCCTCTTCAAACTGAATCGGCAGCTTATCCACCCATGTACATTGGTGGTTTTATCTCCATAGGGTCTCTATTTTGTGAGCAAATCAGATTCACTGACCCAGCACATAGGAGGTCAAATAGGTCCCAGGTCTGGCCAACAAGCAAATCTGACTCTGTATGGCCAACTTTAGGGTAAGGATCTGATTTGGAAATGTATTTGCTGCCCTAGATATTCTTGATACCATGGCTGAATGACTGATACAGTAATATTTCTGTTCTATAATGTATTGGAGTTCATATAATATCACTTGTCAAATTTCCTCCAGTGCAGTAACCCATAGCAACCAATCAGCTATTTGCTTTTCATTATCCTACCTGCAGCTGATACAAAAACCTCATTGCTGATTGGTTTCTACGGCTTATGGTTCCTATAAAGACAGCAGTAGAGGTCACAATACAACCCCTGCAGCAGCATTACATATCCGCCAAAGGGAAAAGTCAGAGCAAAATGAACTATCGGTATTCCGGAATTAAAGTACCATAATTCTACTTTGTCTTCTTATTCCATCGTCCTCCTTATATCCACCTTCCATGCGCTTCTTATCTCCTCCTATTGAAGTTGAGAGAGAAATGCTAATCCTCTGTAAAGGAGCTGGCTGGTAGCCTGGGGGCACGGTTAGATATTCTGGAAGCACTGAAGCAGCCATTCTTGGGTTGAGTCAGTCATAGGAACGACACAAAGATGCCCCTAAGCTTGCTCACAGCCTGTACTGAGACAGGATTACTTCTGATGGAAGTGATCGAAATGGAAGCCTTTAAAGGGAAAGTAAAGCTTAAATAGGGCAGAAATGTTTTGGGCAACCACAGCCCTTTAGCAGGGAAGATCTGTGCCCCCCAAAAATGCCCCCAGTAGCCCCCCCATCTTCTTTTCTGCTGATTCCCTGCCCATACCCTGGGCTGCTGTCACTTACCTGAGCTTAGGGACCGACGCACAATATACTCTGTATATATAGTATGAAAATATAAGGTTGATTAGTAATTAATACAGATAATTACTACATGGCAGCTCAGAAACCAGAGCAATTAGCCTCAGAATCTAATAATCAGCCCTGTAGCATCAGCTTATATGACAGGTGAACCTCATTTTCTGCTTGAGAATTTGCTACGACCCTTAAGCTTAGCCTATCAACAGCTGCCCAGAGCCCACTGAGCGTCTTAAGGTCCCCATACACCTTCAGATCCGCTCACTTGGCGATGTCGCCAAGCAAGCTGATCTTCTCTCGATATCCCCCACCTACGGGTGGGCGATATCGGGAGAATCAAGGTTAATTCAGTGATTTGGCCCTGGGGCCAAACGACCGAATTATAACGACGGGTATAGGAAAAGTCGGTCCGGGGACTGCATCAACGAGGCGATGCAACTAGATTTTTTTCAGGCCAGATATCGGTCGGGCAGGCCCGTCGGTAGTGCCCCTTCACGGGCCGATTAGCTGCCGAATCTGTCTAAGGGACCAATATCGCCAGCTAGAATCGGCCCGTGTATGGGGACCTTTAGTGTTGCAGACACTTTCCAAGATGGGGGGCTCCTGTGACAGGTTTGAAGTCCTGGATCATTTCTGCTATTGAGATGCTGAAACTGTAGGCTGGTAAAATAAGTACAATGGCATTTTTAGCCATATTCATTTTTAGGGGTTAGTTCTCCTTTAAGTGCTCTCATACAGCCAGACAGTTGTGCTTTGATAGAGTTAGTTCAGCTCACTAGTTAAGGCAAAGGTCTCCTAGCTTTTTTACCCGTGAGTCACATTTAAATGTAAAAAGAGTTGGGGAGCAACACAAGAATGAAAAAGTGTGATTGGCTGTGTTGTGATTGGCTATTTGGTAGCCCCTATATGGACTGGCAGCCTACAGGAGGCTCTGTTTGGCAGTATACCTGTTTTTTTATGCAACCAAAACTTGCCCCCAAGTCAGGAATTCAAAAATAACTCCCTGGTTTGGGGGCACTGAGAGCAACATCCAAGGGGTTGGAGAGCAACATGTTGCCCCCGAGCCACTGGTTGGGGATCACTGAGTTAAGGGATCTATTTATAGCTGCTGACTTAACTCGTTGAGAGTTGGTAACTTATGGAGACAAACTAATGGCCTGTTGGACGGATGGGTTGCTGATAATTGGGCAGATATCCATTGGGCAGGTTTAAAGGTTCCCTTGAGTGAGGACCACATTGGCCTGTTTATGCAGTCTTCTTTCAAAGGGAGCGCTTAGCATCTGATAGTTGATCCAAGGGCCAAAACAACCATATCAGCTTCAACTGGCCGACCACATCAGGGTCAGACTGGGCCAGCAGGACACTGGGAAAATCCCCAGAACCGATCGCCTCCAGGAAGCGTAGGTGCTCCACCCTGGGCCTTCCTCCCCTGACCGTGCCTAGGTAAGTATAAGGTATGCATACTCATGGGGGAGCAGGTTGCACGGGCCCCTGGGGTGGCAGATCTGATGGGCCCCACACACCCAGTCTGACCCTGCACAACATGGTTGGCCAAAAAAGGAAAAGATCTGTTTGCTTGGTGACCTTGCCAAACCATTGGATCTAGTCACATACTGCTAGTACTATATACATTGATTTAAGACTTCACATGACTCAAATCATTGCAAAAATGTCTAATATTCTACATGGCGCTGCATGCCCGCAAACGATGTTACTTTAATTAACTCAGCACTGGCTCCAAATCTAATTACATCTCTTATCCCTAGAGAGAGGAAATTGCATCCGTTGGCCTCTTACTGTAGAAATATGATGGCAGTCCTTAATGGGATAGAAACTTCCCCATAACTTCCATTTGTACCCCCTACATCTCCAAAATAGTCCCTAGAAACCTAATTACATATGTGGAATCGCCTATTGGCATTATGTCGGCCATCTTGCTTCCTGTACAGTTGGCACAAGCGATATCTTTAATGTTTCTAAAAATGATCTCATTAACAAAGAACAGGCTTCTCATTAGAGACATTAGCCGTCTCTTCCTTATCCAACCCAACGAGATTACAACCCAATTCCTACTTGCACTGTAATTAAGCTTCGGAAGGACGGCTGTAGTGAAAAACAAAGCAGCAAATAAAATTCCCTGGGAAACTAAATAGAGCGATATTCCGCCATGTTGTTCTACCTCTAGCAGATGGATTTCTGGACACTTTATGATCAGCTGATTCAAAGCCAATAATCATCTACTTGGCTTTCCAAAAACCTATACAAAATAAACCCTTTTTGTAGATTGTAAGCTCTTTTGGGCAGGGCCCTCTTCACCTCTTGTATCAGTTACTGATTGCTTTATATGTTACTCTGTATGTCCAATGTATGTAACCCACTTATTGTACAGCGCTGCGGGATATGTTGGCGCTTTATTTTATAATAAATGATAATAATAATAACCCTTTCAACATGTAAAGAAGCCAAAGTATCCAACAGGAAAAGTGCTGGTACTACGCCAGGTTGTTGCTAGAGGCATGCTGGGAGCTGTAGTCCAGTAACATCAGGGTTGTATTCTTAAAGCAATATTGCACAATAAAACTTTTCCCCAAATTCCCACAGCCAGCGACTACTTTAAAATGCAAAAAATCCCCCAATGAGAATCCCAGCTGATCTGGGTAAATCCGGCTCCCTGTTCTCTGTTCCTGCAATTGGAGTTGGGAGCAATAAGCCCAGTTTCCCAGCACTGAACAAGTCTGTCCCTTTATCCCCATGTCTGATTCCTGTGCCATATAATGAGGGGAAATAATGACATAATTATCTCTATATGTAAGGTAAGATGCAAGATGCCTGACACAGTGCTGGGAATCAGCATTCTCATTGGTCAATTCTTTTGCAGTAGAATTCTCATTGGGGAATTTTCTTGCTTCTATAATTAAGTTTTTTGGCAACTTTTATAGCAAAACTAGGGGGCACAGTGCAACAGGGTTATGGTTGGGTTTACATTCCCTTTAATTCCCCTCAATAGACTTGGGCCAACACACAGCATTTAATACAATTGGCAGCAGATGCACTTCAGAGCCTAATTTAGCGGATTCTGCGCCGTAAACGTTGCTTTCCCATTACCCAGTGCCTGATTAACCTTCTTAATCTATGGGTTTTTTTATAGACTTGTCATCCTGGCAGCTCGGCCGCTTTCCCTTTAGCCGCGGAAGAATAGAACATTAACACGAAAGAATAGAATATTCCAGATAATAATTATTTTTCAAATTGAAGTCTCTCATTTTGTCAGCAACGCAGTCAGAGGTGGCATTTTATAACAAAAGGCGCGCAGGAATAATTCATTAATTCTGAATGGCTTAGCGAGCTGGGGCAGGCCGGGCTGATTCCCAGACATTATTTACCCTGATCTGCGGAGACGACTGTGTAATTTCGTAAATCAAGTGCAAGCTTCAGCCGCGTTACCCTGTAATCACGCAGATTGTCAGGATAAGGAAAGTTACAATTATTGCTCCAGTCGGCTATTGATAAGACGACAACAAATTAAAGAACGCAGCGTAAGAAGCAAATGAAGATCCGGCAATAAGAATATGCTTCCCAAGCTACATTATATGGGCAAAAGTATGGGGTCTAGCAACACAGGGTATTAAAGGGGTGGTTCACCTTCAAGGATGTTATAGAATGGCCAGTACCGAGCAACTTTTCAATTGGTCTTCACTTTTTATTTCTTATCATTTTTTGATTATTTGCTCTTTCCAACCTTCAATAGGGGGTCACTGACCCCAGCAGCTGTGTGAGTCTACAATGTCATTGTTATTGTTACTTTTTGTTAATTATCTTTCTATTCAGACTTGTAGATTGTAAGCTCTTTTGGGCAGGGCTCTCTTCCCCTCTTGTATCGGTTATTGATTGCTTTATATGTTACTCTGTATGTCCAATGTATGAAACCCACTTATTGTACAGCGCTGCGGGATATGTTGGCTATCTATCTATCTATCATCTATCTATCATCTATCTATCTATCATCTATCTATCTATCTATCATCTATCTATCTATCTATCTATCTATCTATCATCTATCTATCTATCTATCATCTATCTATCTATCTATCTATCATCTATCTATCTATCTATCTATCATCTATCTATCTATCATCTATCTATCTATCTATCTATCTATCTATCTATCTATCTATCTATCATCTATCTATCTATCTATCTATCTATCATCTATCTATCTATCATCTATCTATCTATCTATCATCTATCTATCTATCTATCTATCTATCTATCTATCTATCTATCTATCTATCATCTATCTATCTATCTATCTATCTATCTATCTATCATCTATCTATCTATCTATCTATCTATCTATCTATCTATCTATCATCTATCTATCTATCTATCTATCTATCTATCTATCTATCTATCATCTATCTATTTATCTATCTGTATGTCTATAATCTATCATCTATCCTTGTAGATTGTAAGCTCTTTTGGGCAGGGCCCTCTTCACCTCTTGTATCGGTTACTGATTGCCTTATATGTTACTCCTTGTAGATTGTAAGCTCTTTTGGGCAGGGCTCTCTTCACCTCTTGTATCGGTTATTGATTGCTTTATATGTTACTCTGTATGGCCAATGTATGAAACCCACTTATTGTACAGCGCTGCGGGATATGTTGGCGCTTTATAAATAAATGTTAATGATTCAGACACACTCTTATTCATATTTCAGTTTCTCCTACAAACCACTGTCTGGTTGCTAGGGTATTTTGGACCCTAGCAACCATTTAGCTGTTAACATTCCAAACTAGAGAGATGCTGATTTTTAAATAATTCCTAAATTACAAATAATGAAGACCAATTGCAAATTGTCTCAACAACACACTAAAAGTTAATTTAAAGGTGAACATCCCCTTTTAATATAAAGTTGCTCCTTTTTTCGCTGCTATAGCAGCCTCTGCTCGTCTGGGAAGGTTTCCACTAGATGTTGGCACATTGCTGTTGGGATTTGCTTCCACCAACCTACCATAATAAGGTTGGGCAGTGATATTGGGGTGTCAGGCCTGGCTCACAGTGGGAAATGTAACTCATCCCCTGGGTGCTCAGTTGGGTTGAGGTCAGGTTGGTCAAATTCTTCCAGTTCCATATTAGAAAAACCTTTCTGTATAGGAGCTTCATTGTGCTGAAACAGAAAGGACCTTCTGTACAACTGTAGTAACATGTCAGGAATGTTATTGTACCCTACATGTACAGTATGTTTTCAATGGAACCAGGAGCCCTAGCCCAAACCATGGAAAAAGCTCCAGACCAAGGAGTTGATGGTTATGGTTACCCTTGTTTGGACCTAAAGAGGGATCCCCTAGTACTCTGTCAGTCCTGTCTATCCCTAATGGAATCCATAAGCAAACTTACAGGGTCCAGCACTCTCCATAAAGAACCTACAAACAGAAAGGTCCTGGATAGGTAGCCTTTGACATTTCACCTGTTTGAGACCTACAGATTTCCCCCATGGGTGGTGGGATATATAGCATTATACTAGATTATCTGTCACTGCAAAAGACACATACATGTACCAGACTATCCTTAAGGTCCCCATACACGGGCTGATTGTAGCTGCCGATATTGGTCCCTTGGAAGGGACCGATATCGGGTGAAGATCTGCTTTCTTGGCGACCTCGCCAAGCAAGCGAATCTTCACGTGTATGGGCACCTTTAGGGTGAAGACACACAGAGCTACTTAGTAGCAGCTACTTGTCAAGGCTACTTCACCCTTAAGGTCTATGGCACATAAAGTGGTTGTTAGGCCTGTTGAGTTTTCCCTGCCTAAAAACATCCAATGCCACCCCATACCATCTCCTATCGTGTTCGGGTGTGCCAGCACCACCCCTCTCACTTCCAAGATTAGTGCAACATAAAAAGGACTATTGCAGGCATTTTAAAACTGCATTTTTGCACCAAAAAATGTCCTAGAACTGCACCAACCTAGGACTGACACTTTACGCATCTGTGTTGCCCGGCATGCAGAACTTCAGGCACTCAAGTCAAAGGTATATCAGAATAGCACTCAATAGTAAGAAATCCAAGTCCGGCTTGGGACTCCTCCAGTTACATGGGAGTAGGAGAAACAATAAGTTAGCTGAAAGCAGTTCTAATGTGTAGCGCTGGCTCCTTCTGAAAGCTCAGACTTAGTCACACTTTACTGCTGCGCTGCAAGTTGGAGTGATATCCCCCCCCCCCTTGCAGCAGCCGATCAGCAGAACAGGGGGAAGGGAGCAGTATAGCAGCTCCCTGTAGGTATCAGAATAGCACTCAATAGTAAGAAATCCAAGTCCAGCTCGGGACTCCTCCAGTTACATGGGAGTAGGAGAAACAATAGGTTAGCTGAAAGCAGTTCTAATGTGTAGCGCTGGCTGAAAGCTCAGACTCAGGCACAATGCACTGAGATGGCGCCTACACACCAATATTACAGCTAAAAAATACATTTGTTCGTTCAAGAATAAAATATTAAATGGTAGAATCAATTATTTGCTATGTAAACAGTGTCATTTAGAAATAAAAATACCCCATAAAAATCATGACAGAATCCCTTTAACTCAATGGAAGATAAATCCTTCTCACAAATAGGCTAAATGTTCCTGTTTATACTACAGAGCACCTTTTCCCTCTTTGGGGCCTAATTTCTCTCTTGAATGCGCACAAGCGTTTGCCAAAATCAGGGTTTTTGGATTCAGCGCACAACCCATTAAAAGCCACCTGAGAGCTGTTTGCCGTTTGTATTTATTTGTATCCCCTTTGATAACCGCCAGGAACATCTGAAATGAAAATTCTGTAAATATATTAAACTCTCGCTAGGGGCGAGCGCTGCATCTGTTTCGCATTGTGCCGTGGGTCCAGCTCAGGTTTCCGTCCCAACAGCGTGGGAGCGTTATTACAGCGCACACATAACCACACAGTGGAACGGCCAAGATAAATGACCCCTCAGACCTTGCCCTACTTTCCTAATTTTTCCATATTTTTCTGCACTTGTTAAACCTGAGCTTTATTGCTGAGCTAAATCGCTTTTCTGCAATTAATCCGTCCCCTGCGGCGACACTCGGCAACTCGCTCAGCCAAAAGCAATGGCAAAACACAAGACCTGGTGGGGGGGGGGGGTTGTTAGAAGGCCTTCAGAGTCTGTTGTACAGAACTTTATCAGCCTTTGTTTATGGCTGTATGGTACACTTTGCTATATGATGCCCCGTCTGGCGCTGCAACTTCAAGAGCCCCCCTGGGAACACAAGGGCCCTTCTCCCTGCATGTTGCAAATCTTTTACCTCCTCAATTTTGCGGCTGTGATTGGAGGGAAAGTCCGGGTGGGGGAGTGGGCTTGGGTTGGAAGGGCCCACAGAGACCCACCAGGTTTTCTACTAGTATCCCACCAACCCAGTCAATGGTTTAACTTGATGGTGCCGGGTCCCCATGCAAGAAATCTTTGGAAGGGGCTCCGGGATCTGCTTCCTCTATAGCAGCACATTTTAATGCTTGTTTTGCTCCCCAACTCTTTTTACATTTGAATGTGGTTCACAGGTAGAAAAGGTTGGGGACCCCTGCTCTATAGTAACACCAGTGGGCCCAGTCCCACACTGCAGGGATGTACTAGATTGCCCAATAACTAGAGGATCCCTCAGTGGGCAACAGTCTGGGATGACTCCCATGGGCCCTTTCTTATTTCCCACATAGCCATAGATAGCACCCATACCATGTTTCTCCCTCTTGTTGTAAGGGTGGGACGTGAGTGCCATGTTACCTGGGGAGCCCTAGGAGACCCACTTACCCCTAGTGTATTGGGTTCAAGTCAGAGGGATGTTTAGCAATTGGGGCCATAGGCTGTATTTACTTATGAGCCTCCTATCAGGCGCGACAAATGTAGACTATTTGAATATGGTGTGTTTTGATGATTATCTATTCTAAGGGGACAAACAGAGTTTTTTTGTTTTAATTGGTCCTAATCTTGTTGTGACTGATAAAAAAAATATATGGAGGCAGGAAACAGTATTTCCTGAAAAACCACAATTTGCTTTAAAAATGGCACCTTTATTGGAAATTCTTATAGATCATATCTGTACTACAAATAATAGGTAATGGCCCTTCCCCAGAACAACAGTAGGAAGTGCTCTGACAAGCACGCCATTAGCCTGTGTACAGATGCGCAGAGTAGATTTTGTCATGAAAATACATACTTTTGTGTTTTTGCATCTTCACATACGTTGAAACTGGTTGCCTGAAACACTGTGGATGAGAGCAGATTGGCTTTTATCTGAAAAGTGAATCCCCAGCCACGCCACGCCATTCATACAGGTGGCAAAATGTTTCCAACTGTACATCTGTTGACTCGAATAGGCTGGAACCAGAAGCTGAACCAGGGGTCAGACTGGGGTGTGCCACCCCAGGGGCCCCCATACCCTACCAAAGGGGCCTCCATACCCTACCCCAGGGGCCCCCATACCCTACCCAAAGGGCCTCCATACCCTACCCCAGGGGCCTCCATACCCTACCCCAGGGGCCTCCATACCCTACCCCAGGGGCCTCCATACCCTACCCCAGGGGCCTCCATACCCTACCCTAGGGGCCCCCATACCCTACCCCAGGGGCCTCCATACCCTACCCTAGGGGCCTCCATACCCTACCCCAGGGGCCTCCATACCCTACCCCAGGGGCCTCCATACCCTACCCCAGGGGCCTCCATACCCTACCCCAGGGGCCTCCATACCCTACCCTAGGGGCCCCCATACCCTACCCCAGGGGCCTCCATACCCTACCCCAGGTGCCTCCATACCCTACCCTAGGGCCCCCCATACCCTACCCTAGGGGCCCCCATACCCTACCCCAGGGGCCTCCATACCCTACCCTAGGGGCCTCCATACCCTACCCTAGGGCCCCCCATACCCTACCCTAGGGGCCCCCATACCCTACCCCAGGGGCCTCCATACCCTACCCTAGGGGCCTCCATACCCTACCCCAGGGGCCTCCATACCCTACCCTAGGGGCCTCCATACCCTACCCTAGGGGCCTCCATACCCTTCCCCAGGGGCCTCCACTGCCTACACACCCCTTGCCCCTTCCCCAGAGCACATATCTCATACTAGGCGCAATTGGGAGAGGGATGTCGTTGGGGATTGGGTCTGGGTTGGTGAGGTCCATGAGGCTTTCACTGCCACTGAACTAAGCAATAATTCACAAAGGCACGGACAAGGCACTAAACCTTGGTTACTACGGATGACAAAATGTCCCTTCTTTCCTTCCCACCAAATGCAAATGGCCAGTTCTAAGCAACTTTTCAGTTGGTCTTCATTATTTTTTTCTTATAGTTTTTTTTTAAATGATGTGCCTTCTTTTTCAAACTCTTTCTAGCTTTCAAATGGGGGTCACTGACCCCGGCAGCCAAAAACCTAGCGAGGCTACAGTTTAATCATCATTTTTTATTTACTTACTTTTTTAATACTTATCCTTCTATTCAGGTCCTTTCCTGCGTCCTTGTTCCTGGTCGCAGGGAAGATCGTTTCTTCCTTCCATTGAAGTTCAGGGCTAAATCGTCAGATATGGAGGTAGAAACAACAGAAATTCTACCTCTACCCGATCGACGAGACGACCGAAATCCAAAGCTTTTTTGTGATATCGGTTGTCTCGTCGATGCACCATTATCTGATAATATAGTTGTATATAAATAGTTGTATATAAATCTGTATGGACAGCTTTATTCATATACCAGTTTCTCATTCAAACCACTCCCTGGTTGCTAAGATAATTTGGACCCTAGCAACCTAGCTGTTGAAACTCCAAACTGGAGAGCTGCTCTACAAAAAATAAAATAACTAAAAAACTACAAATAATAAACAATGGAGACCAATTGCAAATGATCCCAGAATATTACTCTCTACATCATACTAATAGTTTACTCAAAGGTCCAAAGTCTTGCTGCCCACCCAGTGAGCCAGAAATCGCACAGGTGGCAAATGCTGGGAATGTTCCCATGTGACATTGCCCTTAGAGTGCAAATACTAAAGAAAAAAAAAAAGTTTGCTGTTTGCATGAATTCAGGGAAGCCCACAGCTGCCTCGGAACCTCTTTATAAGCCAACCGCTTATTGGGTTTGGACTGGGTGAGTGGGTTCCGCTGCCTATTCTGGAGTTTCCTAAAAGTCCCCATACACGGGCCGATTCTAGTTGCTGATATTGGTCCCTTAGACTGATTTGGCAGCTAATTGGCCCGTGTATGGGCACTACCGACGGGCCTGTCCGACTGATATCTGGCCTGAAATCGGCCAGATATTGATTGGGCAGGTTAAAAAATCTAGTCGGATCGGGGACCGCATCGGCTCGTTGATGCGGTCCCCAAACCGACTTTGCCTATACCCATCGTTATAATTCGATCGTTTGGCCCCAGGGCCAAACGATCGAATTAACCTAAATTCCCCCGATATCGCGGGGATAGGTGGGGATATCGGGAGAAGATCCATGGATCTTAAGGTGTATGGGCACCTTAACTTTACAGGGTGGTGATTGACAGCCCAAGAGTTGTGGCAGCAGCTACTTGCCGGGGTGGGACAGTATGTATGGGGCCTGTTCTACTTAATTGGCTTCATAGATAAAATACCGCCCCCGCCCCCCAGGGTGCTGTAGTGATAGCAGGAGGATTAGCCATTTACACAGATACATGGCCAAATAGACAATTACCTCCTTATCTCCCATTGGCAACATCAAAGAGAGAGAAGTGGAGAAGTGTAACCCTTGGAGTGCCAGAGAGGGTGTGACTGCCCTTTTGGCATTGCTGGGGTTAACTTAACTCCCCCTGCTCATTTTTCAATTATTTTGACAAAGAGACCCCCATAGCAGCCCAGTCCAATGAGTTTGCAGTTTTGGTGTAACCCCTCCCAGCCATTTGGAGCTGTGCGGCTTGATGGAAGGGAAGGAGGGGTGGGGGGGGTCACCTCAGTGTGTTATGTGTGAGACTGGGACAGATTCCAAAATCCGAGAGAAGGGCATTCCGTGAGAGCTCAGTGCCTCCCCCCCCCCCGCTGCCTATAAAGGAGCTCCGGCTGCTGCGGCTGCTGCTTGGGACTTGGTAGCGCTCAGCGCTTTTACGCTCCAGAAGCGCCAGGGGAGCAGCGACTTGGAACTCCAGGGACTTTTCTGCAGGGCTGGCACCATGTAAGTGATTGGAGGACCTTGTTACCTATTATTGCACCTCTATAACTTCCTTTGTATTATTTTTAATCATCTTCTTTACCAATCTTCCAAAATCGCTTGTCACAGAAATAAATTCCATCACAGCTCCTATACTATTCTCTATAGATGGGAATCAGCAGCCCATGCAGTGTTTGCTGAGACTACTTGGGTAAATGAAAGAGACAACCATATCCCTATGTTGGAATTGCTCTGCTTCCTTTCTGTGCACATTTTCAATGCAATTTGGGAAAATGCAGTGGGATTGTTTCCTCTGCCTTGTTAAGTCTTCTGATTTGTAATGCACTGGCATTTTGAAAGGCAAGGCTCTTAGGACTGATCCATATGGGAAGGGTCTCAGGATAAAAACTCAGGGACTTGTCCCATAATTGCATGTCTCTGTTGCGCTGGTTGTATTAAAATGAACTGAATTTTCTTTAACTGTCACCAATTGTGTTCACTTGATCTGGTAGTCTTATGGGTAGCAGGCATTTTGGTCTCAGACTGTGGTGGTCCGAACACCTTGTTTTTAAGAATAACCTGGCAGAACTGCAACCTGTGACCTTTAGAATGGCAGTGGGATTGGTGGGAGATGTAGTTCAGCAACATCATATGGATAAACAGTGGCAGAGATCAGAATATCACTCACTACTTGCTCCAGAGCACTTCTTATTTACTTCAATTGGGTGTCACTCAGCAGGTCCCAAATGAACAGGGTTGCTTTCTATTTAAGTGAATTAGGACAGTAGCCCTTGATGGCTGTAGGTAGCCCGGCCCTTGTTATTCCCTCCTTTGGCTTATACAGAACCATAGAAGTGATATGGGTACTTTTTAAGGTGAAGAAATGCTGAGTTACTAGTAGCAGCTACTTTTCCACAGCTACTAAACTCTAGAAACTCCCCTGCCATAGACAATACTGAGAATTGCCTCTGCTAAAACACACGTAGAGACAATTATCAGTAAAAGATTGTTGTCTTTTTTAGTAGCCACAACAAGTAGCTGCTACTAGTAGCAGAGCTACTTAGTAGCAGCTACTTTTCACACTACCAAACCCCAGAAAATCCCCTGTTATAGACAGAGCTACTTAGTAGCAGCTACTTTTCATACTACCAAACCCCAGAAAATCCCCTGTTATAGACAGTACTGAGAATTGCCTCTGCTAAGACACATGTAGAGACAGTTATCAGTAAATCAGCATTGTTTATTTTTGTAGCTGTGACAAATAGCTGCTACTAGTAGCTCTGTGTGTCTTCACTCTTAAAGTGACAGTAGCTATAATTTAGGAGAGGAATTAGCGCTACTATAACTCAGCTTTACTTATCTCTCCTACTCTTCCTCGTTATCCAACTTTCTTCTGGCTCAGGGTGGCAGAGGATCATTCCTCTTGTGCGTTTAATTCTCTATAGAACGTGGGCCGGCGCCGGGTGAATTATTAATATCCCACTACAATGCAGAGAAATGTTTAGCCTCACCCTGTCTGTGTTTGTATTATTACTGCACATCCCACAGGCGCGGCTATTCTGCAGCTTTGCAGATGTGTGTTCGGTCATTGGAGCTACCATGTTGCTTGCCTCCTCTGAAGCATTCTCATAGAGAGTAATAGGTGCAAAATTCTTTGAGCAAACGGTTAGTGATTAAAAGAAATGAGAAATGATATTAAGGCAGATCTGTCTGAATAGATCGAGGGCGTGGCCAAAGATTCCCCACATTTGTATCTGCCACCTATGCCAGGTAAATGGCAGCAGCACGAGCAGCAGTAGGCATTTCTCCACTGGTGGCAAAACTGGTGGCCGCATTAACCCTAAAGCTGTTCAGTGGAGCCTTTGTATTTGCTTTTGTGCTTTATTCTATCAATGTCTCTCAAGGCTGCAGCCCATCCTTGTGTAGCTCATTGACTGACCTTCTGCTTCCCATGAAAACAGCATTGTCTGTATTGTTCCTCTGAAGTTCTGACCCCCTTTTGGTTTGTTCTTAGGCCTTTCTTTATCAGGATTCCCCCGTGTCACCTCCTTACTGACCTGGCTGACCTTGCTAAAGGGACCTTAAAGGGCCTATTTATTGACCGGAAAATCGGACATGTTGTCCAAGGGGTTTTTATGGTTGAGTAAAACAAGGGCGCTGCCCTGTGTGAGAGATGCTTAGTTCAAAAGATATTGCTCATTAAAGCCAATTGAGCATTCCACCATTTTTGTTTTAGGGCTGGGATTGTGATTATATTTGCTTTGTAGCAAGGAAGTCTTAAAGGTCTTTTTGTTTGTTTTTTTTTTTATATCGCTTTATATCTGCTACATAAGTCTTTAATTGGCTGTTTATGAGTAGATCTGCTTGTTTTGTCACATTAAGGTGCCCATACACGGGCAGATTCTATTGGTCCCTCAGACTGATTCTGCAGCTAATCGCTCCCGTGTATGGGCACTACCGACGGGCCTGCCCAACCGATATCTGGGCAGATCTTGATCGGGCAGGTTAGAAAATCTAGTCGGATTGGGGACCGCACCGGCTCATTGATGCGTTCCCCAAACCGACTTTGCCTATACCTGTCGTTATAATTTGATCGTTTTGGCCCCAGGGTGCTACAGTGCCTAAAGGTGGCCATACACACTAAGATCCACTCACTTGGCGAGGTCGCCAAGCGAGCAGATCTTCTCCCCGTATACCAGATATTGGGTAAATTCAGGCTAATTTGGAGGAGCCGATGTGGTCCCCGATCCGACTACATTTTTTAACCTGCCCGATTGATATCGATATCTGCTCTTTTGTGCCCCTACATGGGCCAATAAGCTGCCGAATCAATCTAAGGGACCAATATTGGCAGCTACAATGGGCCCGTGTATGGCCACCTTAACTGCCCTCCACTTTGCTTAAGATGGCCATATTAGATCGGGACTGTTCAGCTGGAGGGCCATGGGTCGGATGTGGTCCAGAAGGAGGTCCCTGTGGCCTCCAGCATGCCTTCGATTTATATCGAATTTATATCGCCTAGGGCGCAACAATTGGGGGCGCCAGGTAGGAGCCTCTCCTTCCTACCCCTAGTCCTCCTCCTTTGTCGTTGCCCCCCAACACTTGTCATTAGGGGTGGGGGCAATGACCCATCGCATCGTTACCCCCCCCAGACATGGGGGGGGAGGTGCAGGGGCGAGGTGGCCGACCGGGTTGCCTAGGGTGCCCAGGCGGCTTGGCCAGCCCCTGATGGGAAACCATGGACAACTCTGTCGATAGATGATTGCCCTATGTGTGGGGCCAAAATGATGACCTCGCTGAGTGGAACCTGGCCAAGGATAGTCCCATATCAAATTGATTTGAAGATCCAGCCAGGCCAGGAGCACATTAGCCCACTGTAGCCTCTAATGACCTTTGATTGACATTGACCTGGGGGGGGGGGTGTAATGCATGTATGCCCAAGCTTCAATAATCCATGAATTGCTGGTTTAATGTGTCCTTTTGCCATTATAAGGAAGAAGAAAGCAATTGCCCTTATTGTAACATTCCCTCTCCTTTGTTTGTTTGCAGTATAAGTGGAGAAGATTCTGTTGAAATCCAAAGAAGCGATGGATTCCTTTATTATCGAGGACGACTATAATGAAACCGCCAACCTATCTTTTTTTGATTACCCCGATAACTTCACTGAGGTTGACGCTGGTCTCATTGATACTGAAAATTCCAAATTATTCATCCTTTTCCTGGTGGTCTCTGCCCTGGGACTCATTGCAAACGCTCTGATTCTCTATGTGGTTCTTCGCTATAGACAGATGAGGACCACGCCCAACATCTATGTGTTCAGTCTGGCTTTAGGGGACCTGCTCTATATGCTCTGCTTGCTATTGTTTGCGTTGGAAATTGCTTACACTCGCTGGCCAATGGGGGAACACCTGTGCAAGGTATTCTGGGTAGTGTCCACCATGGTGGCTTTCTCCAGCATCTACTTCTTGACCATCATGTCTGTCGGCATCTGCGTCCAAGTGCATTTCCCCATCTTCTACAGCAAGAGGTTGGGGCCTAAGGTGGCCATAGGGATCAGTATCTGCGTTTGGCTCTTTTGTTTACTGCTTGGAATTCCTATATATATCTTTTCTGGTTTAAATGACACTGACAGCTGCAAAATTAATTGGCCTAACCCCTTTTGGTCTGTTACCTTCACGGCATACCAGATAGTCCTTGCCTTTGGGGTACCACTGATAATAATTGGTATCTGCCTGATCCTAACTGCTTGTACCACGAAGTGCTACGCCCATGAAGGTGTAGACAAGACCAATATCATTTTCCTCGCTCTTCTCACTCTTGTCTTCGTCATCATCTGGCTCCCGATATACGTCCTA
The DNA here is from genome assembly GCF_000004195.4 of Xenopus tropicalis. NCBI lineage: Eukaryota > Metazoa > Chordata > Amphibia > Anura > Pipidae > Xenopus > Xenopus tropicalis. Next base: position 17,566,792 of record NC_030685.2, on the reverse strand, counting down.
GAGATGATGGCCGTGACAACCAACCTGGTGGTATTCAGCGAGGAGGTCTACTACATCATTAGCCTCCTGCCTTATTGCAAGTGCTGCATCTACCCAATCATGTACGGAACTTTGTCCTCAAGCTTCAGAGAGATCTTCAGGAGCATTTTCTGCTGCAGATAATTCAAAAACAATTAAAAAACAAAACTCTCAGGAGAAGTCTGTGGATATGCAATGATGGGACTATTCTGCCAGCAGGCCACTTGTCTTTATGAACGAAGACTGAGATTTAGAGACTCCTTCTCAAATCACATTAAAGCCAATTAGAATGAACTGTTTATGATCAACGCAATGTGATCTGAATGCCATAGGCAAAGCTTGCCATAGGATATTAAATATTTTTGTAACTCTCAGACATGTAGATATAATATATATTTAACCCACATAATCAATGAAAGCTAGAGCCCTAGTATTTGTAGGCCCTACATGAGATCTGTGGCATAGTGGGAGATTTTGGGCATGCTACATGTTATAGTAGTCTAAACACATGGAGGAAAAAAGAACGAGTGGTTATCCATTAGCCCAGGCTTGCCTCATTGCCATAGGATATCCTGGTGGGCCCAGATCTTAGTGGGCCCTTAACCAAGGAAAACTCCTAGCAACCATTTCTTATTCTCGTCATAAGCCTTTATAAAACCTAAATCAGTTTACACTATCTATGCTTTTTGTGACAGTGAGTACTGAATGTCAGGATTCCCTGGTGGGACCGTAGAATCTCATACTGTATCAGCCCCCAGGACATTGGTCCTACAACTGTGGGGCTGGTTCCCCTGTTGGGGCCTTTAGCAGTGACAATGGGCACTCAACCTGAAGGCCAATTAGGGCAATAACTGGAGAGGATAGCCCTTTGCTCCCCTAGATACACCTGGAAACCCAGGTTAAATGGTGAGATTTTCATGTGAGTTAACTGTAGTTTTCCTACCTGGACACTTATCATGCAGTAATGTATAGAGCTGGTGTACTGATCGGCCCAATGTAGATGAAATTAAGGCCATCTTCTCTCCTTTCCACTCTTGACTTACTAAAGGTGCCACTCTGCAACTGAAAAGCCTGGTTAGCATAGGGTTAGAATTCTTTCATTCAAAAGAAAATGGTCTCCTCCAAGGGCTTGAGTTTACCTTTAGCTATTCTGTATATGCCATTTGTCTTGCAGATAACTATTCCTTTCTGATATCTGTGTTCTATCTATCTATCTATCTATCTATCATCTATCTATCTATCTATCTATCATCTTTCTATCTATCTATCTATCTATCTATCTATCTATCTATCTATCTATCTATCATCTATCTATCATCTATCTATCTATCTATCATCTATCTATCTATCATCTATCATCTATCATCTATCTATCATCTATCTATCTATCTATCTATCTATCTATCTATCTATCTATCTATCTATCTATCTATCATCTGTGTATCATCTATCTATCTATCTATTGATTATCTATCCATCTATCTATCTACCTGTCTATCTATCATCTATCTAAGGTACTAGGATGTCTCATATACTAAGGAATATTGTGCCTCCTAATCATAGGCAATGTTGCAACTTAACTGCTTTGTACAGCTTAAATATAATAATATGATTATCTGCCTGACTACCCCTAGTAACAGCCACACCCATGACCTACACCACGCATCACTTTCTTCTAAAGCCCCTTCTCCACCTTAGGATCAGAGAATATTGGGGCTGTTGCAGCTAAATAGTTACATCGCTATACTTTGTGACATTCCTTGCTGTGACTCATTGGTCAGATCTTGAGAGATCCCACAGCCACAGTTTTATACATTATTTTGTAGAGGTGCTGGTCCCTTCAGCATTGTCATATATCAAGGACCTATTATATGCTATGGCCCTCCACTATGTTATACTGATGTACAGAACAGGACTTTACTGGATGCCACTGTATCAGTCTGGGAAATGACATCTTAGGCACGGCCATGGGGGCTGAAGGTCTGACGGACATTAATCATTATGTGTTAGTCACTGATCAAATCACTGGTCATTGTCCAATCATAATGTCAGTATTTGAGCTTCACCGTATTTACACATTGAAATATGCTCTTGTTATTATCAACTTTTATCTCTTAATACATTTATTTTTTTACACGGCACACAAACGGTCTGGTTTCATTTTTTGGTTCATCCAATCAAGAGTCAAGCTAGAATGAGACAGGAATTTATCTAAAAACCAAGGAGCTGGGTTTACAGTAAAATAAATACCCCTATGGGCCCAGGTTCAAAATTTTACCTGCTATCAGCTTTACCAAGCACCTATTCCTGGTAGAGCAGGTCCTGGTAGAGTTGTACCCCCAGCCTCCTTGGTAGTTCCACCATTGTGGGTTTCACCACTCTCGTTGGAGTGTCTTCTTGTTTTAATTGGGTCCAGGGTTGGACTCTATACTATTCAGTAGTGATGAGCGAATCTGTTCCGCTTCGCTTCAATAGATCCGCGAAACGACTATTATTTTGTCACCCGCGGCTATTATTTTGTCGCTTGCGGCTATTATTTAGTCGCGCGGCTATTCTTTTGACGGCCGCGACTATTCTTTTTTGACGCCGGCGACAATTTTTGGACGTGCGGCGAATTTTTCTGCAGCAAATTTTTTCATCCATTTCGCGAAACAATCCGCCAATGGCAAAACGCAGAAATTCACTGCGAATCCATGCCTGGCGAAACATTTCGCCCATCCAGGGTCGGACTGGGCCCTAGTGGGCCTTGGCGGCCCAGTCCGACCTTTGCCGGCGCTCCCCCTTCTGACTTTTCCTCCCCTGACGCTTTCAATTTATACGCGCTCAGGGAGGACGTCAGGTGGGGGCCCTGCGGGGGGGGGTTAGGGGGGGCCCTGGGGGGGTAGGGGACACGGCTGGCTGGGGCACCTGCAGGGCCCCTGGGGCGGGAGCCCTGGTGGGCCCTGCACCCCCCAGTCCGACCCTGCGCCCATCACTACTATTCAGCACTGTAAGGGTTGGACTGGAGCGTAGGGGCCCACCGGGGCTGTGATCTAAAGGCTCTCCACCCAATGTTTATCTCCTGGGGAGCGGGTTTGGACAGGGGAGTGGGGGCAGCTGTAGCCCACTGGGTTTTTTCCCGGTGTCCGGCTGGCCCAGTCCAACCCTGGGCACTATCTCCATCTAACTTTCAGGTTCTCTGTTGGCACCTAGGAGGCCCCTGGAGAGCAGAAAGCAGGAAACAGTCAGACACAATGAATAATAGGTGAGTGTTAAAAGCCGCTTGACTTCACTTTCCTGAGGGGGCTTCTGTGATGCTTAATAAATCCCTTTGCTACAATGTTTTTTTAATAAGCAGAGCGTTTCCTCTTTAAGAGGGAAATGGGGTTACAGATTTATAATTTCATGGTGTTCGCCTTCCCACAAATGATACGCTAGATACTTTAATTAAATCCTAAATCCATTTTCCTGCTTTTCAGGCTCGTTAATAGGAAAATGCATTTCAAAGTGCCTAATAAAATGTGAATGCGTGCCTTGCAGTGTTTTGTGCAGAGCGGACCCCGCGGCACAGAGACGGAGACAGACCACCAGGGACAGGGGGAAAAGCCTTTGTTGATAGTTACAGACCGTATGGACTTTCTCATTCTCACCTTGTATATTTCAGCTGGTCTGTAATGTAAGGGGGGCTGTCATAGGTAGAAAGAGGAAAAGCTGCTTTCATTGGGGGGGCTGGAGCAGCAGCTGGTGGGGGGCTCAGTGTAAAGGGGCAGTTAGAGTAAGATTTGTGGAGTGAGATTTGGGTGAATTTGTTCTTCAAGATACACCTAAAGCTTAGTATGAAGGTTAAATAGAGTGGGGCCTGGGAGTTCTGTTCTATACATTGTTGGAACTGTGGTTGAATGACCGATGGGTCAATGGTTTCCTATAGCTGTACCTTGCTGTGCCCTAAATGGGGCCTCACCAAAGGTTGGACTTCATAGAGAAACATAAAACAAATATGAAAAAGTCCAACGTCCACCAGGTTCTAAGCCTATGAGACACCAGATAGGTTGACTGCTGTCATGGAGAACCATGGTGCTCAAAAAAGCTTCCCACCTAATGGAAAGATAATCTCTGCTCAGGAACACCAAGGGGAGCTGGGAAATACTACTATGCAGAGAACTCTGCCTACTTTAAAGGAGATATCACCCTTCCATGATAGTATTGCTCCACCCAATGTTGCTGGGCCACAACTCCCACCTCTCCAACATTCAAGTCATAAAAGCACAACATCAGCCATAGTGCAACAACCATAGAGACAGATGCTGAAAGCAACACTGTGTAATAAATATTCTCCCACGTTTCCAGGGCCAGTTGCCCATTTGTTGAATGAGAATTGTCAGTGAGGATCCTGCCTGCTCTGTTCATCCATAACTCACTTTCATATAAACACTTTTGAATCAGTTAACTCATTAAAACCAAAACAGCGCCATATCTGTTCTTCTAAGGCAGTGATCCCCAACCAGTGGTTCGGGGGCAACATGTTGCTCCCCAAACCCTTGGATGTTGCTCTCAGTGCCCCCAAACCAGGGAGTTATTTTTGAATTCCTGACTTGGGGGCAAGTTTTGGTTGAATAAAAACAAGATTTCCTACCAAATAAAGCCCCTGTAAGCTGATAGGGTGCATAGAGGCCCCTAATAGCCAATCTTAGCCCTTATTTGGCACCTCCAGAACTTTTATGGTGCTTGTGTTGCTCTCCAAGTCTTTTTACATTTCACTGTGGCTCCCAAGTAAGAAACGTTGGGGACCCCTGTTCTAAGGTTTCATTACACCAGGGATCCCCAACCTTTCTTACTCGTGAACCACAGTCAAATGTAAAAAGACTTGGAGAGCAACACAAGCACCATAAAAGTTCATGGAGGTGCCAAATAATGGCTAAGATTGGCTATTAGGCAGCCTACAGGAGGCTTTATTTGGTAGTTAGGGCTATAATTGTCTACTTGGTAGCTCCTATGTTGACTGGCAGCCTAGAGAAGGCTCTTTTTGGCAGTTTCACTGGGTTTTTATGCAACCAAAACTTCTTGCTGCCATTGAGAGCAGCATGTTGCTTACGAGCCACTGGTTGGGGATCACTGCATTACACTATTACATTGCACGGAGGACAACAAGATGGCTGAAGTGGTCCCATGACAAGGATGACTCACATGGGAAAATCCTCTGGCATCCGCAAGTGCCCATGTTAGAGGTCTAGAGGGCGCTATAGAGTTTTAGTGTTTACTCATGACCCCATTTAAAATACATGACCCCTTTCCTTAACAGCTAAGGGTCCCTGATCTCTTCCCAGTTTACTCTACTCCCTTTGCATCATATCCTATGTTGACATTAAAGCCTGAGAAAACTTAAACAAATATCTAATGTTATTAAGCCTGGGACTAAGGGGATGGGGGGGCTCAGCACTTGACACGTACAGGCAGCTATTAATAACGTTCTAGAGAAAACATGCTTTATTTATACTGCATGTAATTGCTATGTCAGTCTGCCCTTATGCCAGTATGGCTGACGGAGGAATAATAGACTTCCAGCTCTTTATTTCTAAATCCCCTAAATGCTCCTTTGATGGGAAAAGGTCCTCTCGCCCGGGCTCTTACAATCAATGGAACCTGACGGTTCTTCAGCGGGGAATAGAATTCCTTTTCATTGCTGTATTTCTGTGTATTTCTCCTCGACTTGCAGAATGCAGCGGAGAATAACAACTGCCAAGTGGAGGATATGATTCCTTGTTGCCTTAATGATCTTTCTATTAAAAAAAACTACTACCCGCAAGGGATGGAGATCATGTGACATGGTACAGTGCCCTGTTTATTATCCATTCTTTCTTTATAATTAATAAAGAATCAACCGCAGTGTTTTGTTTTTACACTTATGGGTTTATTTATCCATTTTCATGTTTTTTTTAGTGCAAAATAAAATGAATTGTGCAAATAATTCAAATTTGAGCACTGATAAATCACCCCCTTACTATCTACCTTATAATCAGCTGAGTTAGAGAAAATGAGCTCTGTATAAACAAGATCCTCTCACCTAAAGGTCCTCATACACGGGCCAATCCACTCGTTTGGTGATGTTGCCAAGAGAGCGGATCTTCTCCCGATATCCCCACCTACGGGTGGGCGATATCGGGGCAGTGTTTTAGTGCATAGTCTTACCTGCTAGGAAAGTGTTGCACTAAACCCAGGGGCCCCACAGGTTGTTGGCTGGCATTTAAAATACTATTACCTTATTTATTTCCCTTTTTTAATCACTAATACATTGTCACAACTTTTATATACATCAGCCCCTGCCCCAGTGAGCTTACAATCTAAGGTCCCTATCACATTCCCATCAGTCCCTGCCCCAGTGGAGCTTACAATCTAAGGTCCCTATCACATTCCCATCAGTCCCTGCCCCAGTGAGCTTACAATCTAAGGTCCCTATCCCATTCCCATCAGTCCCTGCCCCAGTGGAGCTTACAGTCTAAGGTCCCTATCACATTCCCATCAGTCCCTGCCCCAGTGGAGCTTACAGTCTAAGGTCCCTATCACATTCCCATCAGTCCCTGCCCCAGTGGAGCTTACAATCTAAGGTCCCTATCACATTCCCATCAGTCCCTGCCCCAGTGGAGCTTACAGTCTAAGGTCCCTATCACATTCCCATCAGTCCCTGCCCCAGTGGAGCTTACAATCTAAGGTCCCTATCACATTCCCATCAGTCCCTGCCCCAGTGGAGCTTACAATCTAAGGTCCCTATCACATTCCCATCAGTCCCTGCCCCAGTGGAGCTTACAATCTAAGGTCCCTATCACATTCCCATCAGTCCCTGCCCCAGTGGAGCTTACAATCTAAGGTCCCTATCACATTCCCATCAGTCCCTGCCCCAGTGGAGCTTACAGTCTAAGGTCCCTATCACATTCCCATCAGTCCCTGCCCCAGTGGAGCTTACAATCTAAGGTCCCTATCACATTCCCATCAGTCCCTGCCCCAGTGGAGCTTACAATCTAAGGTCCCTATCACATTCCCATCAGTCCCTGCCCCAGTGGAGCTTACAATCTAAGGTCCCTATCACATTCCCATCAGTCCCTGTCCCAGTGAGCTTACAATCTAAGGTCCCTATCACATTCCCATCAGTCCCTGCCCCAGTGAGCTTACAATCTAAGGTCCCTATCACATTCCCATCAGTCCCTGCCCAGTGGAGCTTACAATCTAAGGTCCCTATCACATTCCCATCAGTCCCTGCCCCAGTGAGCTTACAATCTAAGGTCCCTATCACATTCCCATCAGTCCCTGCCCCAGTGAGCTTACAATCTAAGGTCCCTATCACATTCCCATCAGTCCCTGCCCCAGTGAGCTTACAATCTAAGGTCCCTATCACATTCCCATCAGTCCCTGCCCCAGTGAGCTTACAATCTAAGGTCCCTATCACATTCCCATCAGTCCCTGCCCCAGTGAGCTTACAATCTAAGGTCCCTATCACATTCCCATCAGCCCCTGCACCAGTGAAGCTTACAATCTAAGGTCCCTATCACATTCCCATCAGTCCCTGCCCCAGTGGAGCTTACAATCTAAGGTCCCTATCACATTCCCATCAGTCCCTGCCCCAGTGAGCTTACAATCTAAAGTACCTATTAAATTTACACACGCTAGGGGCAGTTTTATCAGGAGCCCAAGAAGACACAGGGATCCGATTTGGCCCCTGACTTTCAGCCTGGTGAGAGTCCCAGCCCATAGCACCAGATGCACAAATATTAATAAGTTTTAGTGGGTGAAATGAAGGAAGCACGGCTTTCATTCCCATCTTTGTTCTTTCTCTCGTGTGACACGCCGCACTCCCTCAGATCATTAATGTGCCGAGCATTTTGTTGAGCATTTTGTTCAGACACGCTTGTGCCGATAACGTGAGTGTGTGTATATACATGCAGGTACCTAAGAACAACACTGGAGATGGCACTCACTTAAGTGCAAGAGCCGTGACAGCGGCCACATCTGGCACTCAGATCCAGCTGCTCCAGGCTGTTTTTTTGGAACGACATATTAACAAATTGTGTTTTCTTTTTCAAGTGTTGAAAGGACGGAGGAATGAAATACAATCTGAATATGGATAAAGGGTAGATTTATGAATGAACCATCAGACAGCATTCCCTGGACAAAACCAGCCACAGCATTCTTGTCTTCCAAATGTGGGGTTCTGTCTGCAAGGAACCCCCCTCTTCTTCAGTTTGGGATATATCCTAGGGCCACTGGTCTTTACAGCTGGGACTAGTGATGAGCGAATCTGTTCCATTTCGCTTCGCCGAAAAATTTATGAATTTTGCAAAAGATCCGCCAAACGGCGAAAAATTTGTGAAACAGTGAAAATGTCACGAGGCAAAAAAAATTGTCACCCGCGGCTATTCTTTTGTCGTCCACCGCTATTCTTTTGTCACCCGCAACTATTCTTTTGTCGCCCGCGGCTATTCTTTTGTCACCCACGGTTATTATTTTGTTGCATGGCTATTCTTTTGTCGTCCGCGGCTATTATTTCATCACACAGCTATTCTTTTGTCGCCCGCGGCTATTCTTTAGTCACCCGTGGTTATTATTTTGTCGCATGGATATTATTTTGTCGCCCGCGGCTATTATTTAATCGCACAGCTATTCTTTTGTCGCCCGCAACTATTCTTTTGTCGCCCGTGGCTATTCTTTAGTCACCCGTGGTTATTATTTTGTTGCATGGTTATTCTTTTATCGTCCGCGGCTATTATTTCATCGCACAGCTATTCTTTTGTCGCCCGCAACTATTCTTTTGTCGCCTGCAGCTATTCTTTAGTCACCCGTGGTTATTATTTTGTCGCATGGCTATTCTTTTGACTATTCTTTTTTGATGCCAGCGAATTTTTTCGAGAAAAACCCAGAAAAGTTCAGTTGTTTTAGACTTAATTCTAGTGATGAGCAAATCTGTCCCATTTCGCTTTGCTGAAAAATTCGCAAATCTTTCAAAAGATTCGCGAAATGGCGTAAAATTCACAAAACGGCGAAAATGTCGCACGTCAAAAAAAATTTCGCCTGCGACTATTCATTTGTCGCATGGCTATTCTTTTGTTGCCCACGGCTATTCTTTTGTCTCTCTATTCTTTTGGACGCTCTGCGAATTTTTTGGCAAATTTTTTCATCCATTTCGCGAAACAATCTGCAAATGGCGAAACGCGGAAATTCGCCCGAATCCATGCATGGCAAAACATTTTGCCCATCACTACTTAATTCTACTAGATACTTTATATCATGACCTAGATGAATGAGAATCTTTACAGGCAATCTGCCCTTAAGTTTGCCCAGGAGCAGTAACCCATAACAACCGGTCAGCAGAATGCATTTACTGGTCACCTGTTTAAAAGCAAAAATTGGTTGCTATGGGTTACTGCACCTGGGCAAACTTATTACAATGGAGGATAAAAACCCTAGTTTGGATGTGGGGCACATTGACACTGTAGCATTGCTGCATCTCAATCCTTGGGTCTTGTGTTTGATTCAGACCGAACCACTTTCACTGTGTATGTCCCTCTCCCATTGAATGTGCATGTAAAATAAACAATGCAATTTATAGAATAATGAGTTGGTACATTAGAAAGCACAGCTGCACGGTCAATGTGTTGGTTCATTCAACAAGTAGCAATGAAATCCCAAAGCTTCATTCCCAGCAGGGCACCAGGCTTCCAGCTGGGAGGTTAAAAGCTGCTTCAGGAATGTGCTTATCAACTGCGGCTACTCATGGGCTCTCCGGCCTGTAAATGCAATTCTGAATTCCTCTTCCACAGCAGTTAATGCCTTTGGTAAACAACCGAGGCTCTGCTTGACCCCCATGGAAATAAACACAAGTTATAGGTCGGAGAAGTCCTCCTGTACCCTGACCTTTGCTCGCTCATAAGGTGGAAGGTTCCTGTTTGGTGTGATGTTATTGTATTGGGGCACTATAATGATGAGTGTGGGGGAGATGCCAGATATGGCTGTAGGAAAGTCAGAGATCCTAGCCAGCACAGCAGAGCAAAAGGCCCACCTCTCGGCACACTGAAAACAGAGATTCATTCACCCAAGTATCTCCTCTGCCACTTTAATTTTCTGTTGTTCTTTTGTTGTTCCCAATATTCACCCCACTCTTGTTCGCTCTTTTTACTCTTTTCCCCCTTTTAACCTCCTTGTTGTCCCAACATGCTTAGTGAACCTATCATGTATGCCTTGATTTTCTACGAGAGGAAAGTGCTATATAAATAAATTCCCTCGCCCTTATGCCCTTATTAACCTCACTTTCTCTTCATTCTTCCCCATTAGGTCTAAATTCCTGCCCCTTTTGTTTTTATCTCCACTTGTCTTCTCCTCCTTTTCCTCTTTTTTTTTCCTCTCTTCCTCCTCCATCACCTCCATTTTCTCCTGTTTTGCTTTCCTTCTCCTTTACCCATCTTTTTTATTTCTTTTTAGTTTTGTTTCCTCCCCTTTTCCATTCTGCCCTTATGTCTTCCAGATATTTTCTCTCTCCTGTCCCCCTTTCCTTTTCTTCTCTTATTTTCAGCCCCTACATTTTGATCTATCTCCTATCTTTTCCTTCCCATTGCACTTTTTTCCCAGTGGTTTCCTCCATTCTGATTTCTCCTCTCCTCCTCCATCTCGTATCCTTTTTCCTCAGTTTTTCTTATTTCATAGACCCCTTTATTTTTTCCTTTTCTTTTTCTCTTTATCCCATTCTTATTTTCTCATCTGCTTCATACACACCCTTAGTCCTGTTTACAAGCTCATTTTTGATCGCCTTTCCTCAGTGCACAGAAATACATAAGAAAATAATTTTGGCCACCTATTCATGGAAAAGAAGGGTTCACAGGCACCTGGCTGCACTGGAGAATTTCACAGGCCTGTCCAGCCTTGTTACTGCCTATGGAGAACTTTCAAGCCCAGGCAAGGAGTATGGTATGTTATAGTACCAATGCAAGAGACAGAGAAGGTATGTGCTCAGCAGGTTATGCCCCCATAGACTATATCCTAATGGAAACAAACACTAGTCACACTCATGTATATCATATAATAAATCATAGAGGCTTTGGCACCAAGCCAAGGAATTTCCTTATCAGCACTAAATGGGGGAGTGCAACTATGAATTCATAACCAAGACCGGGGTTGAAAAGGGAGACTGGAATATTGGTGGAACCCTAAGTTGAGAAATAAGTAAAGTGAAAAGATAATGGACCAGTCTTCTCTGTGAAAAACATTTGATCAAACTGAAAAATATGTTTAGGCAGTGCCAAATCGTATCAGGTGGCTGGCCGGGGGGGGACGCCTTTTTGCTGATGAATACACCTCCCTAGGCTTTATTACAATTGTGCAACCTTCTTGCACTCCCTGGGGACCTTGCCTCATGGCTGAGACACCTCTATACACGGCACAAAGCCTGTAGCAGGGAGTTCTGTATACATGAGAGAAATGTTCATGATAAAGGCTGTTCAAAGCAAACTCTTGATTGGTTGCTACCTATCACCTATGTTTATACATTATCTGAGAATTGTTCAACAAACATGTGATCCATCACTTATGTCTGACTAGTGAAACCTTTTACTCTTTCCTGCGGAGGAAAACTCTTTGCTTGGCTCACCAAAAAAAATATAGAAATTCACCGTAAGAGCAGTGGCTTTCAGACCTCTATTTAAACCCCCTTTGAGGTCCAACATTTGATTCCCAGTGAGGTCCAAAACTTAGCTCATAATTGTCATAATTACTTGTATCAGATTGTGGAATTATGCTTAACTTAGCTTCCTTGGGCCCCCCCACCAAGCATGTAACCCCCAATTGCCCCAACCCCTACGCATACATCTGGTGCTGACTAGGGCAGTATGGTGATCATGGGTTCCTACCACTCCCCTCACCCACAGACACAATCTCTGCAACCACTATTTTTGAAATGTAGGTTTTCTTATGAAAGAAACCTGGAAATGATGATTTAATTATAGTTCAGATTGCTTAATATAAGACAGCTTGTCAATTAGCCCATGCCAATGAAGCCCCTGCCTTACTGTGTAGGCACCTGGGTCACTCAGTAGAAGGAAATATGATTTAAAGACATCCTGTTCCGAGCCTGCTCTCTCCCAGCGCATATGGAATATATCAGCGGTTTGGCTCCGCTCATGTGAACAAAACCTCCAGCTACTAATGAGAAACAGGTCATAGGAGATTTCATGTTCTGCTCCCATGTACAAGCTCCAAAACCACTTCTATTGTTCTGTTCACTCTTTCACTGCCTGGCAGGTTTGCGGCAGGAATAATGAACGTTTTATCATTGCTGTCGCCCAGGGCTTGCCGACTGGAGCTGACCAGGCTAGACATGGGTCTCCAGAGGATTTTTATGGTCTCCAAAGTGTCCAGAATCTCTATAAACATTTTATATGGCATCATTATTTTTAAAACAATCTGTATTTGATTATTGGCCAACTTGGTTGAAACATTTGGACAGCACAAGTCTAGCCTGGAGCCAAATAATTAGGCCAGCAGAGCAAGGGCACCGTGTGGGGCTAGCGATGCACCTGTTTCCAACCCATTCCTTCTAAACTAGGACCTGACCCAGCATGAAGTTAGGATAGAACTTTGGAACACATGCTGACATCAGGGCCGGAACTAGACCTAGGCAATAGGGGCATGTACCTAGGGTGCAATCAGAGGTGGCGTAATAGGTAGGGGAGTGGATTGATGGGGACACTTAAGGTGGTCATACACCTTCAGATCCGCTCGCTTGGCCATGTCACCAAGCGAGCGGATCTTCTCCCGATATCCCCCATCTATACGTGGGTGATATCGGGAGAATCCAGGCTAATAGGCCAAATGATCGAATTATGATGACGGGTATAGGCAAAGTCGGTTCGGGGACCGCCTCAACGAGCTGATGCGGTCCCCGATCCGACTAAATTTTTTAACCTGCCCCATCGATATCTGGCTGATATCAGGCCAGATATCGGTCGGGCAGGCCCGTCGGTAGTGCCCCTACATGGGCCGATTAGCTGCCAAATCAGTCTAAGGGACCAATATCGGCAACTAGAATCGGCCTGTGTATGGGGACCTTTAGGGTTCTGGCACACGGGGAGATAGTCACCCGCGACAAATCTGCCTTGTCACGGGCAACTAATCTCCCCGAAATCATCCCACTGGCGAAAATGTCGTCGGTGGGATGGCACAAGCTGCGCAGGCGATTTTGGCAATGCGCCGAAAATGCCTCACATTTTCGCCGGTGGGATGGTAGTTCGGGGAGATTAGTTGCCCGTGACAAGGGAGATTTGTCGCGGGCGACTAATCTCCCCGTGTGCCAGAGCCCTTTGAGAGAGAAGTAGGGATTGGATTCAGATAGTGGCAGGCAGTAGCAAGCAGCAGTATTGGCCAAGGGTGGGAAAGCTTTGGTTTGGCTTATGGACTATGGGGGATTACAGTGAACAATGGAGGTTGGTGTTGGGGGACCAGTGGTGTGCAGACCAAGCTGGGTGGAGTCCTGTTGCACCTTGGGCACCAATAATACTTGGCCCAGCAGGCTCTCTGATGCATAAGGAACTGGAGTGATCTGGGGAGGTTGTGAATCTAAAGTAAAACCTCACCCACATCCGAGTAAGCCCCACCTCTAGTGATCTGAGATTGGAACCTTTACAGTCCATGCCTAAATGATTTTTAAAACAGGCCCTGGCATTTCATGTACGCTAAGGATTAAACAGGCCCAACTTAAGGCACCAGTCTATGTTGGATAAGTCTTTAAAGAAGACATATCATATAAAAACTAAGAATGTAGCAGTGAATTATATTCCTCTAGATATAGAAGGATTGTGCTTAAAAAAGTTGTGTTTCGGACTGATTTATTGAGAAATTCCAGTAGCCCCGCCCCTCTGTTCCACTTCCTGCTGGCTGAATTCTCTGGATGTGCAGGGGGGGCGTTGGCTTTCAGTACACGGCACTGCAGGATAGGAACCAATCAGCAGCTAGGCTGACCTGATAGGGAACTGAAGCCTGTTTTTGCTTGTGTGACTGTAGGGCTGTGATTGGCTACTCCCCCTCCTACTGTGCTTCTGGCAGGGACTGTTAGGCCACGCCCACCCATCATTTGAAACACAGACAGGGAACGGATAGGATCTATAGGAAAGTAAAGGAGCTATTTTCACAAATAGGATTAATGTTTAGCCCAAAGTGAAACCAGCACCGTATATTACTCATAATTGCCTACAAAATTAGTTTTTTTTTTCCATTTATCCAATATGTCTCCCTTAAGTAGCTTCTCTGGCATTTGCCAGAATTATACAGGAGACCATTGGGTAGATATTGTATCATTTCTTGATTAAGAAGCTTCATTGGCTCCACTGGGGCAGCGCTGCGGAATGCGTTGGTATAAATAAAGGATTACAGTTGATAAAGAGAAATTGTATGTAGGGAATGAAAGGGTTAATCAATATAACCCTCAGGCAGATGGGATTTGTTGTTAACCAGCCTGGAAACCCATTCAGCACTATTCCGGGAGATTTTCTCTATAAAAGCGCCAATTAGAGTTTGCCAAGTGACCTTTGCGTGTTTCTCCGGTCGCTGCGCATTTGCATGCTGGGAGGCCGCTTTATGGCAGAATGCTGCACTTGCTCTGTCATTATAGCTGTGGGCTGTCACAGGCTTTTAGTGCGGCGGGGACGCTGTGTAGGAATAACTAACAACATGGCAACGCTAACGACTGAAATCCTTTCTTTTCTCCCCGCGTACAATTGGCTTTCAGCGCCTCGGGGGCCACATAAACTTTCTCACCGATGTGTCATAAATAACGTGTATATTAACTTGTTGCAGAAATGTAACGTACAGCCCTGTTATTGTTGGGAACAAGCCCGGATACTGTTAGATTAGTATAAGTTCTATTTATTGGGGGGGGAGCCTAACCAATTGGCACCCCCACACTTCAGTGAATAGCACTTTCCTTGTGAATATACACTGACAACTTTCTTTGTCTTTTTAAAGAGCTATATATCTTCCATAGCATTGTTGCCCCACCCAAATGTTGCTGCACTACAACTCCCAGCATTCTCCCAGCATCTTATCATTATAAAGCTTGATGAGAGCGGTACTCCAGCAACTGTAGCCATAGATTCCTAAAGCAAGACTGTGCCCTTTTTTGATGCGGCCACCCTCTTTTTTGCCGCAACCACGCCCTTCTTTTACATGGCTGCGCAAGTTTTTACGGCAAAATTTCACGGAAATTTCACAAAAAAGTTTGCCAATGGAGAAATGCAGAATTTCACTGTGAATCCATGCCTGGCAAAAAAAATTCGGTCATCAATAGACTTAAGGTGGATCGATGGGAAGACTGATATTATTTATTTATTATTAACATTTATTTATAAAGCGCCAACATATTCCGCAGCGCTGTACAATAAGTGGGTTTCATACATTGGACATACAGAGTAACATATAAAGCAATCAATAACCGATACAAGAGGTGAAGGGAGCCCTGCCCAAAAGAGCTTACAATCTACAAGATTATTATTATTAACATTTATTTATAAAGCACCAACATATCCCGCAGCGCTGTACAATAACTGGGTTTCATACATTGGACATACAGAGTAACATGTAAAGCAACCAATAACCGATACAAGAGGGGAAGAGAGCCCTGCCCTAAAGAGCTTACAATCTACAAGATGGCAGGAGCGTTGGCTATTGGTCGTCCCGTCGATCATGTGGGATGATCTGTGTTTAGGGCTGGAGGGAGTGGAGGGAACAAACGACCAATGTTCGCAGGAAAGATCGTAATTGTTAGTAGTGATGGGCAAAATAATTGTCACCCACGTCAAAAAAATTGTTGCATGTGTAAAAAATAAGATGCACCATTTTTGCCGTTCCGCGCATCTTTTCAAAGGTTTACAAATTTTTCGGAGAAGCAAAACGGGAGAGATTCGCTCATCCCTAATTGGAAGGGGTATGGCCACCTTTAATCCCCAAGGGCTGGCAGATGCAAGAGAATCATCCAATGGGAATCAGGCTTGATTAGTACATATCTTGTAGGTTTGTTTGACGTATACCCCAACGTCAATGGCTGCTGTCGGTAGAAGTGCGGTATTGGAAGAACAGTTCTACCCCAGCTGACACATAGTGATGGATAAGTGAGTCTATGGGGGCTGAATCCATCTCTCGGTGCCCATAATGCAAGTGTTGAGCCCCCATTCTCCTACCTCTCCAAGTGTTGAGCCCCCATTCTCCTACCTCTCCATGTGTTGAGCACCCATTCTCCTACCTCTCCAAGTGTTGAGCCCCCATTCTCCTACCTATCCAAGTGTTGAGCCCCCATTCTCCTACCTATTCAAGTGTTGAGCCCCCATTCTCCTACCTATCCAAGTGTTGAGCCCCCATTCTCCTACCTATCCAAGTGTTGAGCCCCCATTCTCCTACCTATCCAAGTGTTGAGCCCCCATTCTCCTACCTATCCAAGTGTTGAGCCCCCATTCTCCTACCTCTCCAAGTGTTGAGCCCCCATTCTCCTACCTCTCCAAGTGTTGAGCCCCCATTCTCCTACCTCTCCAAGTGTTGAGCCCCCATTCTCCTACCTCTCCAAGTGTTGAGCCCCCATTCTCCTACCTATCCAAGTGTTGAGCCCCCATTCTCCTACCTATCCAAGTGTTGAGCCCCCATTCTCCTACCTATCCAAGTGTTGAGCCCCCATTCTCCTACCTATCCAAGTGTTGAGCCCCCATTCTCCTACCTATCCAAGTGTTGAGCCCCCATTCTCCTACCTATCCAAGTGTTGAGCCCCCATTCTCCTACCTATCCAAGTGTTGAGCCCCCATTCTCCTACCTATCCAAGTGTTGAGCCCCCATTCTCCTACCTATCCAAGTGTTGAGCCCCCATTCTCCTACCTATCCAAGTGTTAAGCCCCCATTCTCCTACCTATCCAAGTGTTAAGCCCCCATTCTCCTACCTATCCAAGTGTTAAGCCCCCATTCTCCTACCTATCCAAGTGTTGAGCCCCCATTCTCCTACCTCTCCAAGTGTTGAGCCCCCATTCTCCTACCTCTCCATGTGTTGAGCCCCCATTCTCCTACCTCTCCAAGTGTTGAGCCCCCATTCTCCTACCTATCCAAGTGTTGAGCCCCCATTCTCCTACCTATTCAAGTGTTGAGCCCCCATTCTCCTACCTATCCAAGTGTTGAGCCCCCATTCTCCTACCTATCCAAGTGTTGAGCCCCCATTCTCCTACCTATCCAAGTGTTGAGCCCCCATTCTCCTACCTATCCAAGTGTTAAGCCCCCATTCTCCTACCTATCCAAGTGTTGAGCCCCCATTCTCCTACCTCTCCAAGTGTTGAGCCCCCATTCTCCTACCTCTCCAAGTGTTGAGCCCCCATTCTCCTACCTCTCCAAGTGTTGAGCCCCCATTCTCCTACCTATCCAAGTGTTGAGCCCCCATTCTCCTACCTATCCAAGTGTTGAGCCCCCATTCTCCTACCTATCCAAGTGTTGAGCCCCCATTCTCCTACCTATCCAAGTGTTGAGCCCCCATTCTCCTACCTATCCAAGTGTTGAGCCCCCATTCTCCTACCTATCCAAGTGTTGAGCCCCCATTCTCCTACCTATCCAAGTGTTGAGCCCCCATTCTCCTACCTATCCAAGTGTTGAGCCCCCATTCTCCTACCTATCCAAGTGTTAAGCCCCCATTCTCCTACCTATCCAAGTGTTAAGCCCCCATTCTCCTACCTATCCAAGTGTTGAGCCCCCATTCTCCTACCTATCCAAGTGTTGTGCCCCCATTCTCCTACCTATCCAAGTGTTAAGCCCCCATTCTCCTACCTATCCAAGTGTTAAGCCCCCATTCTCCTACCTATCCAAGTGTTGAGCCCCCATTCTCCTACCTATCCAAGTGTTGAGCCCCCATTCTCCTACCTATCCAAGTGTTGAGCCCCCATTCTCCTACCTATCCAAGTGTTGAGCCCCCATTCTCCTACCTATCCAAGTGTTGAGCCCCCATTCTCCTACCGATCCAAGTGTTGAGCCCCCATTCTCCTACCTATCCAAGTGTTGAGCCCCCATTCTCCTACCTATCCAAGTGTTGAGCCCCCATTCTCCTACCTATCCAAGTGTTGAGCCCCCATTCTCCTTCCTATCCTTCCATATACTCAATACCCCCCTGTGCAGCCTCGCTGCCCTCCTTCATAACCCTTATCATTAACCTGCTCCTTCCACCCCCCCTCTCATTAGCCTCACTTAAATGAATCCCTTGGAGAAGACCTGACTGATGGATTGTAACCTGCATTAGGGTTGCTTTTCCCCAGGAAAGGCAGAATACATGTTAACCCTTACATTTCCAAACACTGGGGCTATAAAGCAGAGTTACAGTTCGGTTATTACTTTAGCAGTAAGGGTGAAGACACACTGAGCTACTAGTAGCAGCTACTTTTTCATGGCTACTAAACACCAGAAAATACCCTGCCATAGACAATACTGAGAATTGCCTCTGCTAAAACACACATAGACAATTATCAGTAAATGATCAGAATTGTCTGTTTTAGTAGCCACAAGAAGTAGCTGCTACTAGTAGCTCCGTGTGTCTTCACACTTATTTCAATAGAAGCTACTGAGCCCCACAGCGCAGTCTTTTGTTTTCGGGACCCCAAACAGAGGGTAGGAAGGTGATCTGGTTCAGAATTTGTATTTAAAATTGAATATAGTGTGCTGTATGCTATTGGGCCCCCTTACTGACCTTAAATAGAACGACCATTGGGTCCAATGGGTAAAGTGCAGAGGATTTTAGTTCTGTGTGTGTGTAAAAAGAACCCGGCCAGACTTTTAAAATGTCTCACTTTGTTTTGTTAAATCCCTTTTCAACCCTGTGGGATTAAACAAAGAACAGGTCCCTTTGATGTTCTTCAACAAGATCTTTCGCTGAACTTGTTATCTTTCTCACATAAATGCTCCCTAATCCCCTTCTCAGGGGCAGAACGACAACCCTTGTGTTTTGGCTGCACTTCAAATGTCGACTAAACAAACAAGGTAGGGGTGAAGCGCAATTTGGCAACGACTTTATTACAGAAATATAGGTGGCATCTGGCTCTCTCAACTGGGAATAGTTTGAGACTTGCAGAACAAGGCTTATATGATAACAGCCATTAGCAAAGGTGGGAAGTCTGGGAAGAAGAAAATATAGTCTGTAACCTCAGGAATGCGACACTTACCTACAGACATAAGCAGACACACGCACACAGACATATAAACCTCCTATGAAGTTATCCCATCTCTCCAGTCTAGGGAGTCTGAACTTCATTCTAGATGCAAGAGGGGTCTCCAATGAGAATCCTGACTACAAGCACTAAAGGGTCATAGACCTTCGCCAACTGTGTCCTGTACCCTGATGATACTAGACTGCAACTCCCTGTTTATTCAAAGACTATCAGGAGCCAGAGGCCTAAAGCTGGCCATACACGCACCGATAATATCGTACGAAACCTTGTTTTGTACGATATTCGGTGCGTGTATGGCAACTAGTCGGTGAGTTGACCGATATCGCAGGAGGCTGCGGGTGGGTTAAAAGATTTTGATCGGGCGCCATAGAAGGCATCTGAGCAAAATCTGCCGTCAGGGCTGAATCGGCAGAAGGAGGTACGACCGATGGTCGCACGAACGATCGCAAATCACCACGTATGTGGCCACCTTAAGGGCTGTGACAGACGGGGAGAATCTCCCTTGTCGCATGTGACTAATCTCCCCGAAATGCCATCCCACCGGTGGGATGGCATACGCAGCGCCAAAATCGCCAAAGTTTCCTCTCAAGGCAACTTCGGTGATTTTGGCAAATCGCGGCACCGCATATGCCATCCCACCAGCGATTTACATTCTAGCCGGTGGGATGGCATTTTGGGGAGATTAGTTGCACGTGACAAGGGAGATTTGACGCACAGCGACTAATCTCCCCGTCTGTCACAACCCTAAAGGTATTATCAAGAGCCAATGGTTCTAAGGCAGGGGTGGGCAAACTACGGCCCGCGGGCCACATCCGGCCCCTTGGCCTTTTTAAACAGGCCCGTCGACGACGCCAAGTCTCATCACGCAAGACTTGGTGTCATTGGCGGGCCGGAATTAAACAGACTAAGGGGGCGTAACGCTGGCCTGGCCCTGCCCGCCCTGGCCCAGTCTGGCCCGGGGTTAAGTAAATGTGGCCCGTTAGCCAAAAAGTTTGCCCACCCCTGTTCTAAGGGTTAAGAGACACAGCGCTACTAGTAGCAGCTACTTTTTCATGGCTACTAAACTCCAGAAAATCACCTGCCATACTAGAGACAATAATCAGTAAATGATTTAATGATCAGCATTGTCTATTTCAGTAGCCATGGCAAGTAGCTGCTACTAGTAGCTCTGTGTGTCTTCACCCGTAAGAGTTGAAGTGTCCAAGAAAGAAGCATCAGAGGCATCTGTAATTAAGTCTAGGCCATATCGATGGAAAGATTCACTCGCACACAAGTTTAACTGTTGGACACTCGGTTACATGAAATTAGAAGCAACGCTGCCAGCCCCCTTTCTCTTTTCCAGCCTTTGAGGCATCTAATGATCGTCACCTAGAAGATCTGGAGCTGTTCCTGAGCAAGGGTTCCTACTGCCACTATCTCATACCGTTCAGAAGTTCATTGGCTTGATATTAATGCAAGATTTCTTTGATCTTTGGGTGGGGCGGGGAGGAGAATAAGTAGAGAAAAGAATGATATTATTGCAGCTGTTAGAGGTTTGCTCTTGGCTGGGGAATCCAGGGCTTGGAGCCAGAATACATTAAAGTGGTCTATAGGTTGTTAAGCAGAGGTTGGCTGTAACAGTTCCAATGCTTGCAAGGATTCAGAATTAATTATATGTTCATTTTAAGGTCTTTCTTAACCACTTCTGTGTCTGTTGTGTTCTTTATTCAGTATTCTTTTTAGCTCTGAGTGTGTGTAGGTGCCTCCCCAATGGCGTACTGTCTTCCTGTTTCCTTCAATGCACAAATGAGGTGCATGGGGACTGTGGGCTGGGTGACTGAGCCTTGTACCTTGACTGATACTTGTACCTTCAGTCCCTGGAAGGTTTATTTGTGGATCAAAGGAATCTTAGGAGGAAAGCAGAAAGAGTAATGGGAATAGGGCGGTAGGATAGGGCAGTAAGAGTGGTGAGCATCAGGGTTGGCGATCACATTCAGCTTTATGCAGAAGCAGTCGTCCATAGTTGGGCACTACTGTAGCAGCCAGCAACATCAACAATAAGCAAAGGTTGGGCTGCTTCCTGCAATAAGTATGGCTAACGAAGCATAATATCATTAATTGAAGAGCTCACTGTGCCTGGGGTAGGAGATGCATGAAGTGGGAAGGTGGAAGGGAGCAGAATTAAAATGGAGAAGGGATAAGAGAGAAATGGGAATGAAAGAGGGGAGAGCACAGTAAATGGGGAAGGGTGGAAGGAAGGGGCAGCGGGAAGAAATGGGAGAGAGGAAGAGGAGAAGGGCATGGGAAGAGGGGTGAAAGAAGGGAGAGGGCATAGCAGGGAATGGCCCACCCCACAAGTGAATTACTATTAATATTTCAGAAAAAAATCCAACCTTTTCAGAGAAGTACTTAGTAAAGTGTATGGGTAGAGCTCCTTCTGTGCACAGACTGAACATTTCTCCATGTTCACATTAACTCAATAGGACTTGCCTCAGTACCGGCATTGTGCTTTCCATTAATAGAGCCGGCCATATATGTACGTTGTAAAAATAAATATTATATTGAAGCTTTACAGGGCTTGTTTATGCTCTCTGGGTGCAGCGAAAATGCTGAGCCCACTTACACCAGAGCCCCATTTAACTCCTTTAGTAAATTAACTCTTAAATGATTTTCAAAACGTGTACCACCCCCCTGTAACACTTAAAGCTTTTATGTTGACGTATTCCTGGGCTATGCTGGCAATTGGAGTAAGGGGGAAGACACACTGAGCTACTAGTAGCAGCTACTTGTCGTGGCTACTAAAATAGACAATGCTGATCATTTACTACGTGTGTTTAGCAGAGGCAATTCTCAGTATTGTCTATGGCAGGGGATTTTCTTGTATATATGTAACTTTATTTATAAAGTGCCACAAGGGTACGCAGTACTGTACAAAATACAAAATTACACACAGGGAGGACAAGTGTTATAGTAAATACAATAAATAAGTATAAATACACAGGGAATAAGGTATGAGACACAGTAGGAAGGAGGTCCCTGCCCGTAGAGCTTACAATCTTGAGTTTAGTAGTCGTTAAAAAGTAGCTGCTACTAGTAGCTGTGTGGCTTCACCCTAGGAAAGAGACTGGAGATACCACGGCTGAGGTTAAGTTCTATAGTAGTAATGTCCAGTAAAAGGCAATTATCATTATCATGCAGTTATTTATGGAACATGTTCACCCATTCACATCATTACCTGCCTCAATGGAGCATACAGTCTAATTTACCCATTGTCATAAACTAGGGTCAGTTAATCAGGAGTCAATTAACCTTAAGGACAAATACAAGAATACCCAGGTAGGATTCAAACCCAAGATCAAAGGCAACAATACTATTCACCATTCCACCCTGTAGAATATGCTACAGCGTCCAATGGAGCTTTTCGCCAGATTAAATAATTATATCAATATAATAATGGACAACCTGGAATTTCCTAACTGATTGGCCAGTAGGCTTAAGGTCCCCATACACGGGCCGATAGTAGCTGTGGATATCGATCCCTTAGACCGATCCGGCAGCTAATCGGCCCATGTATGGGCACTACCGACGGGCCTGCCCGACCGATATCTGGCCTAATATCGGGCAGATATCGATAGGGCAGGTTAGAAAATCTAGTCGGATCAGGGACCTCATTGGCTTGTTGATGCAGTCCCCGGACCTATACCTGTCGTTATAATCCGATTGCTTGGCCCCAGGGCCTGGATTTTTCACGATATTGCCCACTCATAGGTGGGGGATATCGGGAGAAAATCCGCTCGCTTGGTGACATCGCCAAGCGAGCGGATCTGCCAGTGTATGGGGACCTTTAGTGATCTAATTCTGATTAAGCTATCCAATTGGCTGAAGAGAATTGCTCCATTTGCTTTCCGCCCCAAAGGTTTATTTTGATTGACTCTGACTCCCATGATCGTTGTCCATTAAACCAATTAGCAAGTTCTAACTTGTTACACTGCACGAATCAGAATGTAGATTAATATTAATGCAGTTTTACTCGTAGGGAGCTGGCAAGGAAATCCAAATGTGCTGCTGGGCTGCGGAACTCATTTGCAGAAAGTCAAGGATTTGGCCGCGTTTCAATATCTTCCTTTTAATGGAGATATAATTGACCCAATTACTTTCCCCTTGCGTTTTATTACTTGTAAAGGTTTCCTGGTATTCATTCTCACAAGAAAAGGCAGAAAGTCATCCCTTTCAGCCTTTGGAAATGCCAAACTGGGGAGGTGGAAGGGTAAAATAAGGACAGTGAAAAGTCCATAAAAACTTTAAAAGGGGACATCTAAAGGAGTTTATTAGAATCCCCTCTAACAATGCCGATGGCACAAAGGACAATGGAGCCTTCTTTACTTAGACTTTCAATTTAATGAAGAATTTGGTCAAGGTCAGGCAGATGAAAGGAGAGGCTTGTAGGGATCGGCTTACTCCTCTGCTCTGAATTTTGACCCATTAATTGATATCATGAAGCATTTTCTTCCCACAGGACACCAGCTGCAGAGTCTGTAATGTAAGAGTATTTGCATTGACAGGGCATATAGCTTCCAAAGTAATAGGCTTGTCAATATGGAGATCATCCTAGGCTGTGTATAGATGTACCGGCATCATCAGGAGCAGAGACATTCCAGCTGGGCATGTTTAAGTTGACGATTCAACTCTTTTAAACTGTATTGGCAGCTTATCTACCTGTGTAAAGGTCCCCATACACGGGCCAATTCTAGCTCCCTTAGACCGATTCGGCAGCTAATCGGCCCATGTATGGGGACTACCGACAGGCCTGAAATCGACCAGATCTCAATCGGGCAGTTTAAAAAATCTAGTCGGATCGGGGACCGTATCAGCTCGTTGATGCGGTCCCCTGACCGACTTTTCCTATACCCGTCGTTATAATTCGATCGTTTGGCCACAGGGCCAAATGATCGAATTATCCTGGATTCTCCCGATATCGCCCACCCGTAGGTGGGGATATCGGGAGACGATCCGTTCACTTGGCGACATCGCCAAGCGAGCAGATCGGCCTGTGTATGGGGACCTTTAACCCTCCCCGACTATCTCCCTTACAGATATCAGGCTAAAATTCAGCCAGATATCTATTGGGCAGGTTTAAAAACAAACAAACCAGGAGAGGTGTGCTGATGTGGGCCTTCATAGACCCTATTATAAGACCCTAGGGCTCAGAATGTAAGTGGCCCAATTGTGCCCTGATCCTCTCCTAACAATCTGTAACTATTATTTTTAAATAATTATTATTATTAACATTTATTTATAAAGCGCCAACATATCCCGCAGCGCTGTACAATAAGTGGGTTACATACATTGGACATACAGAGTAACAAATAAAGCAATCAATAATCGATACAAGAAGTGAAGAGAGCCCTGCCCAAAAGAGCTTACAATCTACAAGTAATTGCCCATATGTTGATTTTTGGCCAGACTGATTTTCTGCTACAGTAGTGGCCAACGTTGGCCCATGTAATAAGTTATTTATGCATTATGCCTTGTAATATTTTTTGGGAGGGGCTAATTTTGAAAGAATGTTGGCAATGTCAAAAAGCTCTATAAGACTTTATCTAGGGAATGCAATGTACATTCACTCCAAAGCTCAACCTATTTGAGTTTCTGGCTAGTCTCCCATCCGCTGGTTTGAGCTCCATTTTGGTGGCCTGCCCACGGCTTAGGAAGAAGATTCTATAGAGTTCCAGGGCCATTTGGTGAAATCCTTTGGAGGGTTCCATACAGACACTGGGGCCACTGGAAAGTAAGATTTCTGGGTTGTGATGGGGGTAAAGCATGGAATGGGTGGGTGGGTTGCAAGAGAATGGGTGGGTGGGCAATCATGGTTTCAGCACAGTGGGGCATGGCTAGGGCAGAGGGCCATTTTGTTTTTATTGGGGCCCATTCTACTTGTTGACCAGGGCCCTGGGCTCCATGATTCTTGGTGAAGGCCCTGGGCAGTATAATAAAAGGACTAGCAGACCCTGTTTTGCCTCACGTTTTACCAAGACTGGTTTGGGGGCTATATGGGGGCTAATAAGGCTTTTCTGCGCAGCCAATTAAATTGCAGTTAGTAGATGCAAATATTTATAAATGTGCAGGTGTGAGAGCTGGGTCCTGGGGGGGTTTTGCTATTTTTAATAACAATTACAGCTGCCATTTTCCCTACAGCTGTGGAAACAATCAGAGCCATATTTATTAGCAATCAGTAACATTTCTCAGTCGTTTGCGCTAGTCGTTGCCAGGGAAAAACCTTGCTAGTAGGAAAGCATGGGAAAAAATTTATATTGACTCACCATGAACATGAAGAAACTTCTGCCTACTGGAAAAAAAACATTTGTTTTCAAAATTGTGCAGGAAAAAAACTCAACCCTAATTTAAAGGGAAACTCCGGCTTCTGAACCAAAATGAGTTAAAGAGCTCCACACGGCACAGAAACCCCAAATATACTGTATATGCTGAAATAAAGCTGCAAAACAGCTCTTCTCTTTCTGCATCGTTTGAAATCCTGGCAGGGGAGGAGGGACTAAAACATTCATGTTACAAATTGTAGCAACTTCTCCGCAGCTTACAGACAGCATGCAGGAACTACATAACCCACAATGCATTGCACTGGGATGTTCCTTTCCTTATTGACATCACGTGTGCAGGGAATTGTGGGATTGGGAGGAGGCAGGCTGAGCGGAGGCGACTACTTTTACATTTTATCTCAAAGTAGCCAGCCAGATCAGCAGGGGAACAGGGGGAGGGGCTTAGGGAACGGTTCCCAACCATATTATTACGTTACAAATCATGAAAAGGCTGCATATTTTTAATTGGTGTATATTGCAAAGTTGCTTGAAATTACCGTATATACTCGAGTATAAGCCGATCGGAATATAAGCCGAAGTACCTAATTTTACCTAAGAAAACTGGAAAAACGTATTGACTCGAGTATAAGCCTAGGGTGGAAAATGCAGCCGCTACTGCTAAGTTTCAATAATCAAATAGCAGATAAATAATAGATAACTTTAGAGAAAGAAAAATGCTACAGCAGCAGACAAAAGCAAGTTTGGGAAGGCTAAGGAAGCTGCCATACTAATTATCAAGTACTTGCCATCCTGCTGTGTGCTTTGTGCTCGTCCCATTGGTTCTGTGCGCTGTGTGCGCTCCCATCATTAGTGAATCTCCATGACCAAAAACAATTACTTACAAGTCCTAAGTAGGCACAGTGCATCATTGGAGCTTTTTTATTTCTAAAGATCTGCCCTTAAGGAATTGAGGACGGTAGCAGTTTGCATCTGCGAGAATCCATATACCGTATATACTCGAGTATAAGCCGAGGGTTACTTTTTCAGCACATTCTTTGTGCTGAAAAACACGGCTTATACTTGAGTATATACGGTATGTTTACTTTTTAAAAGCTTAAGTTGTGTTTGGGTGAGTTCCCCTTTAATCTTCCCCTCAATAGATAGCATTGTTACCTTGAATAATGACAGTACACTGGATAATATTTACCAGCAAAATAAGAGGATTAATAAACGACCTCGGCACTAGTGATGAGTGAATCTGTCCCATTGCACTTCGCCGAAAAATTCGCAAATCTTTGAAAAGATTCGCGAAACGGTGAAAAATTTGCGAGATGTCGAGTGTCAAAAAAAATTGTAATTTTTTTTTTTTATGCGGGTGACAATTTTTTGAAGCGCCGAACTTTGTCGCCCGTTTCACAAAAAAATCTGCCAATGGCGAAACGCAGACATTCGCCGCACATCCATGCCTGGCCAATAATTTAGCCCATTAATTGTTTTGCAAAAACTACTGCAAAATTTTGCAGCAAAAAGTTTGCGGTTGCATCAAAAACTATTTTGACGCAACCATTTTGCCGTGACTGCAACATTTTTTGACGCGCAACTTATTTTTTCTCAGAAGATTTTCGCGGAAGTTTCGCGAAACAATTTGCCAATGGCGAAATGCGGAATTTTACCACGAATCCACGACAAGCAAGAAAATCGCTAATGGTGACGATGCACATCCCATTGTCTCCTACGGCATCTCAACTGGTTTTATGTGGCATCATTCAAATTCTCAAGTTTTTCTATTTTGTTCAAAATAAATCGGGCAAAATTGGGGATTTTTCTGCTTGATTTGCACAGAAATCTGTGATTGTTGATAAATGGACCCCCCTAATCTAATTGCCACTAGTGATGAGCGAATTTTTTCGCCAGGTATGGATTCGCAGCGAATTTCCACATTTCACCATTTTGAATTGTTTCGCAAAACTTCAGTGAAAATTCACCACGGAAAAATTTGGCACGCATCAAAAAAAAGTCAAATTGGGCACGGTCGCAGCAAAAAAAGACGCACGTGACAAAAAACAGACGCAGGTGACAAAAAAAGTAGAGCGTCAAATGTGTTTCACGGATTTTTTGCCGTTTCGCGAATTTTACTGATGTTTCATGAATTTTTCGGCAAAACGAACGGGACAGATTCGCTCATCACTAATTGCCACTAAGGGGCGTGATTACTAACATTGGAGATAAATATCACCGGTGATGTTGTCCATAGCAAATAGATTTAGTGATGAGCGAATCTGTCCCGTTTCGCTTCGCCATAAAATTCGCAACAAAACGGCAAGAAAATTCTCGAAACACATTTGTTGCGCAATTTTTTTGTCCCCTGTGTCTTTTTTCTTGCGACCACGCCCAATTTTGACTCGCGACAAAAAAAAACAAATTCTGCCCTATGAATTTTTCCGCTGCAAATTTTCACGGACGTTTCATGAAACAATTCGCCAATGGCGAAATGCGGAAATTTGCTGCAAATCCATGCCTGCTGAAATAATTCACTCATCACTAATTAGATTTAAACAGTCACTTACAAGTAAGAAAACAAATAAAAAATCTGATTGGTTGCTAGGGGCAACATCACCGGTGATATTTATCTCCAATATTAGTTCCTTGCCATCTGACTTCATACCCAGGGCAGAAAGAGCTTTAGCGATAGCATTTCTGCACAAAGTCGCCTTTCGGCACAGTGTTGGTAGCTGCGAGATGGGGTAGAAATTCCGTAGATACAATATTTACAAGGGGAGGCTGAGAGAATCGACACTTATTGAAATGCATATGATATTCTCTTCCTTGATGTGGCCCTTAAGAACGACAAAGATAATGACCTTGTATCTTGTACAGATAATGATGCGTCCGGGGAAATCATTAGATCAGATCTTCCACGGGGCTGCAGATACTGATGGCGCCACATTGGCGAGTTGCGTCGGTGGGAAAGCGGTTTTCCCCTCTCTAGCCGTATGCACTGCATAAAAACTAATTGCTAGTGGGCGCGTGGCCCCATGGAGCCAATTAATAAAGACAACGGCCTTGCTATAGAAAAGGCAGAGGCGTGATCCAACCATGTAAAATGGATCAGCCCTGATTCACTCATAAGATTTCATAATATAACCCCCCCCCTTTTTTTAATCAAATTCAATTATTTGACACAATCTATAATAAAGCCATGTTATGTTCCAAACAGGGTCTCATTTTTTACCTTGGGAGACGCCTGCTCTGATCCGAAACCGTGGGGCCTTCGAGCCGTCGCCATCAAACAAGACATCAATCATGGAGGAAATTGCAAATTAAGAAGAGAATTGGTATTTTCTAAAGGCATATTGCCTGCTAGATGAGATCATTCTGCGCATTTCCGACACATATATTTCATATAAAACTCTAATGGAACGGAGGAAAATTGTCCACATCATCAATATATGTTTCCATTAAAGCCCAACATCCCCTCTGTTTGTTCCAGCAGAATATTATCCATGGCTTTCATGTTTTATTATCTCTTTAGGATGATGCCACATGGGTCATTTTTGTTTTAACAAAACCCTTGAAAACTCCCCACTATGGCCCACCAATGAAAATGCACATAAATGGCGTAATCGTGCAAAAATGTCCGCCAGTGAATTTCCAAGCAGTTGTGACAAAATGGCCCTTGTGTCTTAACACTTATAGGGGCCGTACCCGTGGCAGAATACCTGCAAAGTGATCAGGATCTGGTTGGAAAAGCCATGGGCACAGCTCTGTCTCCTTTATACTTTCACCGCCAATGGGTGTCCTGCAGGGGGAGTTGTTTGGGATACACTCGGCAAATAAGGATAATCTGCAAGAAATGGAGTAGAACCAAGTTCCCCATTAGAACCAAGCCAGACAGAACACTGCTTCTTGCGTTTTTGACAACCGCTTCTGGTTTTCGTGATGCCACTTTCCGGACCACAGAACTTCTGTTGGGGGCAAGAAAAACAGGGGAGGGGATGCGGATGTGGGGTCTGCTGACCACTATTTTCCCAGGAGTTACCAGATTTCATGCCCCTTCCCCAGTCTCCCGTCACATTACCTTTTTCCCCCTGTTTTGTATCTTTTCCCCCAATTTCCCAGCTGTCCAGCACGTCACTTTAAAATGTACTTGTAGGAGGGCCAAGATCCCAACATTATACCGCTGGGCAAGTGGGTTTATTTTGCACCCATGTTGGTTTGGGTAGAAGCGTGTTGGGTCCAGAAGCTGGGCCAGGGGAATGTAAGTGGCTATAGGGCATGTCTCTATCATGAGTTTAATTAATAGGGCTTGTGCTTTAAATGTTTTTTGGCTCGGCTTTCCATCCAGTTGGCATATGACAGGCCTAGCTGGTAACCAGGGCCTGGTTTGGTGTTACAAATTTACTGGCAACGTACTTGCCAGTCCCTAGTTTTTCTGCCCCAGCATGTCTCTGCTCCACCCCAAAGCCCTCTCTCTGCTCCCCAAAACCCTGCCTACTCACCTAACCTAAAGTGCAGCAGTTCCTTCCTGGCTCAGCCGTCCACTGAAACATCCCAACTCTGCCCCCAAAACATCATAACTTTGCCCAAAACGTCCCAACAACCTACTTTGCCCCTCCCCTGCCCTCTACTACATCATACGGTAAGGCCCAAAGAAAAAGATGGCAACCCTGTTTTAGCTATTTCTTCAATATCCAAGGTATATTTTGTCTCTTGCACTAAACAGGGCAAAGCTTGAGATTGAAACCATGTTCACTTTATACCTACCTACCCAATGGCCAGGCTCTACCGAGTCACTTTTTAATGAGGAGTAGGTAGTAAAACAAAATACTAGCCCACAGATAAGCCCTCTGTATAAAGGTGCCCATACACGGGCCGATTCTTGCTTCCGATATCATCCCCTTAGACTGGTTTGGCAGCTAATCGGCCCGTGTATGGGCACTACCGATATCTGGCCTAAAATTGGGCAGATATTGATCGGGCAGGTTAGAAAATATAGTCGGATTGGGGACCGCATTGGCTCATTGATGGGGTCCCCGAACTGACTTTGCCTATACCCTTCGTTATAATTCAATCGTTTGGCCCCGGGGACAAACGATTGAATTATAACGAAGGGTATAGGCAATTAGCCTGGGCAATTAGCCTGGGTTATATCTGCTCACTTGGTGACATCTGAAGGTGTATGGCCACCTTAAGTAAAGGGTTTATCTGCTATATCAAAGCCTAACAAAGGTTGAATCATGGGGAAGGTGGGGCTTTGTTTATACAGAACCCACTATTTCCACTGAAGCAAATGAATTCAGGATAAAACAAAACAGTTTTCCGTTATTATTTTATAACAACGATAAAATTGTAAAATCTATACGTCAGTTTATATATTCGTTGGACGCAGCCTTTCTTATGCAGTTAAAAAACCCATTTCTGATACATTTCGCTAATGTTTCATTACGATGATGGCGCCGGCAGAGGAATGGCCAGGAACGCTTTCCCCGCGTCTCATTGCTTGTGTTGTATTTAGTTATGCATTGGAATAGAAAGTAATATTATATTCGATTTTCTACGGAGCTAAAGTGCCCACGCTGTGCGTCTTTCCATTTGCACTTATATGATGAAATGCCCAATTACCAGCTAAGTATCTATGGAGCTTTGTCAAAGGAAAATGTGCAGCAGGCTTTTTCCATTTGTGCAAAACAATCCTCGTTTAGCAGCGTTACGGGAAATGAATGCCGAGCGCTCCGGCTTAATTTGGATTCAGCTGAAATCACTTTCTCCGCGATTCCATAATGCCATTTTGTTATCAGAGGATCTCGCTCCTACAAACAGATGCATTCATTATCTACACCATGGAACACTTATGGAAATTAATCTGCCCAGCTTTGAACATAAACATTTTTTTTCCCAGTTTTGCACAATGGCTTTGGGTTTTAGTACGGTGGCTCAGTGGTGGGTTTTTCCAGGTACTCCAGATTTCCTTTAGGCACATACAGGCCGGCTCATTGGTTCCTAATAAATCTGCCCCTAGTGTGTGTGATAATGTGATAGGGAGCATAGGTTGTAAGTTTCACAGGGGCAGGGACTGATGGGAATGTGATAGGGACCTTAGATTGTAAGCTCCACTGGGGCAGGGACTGATGGGAATGTGATAGGGACCTTAGATTGTAAGCTCCACTGGGACAGGGACTGATGGGAATGGGATAGGGACCTTAGATTGTAAGCTTCACTGGGGCAGGGACTGATGGGAATGTGATAGGGACCTTAGATTGTAAGCTCACTGGGGCAGGGACTGATGGGAATGTGATAGGGACCTTAGATTGTAAGCTTCACTGGGGCAGGGACTGATGGGAATGTGATAGGGACCTTAGATTGTAAACTCACTGGGGCAGGGACTGATGGGAATGTGATAGGGACCTTAGATTGTAAGCTCCACTGGGGCAGGGACTGATGGGAATGTGATAGGGACCTTAGATTGTAAACTCACTGGGGCAGGGACTGATGGGAATGTGATAGGGACCTTAGATTGTAAGCTCCACTGGGGCAGGGACTGATGGGAATGTGATAGGGACCTTAGATTGTAAGCTCCACTGGGGCAGGGGCTGATGGGAATGGGATAGGGACCTTAGATTGTAAGATCACTGGGGCAGGGACTGATGGGAATGTGATAGGGACCTTAGATTGTAAGCCCCACTGGGGCAGGGGCTGATGGGAATGTGATAGGGGCCTTAGATTGTAAGCTCACTGGGGCAGGGACTGATGGGAATGTGATAGGGACCTTAGATTGTAAGATCACTGGGGCAGGGACTGATGGGAATGTGATAGGGACCTTAGATTGTAAGCTCACTGGGGCAGGGACCGATGGGAATGGGATAGGGACCTTAGATTGTAAGCTCCACTGGGGCAGAGACTGATGGGAATGTGATAGGGACCTTAGATTGTAAGCTCACTGGGGCAGGGACTGATGGGAATGGGATAGGGACCTTAGATTGTAAGCTCCACTGGGGCAGGGACTGATGGGAATGTGATAGGGACCTTAGATTGTAAGCTCTACTGGGGCAGGGACTGATGGGAATGTGATAGGGACCTTAGATTGTAAGCTCACTGGGGCAGGGACTGATGGGAATGTGATAGGGACCTTAGATTGTAAGCTCACTGGGGCAGGGGCTGATGGGAATGTGATAGGGACCTTAGATTGTAAGCTCCACTGGGGCAGGGACTGATGGGAATGTGATAGGGACCTTAGATTGTAAGCTCACTGGGGCAGGGACTGATGGGAATGTGATAGGGACCTTAGATTGTAAGCTCCACTGGGGCAGGGACTGATGGGAATGTGATAGGGACCTTAGATTGTAAGCTCTACTGGGGCAGGGACTGATGGGAATGTGATAGGGACCTTAGATTGTAAGCTCACTGGGGCAGGGACTGATGGGAATGTGATAGGGACCTTAGATTGTAAGCTCACTGGGGCAGGGGCTGATGGGAATGTGATAGGGACCTTAGATTGTAAGCTCCACTGGGGCAGGGACTGATGGGAATGTGATAGGGACCTTAGATTGTAAGCTCACTGGGGCAGGGACTGATGGGAATGTGATAGGGACCTTAGATTGTAAGCTCCACTGGGGCAGGGACTGATGGGAATGTGATAGGGACCTTAGATTGTAAGCTCACTGGGGCAGGGACTGATGGGAATGGGATAGGGACCTTAGATTGTAAGCTCCACTGGGGCAGGGACTGATGGGAATGGGATAGGGACCTTAGATTGTAAGCTCCACTGGGGCAGGGACTGATGGGAATGTGATAGGGACCTTAGATTGTAAGCTCACTGGGGCAGGGACTGATGGGAATGTGATAGGGACCTTAGATTGTAAGCTGCACTGGGGCAGGGGCTGATGGGAATGTGATAGGGACCTTAGATTGTAAGCTCCACTGGGGCAGGGACTGATGGGAATGTGATAGGGACCTTAGATTGTGAGCTCCACTGGGGCAGGGCCGCCGGCCTACCCGCTCACCCACTGCCAGCCCATTCTCCCAGCCCGAGTACCATATAGATCACTTGCCTCCATTACTGACATTCATGGTCATTTCCAAGGCAAGTCGGCTTCAGTTTGCTCAGTAAATTGAATAACGAGGAGGAATCAAGTAGAAAATAAGTTCAATTTATTTGAATTCTTCAAAATATCAGATTTACTTTTCACACCAATAAATTATATGTACAACACATCATTCCTGACAAGCAAAGTCCTTCATTTTGGTTGCTATACATAGAAATATACAGAAAAGTGGCTTTCTTGTAACTCCATCTGTGATGCAATTAGCTCCACAAGATGTTCCTCTAGGTACCAAGACCTGTAAAGGGAAGGTCATACCTCTGCCTTTTCTCAGAGGCTTTTATCAGTATTAATGTCATTACACGTGTGTCCAGATGACAATTTTTCTCATGCACCATGATATTTCCTCAAGTCTTGGAGATGTATCCTCAAGTCTTGGAGATGTTTCCTCAAGTCTTGGAGATGTTTCCTCAAGTCTTGGAGATGTATCCTCAAGTCTTGGAGATGTTTCTTCAAGTCTTGTAGTCATGACGAGGCCAAACTTCCCTATGAAACTATGCTAACAACATTTCCCCTAGGGCTCAGTTCACTAATATGCAGTGTTGCTTAGAGATAAGAAATATAATTTGGGGTGATACAAGTATGGGATAACCACAAGTGATAACACCTTGATAAAGCTGCACCTTGTTCTTGAAGCTCTGGGTGCCAACTGTTTTGGAGA
This sequence comes from Xenopus tropicalis, assembly GCF_000004195.4. Lineage (NCBI taxonomy): Eukaryota > Metazoa > Chordata > Amphibia > Anura > Pipidae > Xenopus > Xenopus tropicalis. The sequence continues at coordinate 17,532,537 of NC_030685.2, read as the reverse complement.
TAAAGCAGCCATATTGAAAAGGAAAAGTGAGTCTGCCAAATTTTTTGGTTTTGACTCTTCTCTTACTGGGTCATGCCCAGTAAGAGAAGATGTTGGAGACCCCTGTTTAATTTATGAAGGCAATGTGTAAACATATACGTCAACATTATGGGGTCAGATGGTTGTCGAGAACACACAGAGACGTCCATAATAAGGGTGGGTGGACACTGGAGGCGAAGAATGTTTTTTAAAGAAGGTTCCAAGGGGGTGCAGATATATGGGATAGTAGCTCTCATATTTCCTAATCAGTCTGCACCCACAGGAATGAAGATCAAGACTAAATGCAACAAGGCCTAGTTTTTTGCATGGGTACAGACCCACTGGGAAATATGTGAGGAGTGTGACAGAACTACAGAGAAAGTATAACTTTTTGGTCACCATTTGTACGTACCTAATACATTCAGTGAAAGGCACTAAGAAATATAGGCACATGATAGTGAACTGTACTCATTGCCCCACACATGCTTGATTTATATAATAAAGTTTAAAAAAAATTACATTATACTTATTGTATTGCCCAGGCATAGATTCCTCAACTCCATTCCACTGGCTTCTCTGCTTATCCCCCCACTGCTACTATAGGCATCATCTCTCCCTACTATACCTTCTATCCCACAGCCCCAGTCCCTTCCCAGAGGCTATTATCCTCCCACTGCTACTATAGGCACCATCTCTCCCTACTATACCTGCTATCCCACAGCCCCAGTCCCTTCCCAGAGGCTATTATCCCCCCACTGCTACTATAGGCACCATCTCTCCCTACTATACCTGCTATCCCACAGCCCCAGTCCCTTCCCAGAGGCTATTATCCCCCCACTGTTACTATAGGCACCATCTCTCCCTACTATACCTGCTATCCCACAGCCTCAGTCCCTTCCCAGAGGCTATTATCCCACTGCTACTATAGGCACCATCTCTCCCTACTATACCTGCTATCCCACAGCCACAGTCCCTTCCCAGAGGCTATTATCCCCCCCACTGCTACTATAGGCACCATCTCTCCCTACTATACCTGCTATCCCACAGCCCCAGTCCCTTCCCAGAGGCTATTATCCCCCCACTGCTACTATAGGTACCATCTCTCCCTACTATACCTGCTATCCCACAGCCACAGTCCCTTCCCAGAGGCTATTATCCCCCCACTGCTACTATAGGCACCATCTCTCCCTACTATACCTGCTATCCCACAGCCCCAGTCCCTTCCCAGAGGCTATTATCCCCCTCACTGCTACTATAGGCACCATCTCTCCCTACTATACCTGCTATCCCACAGCCACAGTCGCTTCCCAGAGGCTATTATTGTGGGGGCACAGCGGGGGTCCCTTGAGGGGTGCATGGCCCCTGCAGTGGTATCCCCGGTGGGCCCTGCACCCCCCAGTACAACCCTGCCTGCCCCAGTGGAGCCTACAGTCTAAGGTCCCAATCACAGTCACACACATGAGTGTCAGTTCCATGGGAAACCCATTAACCTGCCTGTATGTTTTGAAAATACACGTACATAACCTGTTAAATTCTTATTCCTCTTATATTCTTATCCTTCTAATGTTACTTGTGTCACATGAAAGACTAAAACACATTTAACATAAGAAATAACATACCCCTTGTTGTAAATATATATATATTTATATAATATATATATATTATATATTATATATAAATATATAATATAATATAATTAGAAGTCATTTCCAAGTTCGGAGACTTTGTATGGTCATGGATCTCCTTGGTGACTTCTAATATTCTTCTATTTTACCCCAGGGGGTGCATTATTCTCATAATAAGCTACACCCTGACAACTGACATCTTCTTTAATGGTAAATAAATGTAATAACAGAATGTATACTTTTCTTGTAAGCTCAATAACTCAGAATTCCTGCAGAGGGATTTAACAGGCACTTCATTTAATGGATCACTTTTCCATTGTAGAAGCAGCGCCGCAGCTCCAAAGGGGATGATATATTTTGGTTCCGTGTATTTTTTTTTAGAATATATTTGGTTCTGTAAGCCTAAACAATGAAGAACGGAGCAGCCATGGTGTCGGTTTAGCAGTATATCCAGCTGAGCAACAGGCCAGAGGCTGCTCTAGGTTACAGGCAGCTCTTTGTTCAAACAGTAATTAAGGAGACACTTCATCAATTCTACATTATGCAAGGTCAGTCCGAGCCGGTCTCCTCCTAATCTCTTTGCCTCTCACACTCCAGACACGGGAGCGGAGTGCCTAGGTAGCCTCTGGGAATGGATAGTGGCATTTAAAAAGGAAAAGCCATTTATAATGTATTAAAGCTCTTCAATCCTAGGTTCGATGCTTGGGTGGGTTTCTCTGGGTACTCCAGCTTCCTCCCACACCCTCAAAACATACAGGTTGGTTCATTGGTTTCTCATAAAATTGTGATAGGGATCTTAGAGTGTAAGCTCCATGGGGACAGGGACTGATGGGAATGATGTGTATTCTCTGTACAGTGCTGTGGAAAATATTGGCCCTATATAAGATAATGACCAGTGAAGATGACCATGTTCAGAGGAGGACTCAGGTCACAGGGATCCCCAACCTTTTAGACCCCTGAGCCATATTCAAATGGAAAAAGTGTTGGGGAGCAACACAAGCATGAAATATGTTCCTGGGGGTGCCAAATAAGAGCTATAATTGCCTACTTAATAGCCCCTATGTTGACTGGAAGCCTACAGAAGGCTCTGTTTGGCATTATACTGGGTTTTTATGCAACAAAAACTTGCCTCCTCACCAGAAATTCAAAAATAAGCACCTGCTTTGAGGCCACTGGGAGCAACATCCAAGGGGTTGGGGAGCAACATGTTACTCAGGAGCCACTGGTTGGGGAACATGACTCAGGACAATAGACACTCATGGCTACCTAGAAGGTAAATGGACAATATAGAAAGGGATTAAGCTTCAGTTTTGGATGCCCATTCTGAACAGTAAGCATTAAGGGGGCAACAAAGTCATGGCAAGTGGCCCTAGCACATCCATTTTCCTGCAAAACCAGCAACTTAGTCATTGAAGCAGCAGTTCCAAAATATACAGTGGTTTGTCTCTTCCCTCTGTTACTATGCCCCTAAATAGAAGTGTAAGATCACTAGATTGAACCCCATAGTTCAGGCCAGTCCTGTTATTACCCTCTGCCATAGGGGGAGGTAATAGGACAGGTGGGGCAGGAAGGGGAAAGCCTATGTGCCTTGCCCTCCCATCATGAATACATTGCTGCTGAATGCTGGCAGTGCTGTATTCACTGGTCCATGTCCTACAGACAAGGCAGAAACACCCTTCCATAAAGCAGGGAAGCCCTGCAACAGGAACACCATGCATTTTCTGTTACTTTACACTGACAAAACAAAGGTGAACAAACAAATGTTAACACATTACCTCGTTAAAAAAATACATTCATCTGTCTTAATAGCATTCCCGGTTCCCCAGCCATCAGCTATTAGTTGATAACAAGCTGCTACAGGCTGGGGATCCATAATAATATCATGCCTGGCGCCCCGGTGTAATACTGCAGTTGTATAGGAAACCGGAAAGTTATTACAAGAAGGTCTTGATCTCCTATGGGCGGGAGCCTAATTACTATTGGTGTGAGCATTCAACATTTGCCTTGGGGGGGAATGTAAATTTTTATATAGATTTGAAGTGTGAATAATTCATTTTTTTACCATTAAATAAATACATTTGCCTACTAATTTGCTCTAGGCACATTTTCTTCTAGTTGATCTGGAATAAGAGTGGGGTGGAGGTATTGCTGTAATGAAATTTGCCCGTTTTAGTAATATATAGCAATAAAATTGTCACTTGATTTCATTAACCTTACTAAAAACTGACCATTAAAGCTGATTGCTTATTGGTTGCTATGGGTTACTGTGACTTCATTTGACGTTATGGGTCAGGGATGTCCAAACCTGCAACCCAAGCAGTTGTGCCGGATTACAGGTACCAAACAGGCATGCCTACTTTACAGGTCCCCCATCAGAACCCTACTTGACCAGCAAGAACCCTGCTAGTGGGGGACATAAGGTCCCCTTTAGTGATGAGCGAATCTGTCCCAAACGGCAAGAAAATTCGCGAAACGGTGAAAAATTTGCAAAACGCATTTGCCGCGCAATTTTTTTTGTCTTTTTTGTAGCATCGTGACTATTTTTTTGTAGCCCGTGCTTTTTTAGATGCAACTGCGCCCAATTTGACACCCGACAAAAAAAATTCTGTGCGCCGAATTTTCACCGAAGTTTCGCAAAATAATTCGCCAATAGCAAAATGTGGAAATTCGCTGCAAATCCAAAAATTCGCTCATCACTAGTCTCCTTGTAAGATTCTGAACAAGGCAATATGGCGCATACCAGGGGCCCGTATTAACGTGGCCCCTATACACCCCAATGACTCTTTACATTTTATTCCATTCTGCAGATCATCAAAAGACTTTTCATCCATGCAGAGATGACAATTGACATGCAGGCTTAGACCATTCCTTATTCACATTTCTCCTTTGAAGCCCCTTCCTTACGTCAGAAGCACCTCAACGTCCTTTATGATTGCGATTATGAATGATAACCTTGTCCTTTATGGATTTGTTGTCAGTCATCTAACCCACAGTTTCATTACACAACACGTGCCCCTCTGGTATTTAACATAAAGAAAGGCCAGCGAGCATCGGGCGCCGTTCCTTGCAGCCTCTTGAAAGTGCTGAATGTTTTTTCACGGATCAGTATTTTGCAAAAAGGAAATGTTAACCCGACCGTGAACTGGACAGGGTGGTTTTGTTGGCTCCAATTTTGGACAGAAAGCACATTATCGGAGAAAAAGAAAGCAATACAATGTGTGCGGGGTCGGAAGAGCCTCCGCAAATTGGTCTTTGGACAGTTTGGATAATGCATAGATGGCGAGATAGAAAGGCAAAAACATCACTGGTAGCAGAGAAAATGGATCCAAAGGTGATAGCTACTGAAATACTGTGAATAATCTCCAGCCCCTATTAAATATATACACCCTTTCATCTTTAAATATATTCTCTCCCGAATCCTTTCAGTGCTTCACTCTCGATTTCCATTTCATAAAAGCGGCATTTTTTCCCCTTTTTTTCTTTTTTGCCTCAAGTGCTCTTTGCTTTTTTACATGTTTTTGAAGAGGGAAAGAGAGGGTGGGGGGGGTCACATTTCAGACCTTGCTGGTTTGCATGTGGCCATTAAACTCCGAGTTCCGTGACGGGAGCATGGTCTCTTGGAGGCGACTGCTTTTCTCCTGCCTGTTCTCGGTCAGGTCGGCGTCTTTGATGCCGTTGCTTTTGCGTAGGCATAAAACTTTCTGGAAACTCTGCTTAAAGTTGTCTGAGAGGAAGCCGTAAAGGATGGGGTTGGCGCAGCTGTTGGCGTAAGAAAGGACCACCACAAAGAAATAAACTCCTGCAAAGGCCGGTTCCTCGGGCACAAAGAAAGACAAGTTGACTATATTAAGGATGTAAAAAGGTAGCCAGCAGAAGACAAACACGGCCACAATGATGACCACCATTCTCGTCACCTTGCGTTCAGACCTTCTACGTCGGGTGGAACCAACACGAAGACCCGAGGACTTTACTTTAATGACAATGAGAAGGTAGCAGAGGCAAATCACCGATAAAGGTCCAAAGAAGCCCAATACTGAAGTATAGATGATGAAAGCAGCAGCCCAGACACTTACTGGATCCGGCCAGCTTATGTTGCAAGTGTGGTAATCTGGCTGGACCTCGGAAAAGATGATCACTGGCAAAGTCACTAGAAAAGAGAGAGTCCATACCGTGGCGCTGATGAGTTTCGCTACTCTAGGTCTTCTCCACTTGGTGGACTTTATGGGGTGAACCACAGCCAGGTACCGGTCAATGCTCATCACGGTGAGGCAGAAGATGCTAGTAAACTGGTTAACCCCATCCACCGTCATCACCAGTCGGCACAGAAAAGTCCCGAATGGCCAATAAGAAATGGCATTTTGGGTGGCGAGAAACGGCAAACCCAACATGAACAAGACGTCGGCCACAGCCAAGTTCAGGATGTAAATATTAGTGACTGTCTTCATCTTGGCGTAGCGCAGAACAACATAAATGACCAACGTGTTACCGCTAAGTCCAATGACGCACACCAGAAGGTAGATCAGAGGGATGATAAAGGAACTCATGCCGGACACCGAAGGGTCAACCACTGTCTTGTTGTCAGATGCATTTTTGAAAAGGGTGAAATTTATGTCCTTCATTTCCGCCTCCAGATTAGAAGCCATTAGCAGAGGAAGTGGATCCATTCTCTCGGCCCAATTAAGCAGGATCTTCAGAACCAAAAAGGAGTTATCGGCCGTAACATGCCTCCCTCTGAAACACATAGAGAAGAAACAGAAAGAGTTAATTGCTGCATTTGTTTAACAGGAAAAAAAAGACGTTTTTCTGCAAAACTACAAAAAAAACCCACAAATCCTGTTTTCTGTTATTAATTCTAAATCGATCAAACTGGCAGCTCCCCGGCTGAAATGCGTTGGTGCGTTTAATTAGCAGAGCCAACGAAGAATCTAATTCGATTTCGGCTTTTAAATGGCAAAAGCACTTTCAAAATATTAGTAAGCAAATGAATATGGGGGCGGGAAAGTCAGAAGCAATGTAAGTGCGTTCGTTTGCGGTATGAAACGAGGGATAAAAGGAACGTTTGGGCCGACCCCTCCCCTCAATATCAGGCAGGTTAATTAAAGTGTAGCTGATCCATATTTATACTCCTGTACTTCTACATGGTGGCCAATGCAGAATTGTGCTTAGTACAGGGGAATCCCTATGCTGCCATAGGTTTATGGTATCTCTCTGTACAGGCTATGAGCAAACTTAGGGGGCTGTTCCTGCTGAATTGTGCTTAGTACAGGGGAATCCCAATGCTGCTATAGTTTGATGGTATCTCTCTGTACAGGCTATGAGCAAACTTAGGGGGCTGTTCCTGCTGAATTGTGCTTAGTACAGGGGAATCCCTAGCTGCCATAGTTTTATGGTATCTCTCTGTACAGGCTATGAGCAAACTTAGGGGGCTGTTCCTGCTGAATTGTGCTTAGTACAGGGGAATCCCTATGTGCCATAGTTTTATGGTATCTCTCTGTACAGGCTATGAGCAAACTTAGGGGACTGTTCCTGCTGAATTGTACTTAATACAGGGGAATCCCTAGCTGCCATAGTTTGATGGTATCTCTCTGTACAGGCTATGAGCAAACTTAGGGGGCTGTTCCTGCTGAATTGTGCTTAGTACAGGGGAATCCCTAGCTGCCATAGTGTTATGGTATCTCTCTGTACAGGCTATGAGCAAACCTAGGGGGCTGTTCCTGCTGAATTGTGCTTAGTACGGGGGAATCCCTATGCTGCCATAGTTTTATGGTATCTCTCTGTACAGGCTATGAGCAAACTTAGGGGGCTGTTCCTGCTGAATTGTGCTTAGTACAGGGGAATCCCTATGCTGCCATAGTTTTATGGTATCTCTCTGTACAGGCTATGAGTGAATCTTGATAGTCCAGCTATGGAGAGTTCCATTTTGACCCTGTTCATCTGGCCATGACACTATATATCTATATTCAAGAAGGCTCCTCCTCCTAAAGACAATGGTGGCTTGCCCACATAACACTTTTATAGAAGCCTATGGAAATAAAGTGAAAGCAAAGCAATTATACATTCCCTTGTAATATTCCCATTGGACAAATACAAAAATAAATAGAAAAAAAAAGAAAATGTAGTATACACAGCATAGCCCTGTGTAAGTCTTACAAAGCTTCTTTCTTATCTGAAGGTCAAGACATATGAGCGCTTGGGTACTGGAATGCTGATATCTCTGTGGGCCAGGGAAAAGGATTCTGATCCGATGAGCTCTGATGCCTGGAGAGCTCCCAGATCTGTTCTTGCAGTCTTACCAGGAGCAGCTAATGCTAAATTGATATGTTGTTCCAGCTCAGTGCCACGGTGGAGCACCTACTGGCAACACTGCGCTTAGTACTGGGCCCGCTAGATTTAATGCCCATCAATTCATTAGAACAATGATGTTCAGACTTGTGTGGGTCATGCCCACCTTTGGGGCTTAGTTGGCCTCCTTAGCTTATAACAAGGTTACAGTCATTCAGCCTCTGTTCCCAGTGTCGGACTGGCCCACCAGGATACCAGGAAAACTCCCGGTAGGCCCAGGTGTCAGTGGGCCCTCCTGCTCCTGACCATTTGGCCTGTATCATGGTCATTCCCTATTTCTGAATGGGAAGGAAGAGTAGAAATAGATGGAAGAATAGATGCTAGCATGTAAATAAAAGAGACTAGGGGAATAAAGAGGTTGGGTGAGAGGAAAGGAGGAAAAATAGTTTGGAAAGCAGGCCTAGGGTTTAAGGTTTTCTGGTGGGCCCCTGGGTTCCCAGTCCGACACTGTCTGTTCCAAGCCTATCTAGGACAGCAAATAAGTGTTCACCTCCACATCTCACTCTAACTGACCTTCAAGCTGGGCTTTAGGAGTATGAAAGGCAGAATCAGGGTAGGAACTATGGAAAGCCAACAGAAGCATGTACCTTGGGTGTAACTGGGTGGGGGGTACAATTGAAAAGTAAGGATGGGAGTAAGCGGGATGATAGAGTACGGACTGAGTGGTGGGAGGGAGTTAAGACCGTGCAAACTCACCCAACAAGTGGTGTTGGGGTGATTGAGTTATCATGCAGACCATGTGTGCCATTACTACTTAGCCAGGCTCTGGGCAGAAACCAAAACATCACCTAACTGGCTCCCCAGTGAAAGTTCTTGGTCCATCTTGAGGGGGAGGGGATCAGCCCTACAGTTTGGGAATCACTGGATTAGAAGGATCAGTTGCTTGGGTTCCTTTCATAGTTCCCACTGACTTCAATGAGTGTGGAAGTTCAGGTGCCCCAAAAAACAAGAATGTCTGGTGGAATGGGGCATGTGCCTAGCTGGCAATCTGTGGGTTCTAGCAAATGCCAGAGGGGCTGCTGTAAGATGCCATAGTCACTATTTATTGGGCTGGGGGGGGGGGGGCTATTTGGGCCTCTGTAAACTTGAAATACCAGGGCCTATTTTGAGTCCCAGTCCAGACCTGCTCACACCAGTGGGGGGCAGTTGGAGAAACCCACAGAGGATCCACTATGTGTGATTAGGAGAATTTCTAGCTGAACTTTTGTAACTATAGAGGAAGCAGACCCCGTGGTTGTGGGGGGTTGGCCAGGGCACAAGAGGGCTTGGACCATGGGTCCACTTCCACTCTCGCTTTACCGTACCCCCCCCCACCAGTCTCCCACCCGAGAGCTAGTGGGCGAGGAGGGGGGACATGAGGGAGCAGTGGGCGGGGGGCATGGAGGGGCCACATCTGATGAGTTGGGAGACTGGATGCTTTACCCTGGGGGGGGGGGCGGGCAGCCTATCAGCACCACAAACATCACCGTCCTTATTATTCAGCCATAATGCTTTCTGTCCTTTCTATTCTCAAGAGTTTCTATTGCAATTTATTCAGCAGCCGTAGCCTAGCAACTGGGTTAAAAAAACAGAATAACAAAACAAAAAGATTCACAAAACAAATAAAAAATAGGAAACAAAAAAAGACGACAGAGACGGGCAAATTTCACCCCATGTGGGACCATAAAAATCCTCTCTAATTGCAGTCACCAGTCTCTTTCATCTGCGCCGCTAAATACCAGGAATGTTTTCTTGCTCACGCTTTGTGCGAGCCCCTCTATTTATTCCGCGTTCCCCATCAAGTCAATAGTAAGGATTGTGCCAATGTACCTCTCAGCATTGTTTTCATTCCAGACGTTCTGTTTAAAGGGACAATGCTGCGCAGCACTTCGGGCAGACATATGCACAGCGTAAAGGACTGGTGTTGGGATATTGTTTGCTTATCTACAGACCCCATACAGACCCATACAGACCCATACAGACCCCATACAGACCCCATACAGACTCCATACAGACCCCATACAGACTCCATACAGACCCCATACAGACCCCATACAGACCCATACAGACCCCATACAGACCCCATACAGACCCCATACAGACCCCAGCCATACAGACCCCATACAGACCCCATACAGACCCATACAGACCCCATACAGACCCCATACAGACCCATACAGACCCCATACAGACCCCATACAGGACCCCATACAGACCCCATACAGACCCATACAGACCCCATACAGACCCCATACAGACCCCATACAGACCCCATACAGACCCATACAGACCCCATACAGACCCATACAGACCCATACAGACCCCATACAGACCCCATACAGACCCCATACAGACCCCATACAGACCCATACAGACCCCATACAGACCCATACAGACCCATACAGACCCATACAGACCCCATACAGACCCCATACAGACCCATACAGACCCCATACAGACCCCATACAGACCCCATACAGACCCATACAGACCCCATACAGACCCCATACAGACCCCATACAGACCCCATACAGACCCATACAGACCCCATACAGACCCATACAGACCCATACAGACCCCATACAGACCCCATACAGACTCCATACAGACCCCATACAGACTCCATACAGACCCCATACAGACCCCATACAGACCCCCATACAGACCCCCATACAGACCCCATACAGACCCCATACAGACCCCATACAGACCCCATACAGACCCCATACAGACTCCATACAGACCCCATACAGACTCCATACAGACCCCATACAGACCCCATACAGACTCCATACAGACCCCATACAGACTCCATACAGACCCCATACAGACCCCATACAGACCCATTTCCTTGTAGATTGTAAGCTCTTTTGGGCAGGGCCCTCTTCACCTCTTGTATCGGTTATTGATTGCTTTATATGTTACTCTGTATGTCCAATGTATGTAACCCACTTATTGTACAGCACTGCGGAATATGTTGGCGCTTTATAAATAAATGTTAATAATAATAATAATAATAGAGACCCCCATACAGACCCCATACAGACCCCATACAGACCCATACAGACTCCATACAGACCCTATACAGACCCCCATACAGACCCATACAGACCCATACAGACTCCATACAGACCCATACAGACCCCATACAGACACCATACAGACCCATACAGACCCCATACAGACCCCATACAGACTCCATACAGACCCCATACAGACCCATACAGACCCCATACAGACCCATATAGACCCCATACAGACCCCATACAGACCCATACAGACCCATACAGACCCCATACAGACCCCATACAGACCCATACAGACCCCATACAGACCCCATACAGACCCATACAGACCCCATACAGACCCATGCAGACTTCATACAGACCCCATACAGACCCATACAGACCCCATACAGACCCATATAGACCCCATACAGACCCATACAGACCCATACAGACCCCATACAGACCCCATACAGACCCCATACAGACCCATACAGACCCATACAGACCCCATACAGACCCCATACAGACCCATGCAGACTCCATACAGACCCCATACAGACCCCATACAGACTCCATACAGACCCCATACAGACCCCAAACAGACCCCATACAGACCCATACAGACCCCATACAGACCCCATACAGACCCATACAGACCCCATACAGACCCATACAGACCCCATACAGACCCATACAGACCCATACAGACCCCATACAGACCCATACAGACCCATAGAGACCACATACAGACCCCATACAGACCCCATACAGACCCATACAGACTCCATACAGACCCCATACAGACCCAAAACAGACCCCATACAGACCCATACAGACCCCATACAGAACCCATACAGACCCATACAGACCCCATACAGACCCCATACAGACCCATACAGACCCCATACAGACCCATACAGACCCCATACAGACACATACAGACCCCATACAGACCCATACAGACCCCATACAGACCCCATACAGACCCATACAGACTCCATACAGACCCATACAGACCCCATACAGACTCCATACAGACCCCATACAGACCCCATACAGGCCCCCTTCAGACCCCATACAGACCCCAAACAATTTTAATGAACCTCTCAGTTGCCACCCAGCCAGTAAGTCACATGGCTACCAATATAACTGCTGATAAATTTGCAATTCCCCCTATTTCCTAAGTTTTTCCCACTGCTGCACTTACTTTTAACCTCTCCAAACCACTTGACCCTAAGCAAATTCAACGCCCCCGACATTCCTATTCCCCATCCCCCCACACACCCACCCACGACATCACCGCCACCCCTTCCTCAACACAGGCCAGTTTACTAGGGGGAAAAGGTGGCGACCCTATGGGAGCATACTTGGGTATGGGTGCTGACGTGGGGGGTGGGGAGAAATGAGGAGCCAACAGTGGGACGACAAAGGACCAGACTAGGGGTGCAGAAGAGGTACTTTCCTAGCACCCCACCACCACAGCACCCTAGGCACGTGCCTCTTCTATCTACCCCTTGTTTGGACCTTGCTGCGCAGAGATTGGTGGATCTTTAAAGAAAAACTACCCCCGAACAATGTAGGTCTTTTAATAAATATACTGCATAAACAAGCTCATGTAAAACCCTGCTTCATCTAAATAAACCAGTTTCATAAAAATATACTTTTTTAGGAGTATGTGCCATTGGGTAATCCTAAATAGAAAACTGCCATTTTAGAATTAATGGCCGCCCCCTGGGATCATAGGATTCCCAGTGCATACAAACAAATCAAGGCCCAGACTCTTGGGTCAATTTTACAATTTACATTTATTATTTTTTATTCAAAGATATTAGGAGGAACATGTACTGTTAATATGAATGCATTTTGTTACAACAGCGCCACCTGCTGGTCACTTTCCCAACATGAAGCAGTCAAGGAAGTCGTCAGGAAAGCTATAGGAGCCCTATGCAAACAAAATAACAAGTGGCTCTCAATGTAATCATTTTCAATCAGTTCAGTAACCTGTAGCAGCCAATCAGCAGTTAGCTTTGATCAGGCCAGTGCAATCTGATTGGTTGCTACTCATAACTGCACCCAAATGTTAGATCTTTATAAAGGGGCATTTGATTCACTCTCCTAATAACTCTGCACTGAAGGCTGCTAAATTCAGCTTCATTACTGAGTTTGTTTATAGCTGAAATTATATTTGCAAATAGGGCGCCAGTCGGAGGTGGCAGTGCATGGCAGATGGTTTCTGAAAGATGAAAATTGCTGAGGCTCCGATGATGGGGAGAAATGAATTAAAATAAAAAATGAATCCATTTTTGTCTTACAGTCCAGTGAGCAAGGAGATAATAGGCAATATTAACTTGCCCTTTAATTGTACTTTTGGTGATGGTCACAAATGAACAGATTCATTGTAATAATATAAATGATAAGGATATTAGCAGTCACTGAGGGGTTCTGTGACCATATAAAGGCACAAGGCTGCAGGCTGAGTTATACAGGGAACTCTGAGTATCACTCATGTATTATAAGGGATAATGTACCCCCTACTGTAAATGATAAGGATATTAGCAGTCACTGAGGGGTTCTGTGACCATATAAAGGCACAAGGCTGCAGGCTGAGTTATACAGGGAACTCTGAGTATCACTCATGTATTATAAGGGATAATGTACCCCCTACTGTAAATGATAAGGATATTAGAAGTCACTGAGGGGTTCTGTGCCCATATAAAGGCACAAGGCTGCAGGCTGAGTTATACCAGGAGCTCTGAGTATCACTCATGTATTATAAGGGATAATGTACCCCCTACTGTAAATGATAAGGATATTAGCAGTCACTGAGGGGTTCTGTGCCCATATAAAGGCACAAGGCTGCAGGCTGAGTTATACAGGGAACTCTGAGTATCACTCATGTATTATAAGGGATAATGTACCCCCTACTGTAAATGATAAGGATATTAGAAGTCACTGAGGGGTTCTGTGCCCATATAAAGGCACAAGGCTGCAGGCTGAGTTATACAGGGAACTCTGAGTATCACTCATGTATTATAAGGGATAATGTACCCCCTACTGTAAATGATAAGGATATTAGCAGTCACTGAGGGGTTCTGTGCCCATATAAAGGCACAAGGCTGCAGGCTGAATGGCACATTCAGGCATGGGGGGCAGCACTGAATCCAGTGGCTCTTGTGTGAGATGAGAGAGTTTAAAGAATACAAATGACAGTTGGTGCCACAGGGAATGCCCGTGCTGTACTATATATTATTATATATGAAGATTTTCCCCTAAGCACTAAATGGAGTTTATTATTATTTCCAAGGCAGATAAAGCGCATTTCCAGGTAAGCAGCATGAGAGCGGTCTCTGTAGGGAGCCCCTGCGCGTGGCGGCTGCGGTTTCATACTCGGAATACTAATTGCCCTTTTATTGCCAACTCCCCGTACTGCGCAGAACTGAAGTCCATTGTCTCTGTATCCCGCGAGTCCCAGATGGTGGCGGCCACTTGTCAGGCTTGATAAACCCCTGCTTTGTATCAGTCATTTCTATCGTCCTACAACTCCCTCCATTCATGGCTGCATTGGAAAGACTCACTCAGATTTTTCCCTTTATGCTATAATTACTGTTATTTGCTGCCAACATGCCATTACCTTAGCGTGAACAGATAATGCCTTCACGGGGAAATGAGCCATTCCGCCGCCATCCTGCCCAGCGCTGAGCGGCCTATCAGCCATGTATCACTGTGCGCGCTGATAGTAGCTAAGTGTGCCGCCACGTGACACCAGCAAATATTGTAGAAAAAGGCTACTTAACTCATAAACTCCTCCTTATCTGTAAGCCTGAGGCAAAGACAGTGCTAATCAGCAGCAAACTAGCAGCAATTTGCTTGGGACAATCCAAAATCATAGGGAATCATAGGAAAAGTTGGTGTTGGTTTTTCTTAGGGACAATTAAGGGCCACTAAACCTAACCAGAAAGCCATTGCGCCCCCTAGTTCCCTATAAAAGTTGATAAAAAAAAAAACGTAACTACTAGTGATGAGCAAATTTTTTCGCCAGGCATGGATGCGCAGTGAATTTCCGCATTTCGCCATTGGCGAATTGTTTTACGAAACGTATGCGAAAATTCACCGCGGAACAATTCGGCGCACGGAAATGTTTTTTGTCGTGCTTCAAATTGCCCATGGTCACGGCAAAAAAAGGGCACGGGCGTGGCAAATTGGGTACTGGCACATCAGAAAAAGGCGCGGTCGCAGCAAAATTGGGCGCGGGCACAGCAAAAAAGGCACGGTCGCATCAAAAAAGTGCGGGCGACAAAAAAAATAGACGCGGGCGACAAAAAAGATGCAGCGACAAAAAAAAACGCGAGACAAATGCGTTTCACTAATTTTTCGCCGTTGCGCAAATTTTATGGCGAAGCCAAACAGGACTGATTCGCTCATCACTAGTAATTACACATGGAAACCAATTCACCAAAGAGAATTCTACTAACCAAAAACGTCATTAAAGATGCAGGAGAATTAACCAATGAGAATGCTGATTCCCAGCACTGTGTCAGCCATCTTGCTGGTACCTTACATATAGAGATAATTATGTTATTATTTCCCCCTCATTATATGGCACAGGAATCAGACATGGGGATAAAGGGACAGACTTGTTCAGTGCTGGGAAACTGGGCTTAATGCTCCCAACTCCAATTGCAGGAACAGAGAACAGGGAGCCGGATTTACACAGATCAGCTGGGATTCTCATTGGGGGATTTTGTGCATTTTAAAGCAGCCGCTGGCTGTGGGGATTTGGGGAAAAGTTTTATTGTGCAATATTGCTTTAAGAATACAACCCTGATGTTGCTGGACTACAGCTCCCAGCATGCCTCACTCTTCATTATATGTTCCATTACTCTGGGATTTGTAGTCCAGCAACAACTGAGTAAAGTTTGGTTGAGCAGTGCAGCAGGGTTTAGCACATTGCATATCAGATAGGAAAGCATGCTAGGGTATGGTTTAAGCACTTAAAAGGGATGTAAAATTCCCTAAATCTTTAGCGCCCCCTAGCTTTCCACAGAGGGCAGCCAAAGCCTTATTACTAGGGATGTAGTGAACCTCAAAAAAAAAGTTTGCGAACTTACGCCAAAAAGTGCGAATATTCGCAAACTTTGCGAACCCCATAGACTTCAATGGGAAGGCGAACTTTAAAACCTAGAAAAGCCATTTCTGGCCAGAAAACTGATTTTAAAGTTGTTTAAAGGGTGCCACGACCTGGACAGTGACATGCAGGAGGGGGATCAAGGGCAAACATTTCTCTGAAAAATACGTTGTTGACACAGCGTTGCGTAAAACCGCAAGCTATTCCTATGTATACGCAAAGGCAGCTGGCAGACCTAGCGGAAATACGCGGCGTATTTTGCTATTTCGCACTATTAGCACCATGGAAACGGGATTTGCTTACACCAGTACTAGGCTGAAAAACGCCATGTGTGGCGAGAAAAATGCAGAGAAAAAACGCAGCGCCCCCAATGTTCGCGCGAATTAGTTCGCTACATCTCTACTTATTACAGATTCAAGAGAATTCTCCAATCAGAATCAGCCACCTTGGAATATCTAACATCCCAATATGCTTTAGTTCTTAATAGGCTACAGAATGGTGGGAGTTGTAGTGCAACAATATTTGGCATGGGGCGACAACATGTGCTGTGTGAAGAAAAGCTTTGCTAGCAATAGTAAGCACGTCCCCAAACAGATGGCAATTGAATTTACTGATGTGTGCTCACTGCCTAGAACCAGAACAAGCCCCCAGGAGACCCCAATGAGCTCCCTCTGCCGCTAACGCAAATGGTGAGTGTTTATAATAATAATCTGTATATCTGTGTGTATTTCAGGGAACTGGCAGCGACGGGCAGTCTGGGGAAAAGAAGTGACAGCAGACAGAAATTCGATGCCAAGACGTCGTTGGAGGGCAGAGTGGGGTGTAATCCCTACAGCAGCAATTTAGACTTCCACTATGAAATAATAATGTTTTTTATTTACCCACAATGCAGCATGTTTCCCACAATTCCATTGCTATACAGCCCAACCCACTGAGGCTCTGTTTCTTGGGGGGGTTTCCATATGTTGGGCACCCCTAGTGAATCTAACTGCTAATATTATGTCCCAGGGTGGTCCGCCAGGTTGGGGAAGTTTTTTTAAGGGTGAAGACACACAGAGCTACTAGTAGCAGCTATTTGTAGTGGCTACAGAAATAGACAATGCTGATCATTTACTGATAATTGTTTCTACGTGTGTTTTAGCAGAGGCAATTCTCAGTATTGTCTATGGCAGGGGATTTTCTGGGGTTTAGTAGCCGTGAAAAGTAGCTGCTACTAAGCGACTCCATGTGTCTTCACCCTTAAGAGTGCCAAGCCTCTGTTAGTGGTGCATAGTGATTGTACTCACTGGGGGCCCCCATATATAGACACCCATGGGCCGGTGGCCAAGGAAGCAGCTTTACAGGGCAGCCCACAATTGCATATATATATATATATATATACATAAAGAAAAAGCTTTAAAAAATTCCCTCACCCACCGCTGGAGATTGGGGTCAAATCCGGCAGTTGATCTAGGGGTGTGTAGGGGGGCAACCTTGTCCTCTGGGTCCTATAGGAAGAGGAAGATGGGACCCTGGGGTTTACCCAACATATTGGCACCCCCCAGTCACTTAATCTTGAGTTGGGAATCTTGGGAACCCTAGAATTACCAGTTGCTCAAGGCTGGACCATTAGGCATTGGCGCTCACCGTAAGGTTCTAAGCATGTATGGGTGCAAGTACCTTTGTGAATAGCCCCAGAGTACAAAGTTCTGCATCTATCTTAGTGCTTTGCCCTTGCGAATGAGCCCCCTTATCTGTATTTCGGCACTTGCCTATGGTGACGAACGCCATGTAAACCCCATGACCCCACATTAGACATAGAGATGAAATAACATTGAGTAATCAGCATTTGGACTGCTAACAAAGGAGATGGTTGGCACGCTGCCTTGGCACTTACTATAAACCCTTGATGTCACAGTGGCATGACAAGGTTCCTGCGGGGGGCGATATTACCCTCTGCGCGCTGGGGGGATACCAGGGAAAGCTGGGCTTGTCTTTGACTGATCAAGATGTTGGCATGACATGAAGTTCAATGGGGAAGGGAACTGTCTGATCAAGACCCCAGTGCCCACGGCCGTCTCGTATCCGGCAGCTAATGAATGAAGCGTCTCAGGCTGCCCTGCGCGTCTCTTTAATCTTCTTTATTCCATGGCACATAAAAGGGCTAATATGGCAGAGACAAAGGGAAGGGGGGGGGGTATGGGTATAATGTTCAAAAGGAACACTTTGTCCTACTTTTAGGCTGTTGGAATGGAATAAGCTCAGAATTACTGGGTCAGGAGTCCAGAACAGATGGGTTGGCATGCTAGTTTCTTGGGAATTATGGTTTCTGAGCTGCTAGAGGATGCTGGGAAATGTAGTTCAGCCATGGCTGAAAGGCTACAAAAACTATAGAACCTAGTAAGGGTATATAATGGGCAATAATGCCATGGTTTGACTGCAGACCCTTGGATCCTTCAGAACCCCACCACCCCTTCCCTCTGCCGGCCACCCCATCTCCCCCCAGTAGAAGCACATTTAGATCTTTTAGAATCTCAGTGGCGCAGTCTGACATGGGATACTACCCCTTTCACTCCTAAGCACAGGGGGCGGACATGCCAACTAATACTGAGACTGGCAGTTCAGCTGGAGAATTACTGGTCGATATAAGATTGAAATGATCTTCCATGGTTATTTTACAATGACCATTTTGGGTTAGAGTGCCCCCTGTAGGGCTGCTGGGCACATTGCATGGGCATGGTAAAAGAGTACAGCCGGTTGTGTAAGGGTTAGTCTTTGACAGGATATCCACCCCCTGTATTAGCAAACTGCCCCCTCCCAAGTGTGTAGAGTTCAAGGCTTCCGTTGTTGGATCGACCCACTCAGTACCAGGCAAGTTCCCATTGACTCCATGTTACTTAGTTACTGCCCGTACAGGAAGCACCCTGTGCAACTGGCAGACTCACTAGTTCACGCCATGCCAGTCCGGCCACCAACAAGGGCCCCCTTACCCCCGGAGACACATTACAATGGGACCCCCCCATCATATCCTCTAATATTTGCTCTGCTCTCAGCAAGGGAAAGTTCATCCCTGCTATCCAACTAGCCATCAATGATTAACCGAGATAAGGCAGACGCACTGTACAGATATCGGATGAGCCTGGCAAGAGATGAAAATACAGAAATATTTTTTTTAAAGGGGAAGTAACGCCACATTGTCACTGAGGCTACACTGCTGGTTCTGGCTGCTGAAACAATGTAGCTGAATCCAGCCAATGCTGATTAAAGTGGTAGTTAGTAGGCGGCTAATTGTTTTGAGACACAAATAAAAGGGCATTTTTTTTAAAGATAACTTTGCCCATGGATTTCAAGATCCACACATTTGGCCAAGTTGCCCAACAAGCGACACTTATTTAGGAACACAGATAGAGGGCTTAATGTAGCCTTCCCACAGGATTCCCAGCTTCAAACCATCAATATATCAATGATCAATCTGATTTCATAAGGGACAGATAATCAGTTTGGTCGAGATGAGCTGACAATTCAGAAGGACACAATATCTGTACTTGCACTTGGGGACCTTACAGGGGGCCAATCATGTTCCTACTTTCCTACTATTATTTTATAGATGTTTATAAACTCTCCAGTTACATAAGCCGACGCTCACTGATAGCAGAACCATGGACTCTTCCCCGGGGTGAGGAGCGCTGGGTTTAGCTGAACTCACATCACCGTCAGAATGCAAAGACTCTCAATGACACGTTGCACTGGATTTACCCAAAAAACATTCTGAGAGATTTCAGTGTGCGATATTTGGTGTATTTTTGTGGTCCTATGACCTCCCCTTCCTTGCAGCGCTAGATTGTAAGCTCACTGGGGCAGGGACTGATGGGAATGTGATAGGGACCTTAGATTGTAAGCTCCACTGGGGCAGGGACTGATGGGAATGTGATAGGGACCTTAGATTGTAAGCTCACTGGGGCAGGGACTGATGGGAATGTGATAGGGACCTTAGATTGTAAGCTCACTGGGGCAGGGACTGATGGGAATGGGATAGGGACCTTAGATTGTAAGCTCCACTGGGGCAGGGACTGATGGGAATGTGATAGGGACCTTAGATTGTAAGCTCCACTGGGGCAGGGACTGATGGGAATGTGATAGGGACCTTAGATTGTAAGCTCACTGGGGCAGGGACTGATGGGAATGTGATAGGGACCTTAGATTGTAAGCTCCACTGGGGCAGGGACTGATGGGAATGTGATAGGGGCCTTAGATTGTAAGCTCCACTGGGGCAGGGACTGATGTGAATGTGATAGGGGCCTTAGATTTTAAGCTCCTCTGGGGCAGGGACTGATGTGAATGGGATAGGGACCTTAGATTGTAAGCTCACTGGGGCAGGGACTGATGGGAATGTGATAGGGACCTTAGATTGTAAGCTCACTGGGGCAGGGGCTGATGGGAATGTGATAGGGACCTTAGATTGTAAGCTCCACTGGGGCAGGGACTGATGGGAATGTGATAGGGACCTTAGATTGTAAGCTCACTGGGGCAGGGACTGATGGGAATGTGATAGGGACCTTAGATTGTAAGCTCACTGGGGCAGGGACTGATGGGAATGTGATAGGGACCTTAGATTGTAAGCTCACTGGGGCAGGGACTGATGGGAATGTGATAGGGACCTTAGATTGTAAGCTCCACTGGGGCAGGGACTGATGGGAATGTGATAGGGACCTTAGATTGTAAGCTCACTGGGGCAGGGACTGATGGGAATGTGATAGGGACCTTAGATTGTAAGCTCCACTGGGGCAGGGACTGATGGGAATGTGACAATGACAATAAAGATATATTCTATTCTATTCTATAGGGACCTTAGATTGTAAGCTCCACTGGGGCAGGGACTGATGGGAATGGGATAGGGACCTTAGATTGTAAGCTCCACTGGGGCAGGGGCTGATGGGAATGTGATAGGGACCTTAGATTGTAAGCTCACTGGGGCAGGGACTGATGGGAATGTGATAGGGACCTTAGATTGTAAGCTCCACTGGGGCAGGGACTGATGGGAATGTGATAGGGACCTTAGATTGTAAGCTCCACTGGGGCAGGGACTGATGGGAATGTGACAATGACAATAAAGATATATTCTATTCTATTCTATAGGGACCTTAGATTGTAAGCTCCAATGGGGCAGGGACTGATGGGAATGTGATAGGGACCTTAGATTGTAAGCTCACTGGGGCAGGGACTGATGGGAATGTGATAGGGACCTTAGATTGTAAGCTCACTGGGGCAGGGACTGATGGGAATGTGATAGGGACCTTAGATTGCAAGCTCCACTGGGGCAGGGACTGATGGGAATGTGATAGGGACCTTAGATTGTAAGCTCACTGGGGCAGGGACTGATGGAAATGTGATAGGGACCTTAGATTGTAAGCTCCACTGGGGCAGGGACTGATGGGAATGTGATAGGGACCTTAGATTGTAAGCTCCACTGGGGCAGGGACTGATGGGAATGGGATAGGGACCTTAGATTGTAAGCTCACTGGGGCAGGGACTGATGGGAATGGGATAGGGACCTTAGATTGTAAGCTCACTGGGGCAGGGACTGATGGGAATGGGATAGGGACCTTAGATTGTAAGCTCTACTGGGGCAGGGACTGATGGGAATGGGATAGGGACCTTAGATTGTAAGCTCACTGGGGCAGGGACTGATGGGAATGGGATAGGGACCTTAGATTGTAAGCTCTACTGGGGCAGGGACTGATGGGAATGTGATAGGGACCTTAGATTGTAAGCTCCACTGGGGCAGGGACTGATGGGAATGGGATAGGGACCTTAGATTGTAAGCTCACTGGGGCAGGGACTGATGGGAATGTGATAGGGACCTTAGATTGTAAGCTCACTGGGGCAGGGACTGATGGGAATGTGATAAGGACCTTAGATTGTAAGCTCACTGGGGCAGGGACTGATGGGAATGTGATAGGGACCTTAGATTGTAAGCTCCACTGGGGCAGGGACTGATGGGAATGTGATAGGGACCTTAGATTGTAAGCTCCATTGGGGCAGGGACTGATGGTGAATGGCAGATGCCTTACAGACCCTAGTAATAAAGAGTCCTTCAGTGGCCAAATTACATGAACATGTGAACATGAACTCCAACTCAGCTTTCTCAAGTCTCAGTGTGACTAGTAAGTAATAATGAGAAAATAGGCTTGTAGCTAACCCTAGCCCCACTATGATAGATAAATAGATACACAGATAACGATAGAGAAATAGATGATAGATGATAGATAGATAGATAGATAGATAGATAGATAGATGATAGATAGATAGATAGATAGATAGATAGATAGATAGATAGATGATTGATAGATAGATAATAGATAGATAGATAGATAGATAGATAGATAGATAGATAGATAGATGATTGATAGATAGATAGATAGATAGATAGATAGATAGATTACAGATAGATAGATAGATGATTTATAGATAGATAGATAGATAGATAGATAGATAGATAGATAGATAGAGATAGATAGATAGATAGATAAGCAGAGAGATACATAGATAGATGATAGATAGATAGATAGATAGATAGATAGATATATTAGAGATAGATAGATAGATAGATAGATGATTTATAGAGAGATAGATAGATAGATAAACAGAGAGATAAATAGATAGATGATAGAGAGATAAATAGATAGATATATTAGAGATAAATACATAGAAAGATAGATAATAGATAGATTATAGATAGATAGATAGATAGATAGATAGATAGATAGATAGATAGATAGATAGATAGATAGATAGATAGATAGATAGATGATAGATTTGTATGCCATATGTATCCATCCAGGGGGGCACTGGACCCCCAAAATGTTTACCACCCAGGTTCCTATTTCAGTTGAACTGGTCCCCGGTGCCAAATACTGTGTGGCCCTTGGTGCCCCTGCTGTGCTGGGTACCCCCAATAACATCTTCCACAGTGCTGTGCTAGGGGCAAAGTGCAAAAATAGTGCACAATTTTTAAAATTTTTACCTTGCTCCATTATTGTTCTAATGCTGCGCCCGTACATGCCCCTCTCTGAATTCAGAGTGTTGGGGGCTTTTCTATAATTATCTGAGTAACTGAAAGACTGAATATAAGGGTAAATGTATCTATTGCCCTTTGTATAGGTTTATCCTGCCTTCCTATGCTCATCCTCCACTCTGGCATTCATACCACTAACTGGTTGCTATGGTCACTAATAGAGAAGCAGTCAGAGAACAGCTGCAATGCCATACTGGATAGCTGAAGAACATAGTTAAAAAATACAAAACAGATTAAATAAGGACCAACTGCAAATGAAATTAAATATCAAATTGAAAGTTCTCAGTAAAGAAATTATTGATAATTGGTCTATGTGTTCTGGGTGCTATAAACATTGGAACTATATAAACAGGAGCTTTCTATTATGGAAAGAAGTTGGCCGGGCTGCTTAGAAATCAGTGCAGGCTGCACCATTAATATCTATATGCACTGATTGTGGAATACAGATGATCAGAGTATAATCTCTATCCAGCTGGCAGCACATAAGGGAAGGGAAACACAATGCAAAGAGGCTGAGATGTTGCCATTTGCAGACTAAAGAGCCCAAGAGCAAACAGTATGTGCGGGGTATGATAAGGAAGGAATATAGAACATTTAGCTCTGGTTCCCTTGGGTGACAGGCATGGGGGGGGGGCCTTATCTTGACAAGACATATATGCACTGTGCTACTGCTCCTCACAAGTCATATATCATGTTCTTTCATGACTTAACCCCCTGCCTGCCAGCAGGAAGATAAAGACTGACGCACTGTTATTTATGCCTATAGGAAGGGGTTAATTAAAATCAGATCTAGTGGTGGCTGCTTGGTATTTTCTATAATAATCAGTGTCTGGAAGGAACAGTGGGAACTGCCTGGCCAGCAGGGCCCTGAGGCACAGACTTCCATAGGGAGAGCCATGCCTGGATACCTAGGGCATTAACTGGGCAATAACAGAACCCCCTAATGGTACCATTAGAACAGATTATGGGGCGACATAATAAGCTTGGCAAGTGTCTGGGCTAATGAGTTGTAGTAGGTCAGGGAGAGCGTTATAATGAACAGAGTGTGAGTGTGTGGCATGGCAGGCAGGGGAGTGTGTGTTCATTCTACAGAGATTTGTATGTGTGTGTAGGAATATGTCTGTGTGTGTGTATGAATATGTCTGTGTGTGTGGCATGGCAGGCAGGGGAGTGTGTGTTCATTCTACAGAGATTTGTATGTGTGTGTATGAATATGTCTGTGTGTGTGTGTGTGTATGAATATGTCTGTGTGTGTGAGTGTATGAATATGTCTGTGTGTGTGAGTGTGTGGCATGGCAGGCAGGGGAGTGTGTGTTCATTCTACAGAGATTTGTATGTGTGTGTATGAATATGTCTGTGTGTGTGTGTGTGTGTATGAATATGTCTGTGTGTGTGTGTGTATGAATATGTCTGTGTGTGTGAGTGTGTGGCATGGCAGGCAGGGGAGTGTGTGTTCATACTACAGAGATTTGTATGTGTGTGTATGAATATGTCTGTGTGTGTGTGTGTGTGTGTGTGAATATGTCTGTGTGTGCATATGTGGGTGTGTAGACGTGTGTGGGTATCAGTGTGTTTGAATGAAAGTGTTAATTCCAGCAACAAGCGTCTGATGCAGGAATGCTACTGGGGAAAGTGCGACAATATAACAGGGGAAGTATATTACAAACGGTTGTGAAGGTGACAAAAAAAACCGTAATTGCAAACAAAACACAAACAAAATTCCAATGCAGAAAGGCAATCGCTGCGACAGCTACAGGTGTCTGATTAGCTGGACTGTGTGTGCGACTTGTCCCTCTCATAGCAACTTAGTCTCCCAACTTAGTATACCAATTTTTATAGCAGCCAGCGGCAATGACCATGTTCAGGGGATACACAAGTCCCCGCAGGGTGTCGGGCAGTCGGCGACTCCAGCTCCCTTACAGCTCTAGCGGTCGCAGGCGACACTTGGCGTTCTCAGCCTTAGGGAATTTTAAGAGAAAATAAAGCACTTATTCCTATTATTGGTGCAATTAGAACTTCAGATCGGGCTACTGATGCCAACTCGGTGCCGAAATGCAAAACCAACGCCAATTCGCCAAACTTACCTTCCTCTGGCTGCGTCTGTCTATCTGCGACTCCCCATCTGTGGCGAGACCTGGCCACTTCTCAGGCTGATATGGGCACTCCCAGCCTTGCCTCCCAGCCCGGTGTCTCCGATGCGCCCAGTCACCAATTCTCCTGCGCCAAGACGCAGCGCAACGCTCCTTGCGTATCTGTGGTTGCCGAACAGACAAATCCCATGGCGGTAGGTGAGCGCATCGCTTATAATGGGAGGGCAAGCGAGTGAGGATCACTGTCACAGGGCATGTGGGCAGCGCAATGGAAAGGTGCTATTAGCGCCTCTGTGACGGACATGCAGGTACAGTTCTACAGGCAGCTCATAGCTCTCTGCAGTACAAAGTGCTGCTTATATTCCTCCTTTCTGCCCTTCTTTTCCTCCTGTCTGTCCTTTTATTTCTAATGTCTGTGCTTCTGTTCCTCCTGTCTGTCCTTTTATTTCTAATGTCTGTGCTTCTGTTCCTCCTGTCTGTGCATCTGCTGCGACTCCTGTCTGTGCTTCTGCAGCCTGAGGTGTGGAGATTAGATGCCGTTGCTAATGTATATATTAGCTTGCTGCTCAGGGTGTCCTTCCCTCCTGAACCAGGAGAAATACACACACACCCTGCTCTCTATGAACATCCCCCTCTCCACCTCCCTGCTGATCAGCCAGGCACAGGTTAATCCAGTCTGGCTCTGTGAATCCAATGGGGTTTGATTGATCCAGTTCTTGAGAGGGTTAATGTTATAGAGAGGGTTCATGTTATACAGAGGGTTAGGTTATAGAGAGGGTTAATGTTATAGAGAGGGTTCATGTTATACAGAGGGTTCATGTTATAGAGAGGGTTAATGTTATACAGAGGGTTAATGTTATAGAGAGGGTTCAGGTTATAGAGAGGGTTCAGGTTATAGAGAGGGTTGATGTTATAGAGAGAGTTAATGTTATACAGAGGGTTCATGTTATACAGAGGGTTCATGTTATAGAGAGGGTTGATGTTATACAGAGGGTTCATGTTATACAGAGGGTTCATGTTATAGAGAGGGTTGATGTTATAGAGAGGGTTAATGTTATAGAGAGGGTTAATGTTATACAGAGGGTTCATTTTATAGAGAGGGTTAATGTTATACAGAGGGTTCATGTTATAGAGAGGGTTAATGTTATAGAGAGGGTTAATGTTATAGAGAGGGTTAATGTTATAGAGAGGGTTAATGTTATACAGAGGGTTCATGTTATAGAGAGGGTTCATGTTATAGAGAGGGTTAATGTTATACAGAGGGTTAATGTTATAGAGAGGGTTCAGGTTATAGAGAGGGTTAATGTTATAGAGAGGGTTCATGTTATAGAGAGGGTTCATGTTATAGAGAGGGTTCATGTTATAGAGAGGGTTAATGTTATACAGAGGGTTCATGTTATAGAGAGGGTTAATGTTATACAGAGTGTTCATGTTATACAGAGGAAGGTGTCATATGGGATACATTGGATATATATTGGATATATTGGTGTCATATTGGAGTGGGGGTTCTGAAAAGGCTTTAGTTACCCTGGGAGGGGGGCTCAAATGCTCAGCATAGAACCAAAAAGTAGTTATTAGTTAGTTTTGTTCTAACCTCCCAAATAATGCACCTGTCAAGTTACATAGTTACATATGAACCTGTAGTCCTACTGGTGTTGCTGAACTACAACCCCCCCCCCCCCCCCCCCCTCACCGCACCATGGATGACTGTGCTCTCAGGGCTGCTGGGAATGTTAACGTTTCCCAATCTTGATATAAATAAATAAATAAATAAGCAAAACAGCTGTCAGATATAGCAATAAGGGAATGCATTATAAGTGGGCATGGTAAAGCAAGTCTGTAGTCTAAAGAGCTTGTACTCCATGTAAATGTAGATGTGTTGCCTCTCAGTAATAAGCACATGGCTCCCCGGTACAATGTACGTCTAGTCCTGGAATCGGCAGTGTTGTAGTTCTGTTATTCACGACTTGCCCACAGGGCAGTGAGACTCCTACCATCCTGCGAGTGTCCCTAGCAGCCTCTCTCTGCCCGCGCTCGCTTCTTTATATGGTGCGGCTTTCTACTATTTATAGCGGGTGCGATAGCTCTACTGCTACTATATATATATATACTGTATATATACTGGAACAAGGGCAGCACTCATAGGACTTAAAGAATTGTGAGCAAAATGTAAATGCAAAAATATTCTATTTTTGCTCACAATTTTACTTTAAATCCTAGGAGTGCTGCCCTTGTTCCAGTGCATTTTTTTGGTACTAGCACCCAGGTTTTGTTGCACAAATGGTGTGCACCCTATGGACTATTATATATATGTGTGTGTGTGTGTATGTATATATAGCTAGTGATAGCCAGATCAGAGAGATTGATTTATATATAGAGAAGCTTAGACAGATAGATGATGATAGATGATAGATAGATAGATAGATAGATAGATAGATAGACAGACAGACAGACAGACAGACAGACAGACAGACAGACAGATAGATAGATAGACAGACAGACAGACAGACAGACAGATTATATATGGATGGATGGATGGATAGACAGACAGACAGACATCCAAACAGACAGTTAGGAAGGAAGTGACAAAAAGATGTAGACTAATGGGTAATGAATGATAAACAGATACATAGATGATATATAGATGGATTGATGGATGGATAGATAAATAGATAGATATATAGATAGACAGATAGATAGACAGACAGACATACATCCAACAGGCAGTTAGGAAGGAAAGGTTAACAGAGGAGTGACAAAAAGATGTAGATTAATGGGTAATGAATGATAAACAGATACATAGATGATATATGGATTAATGGATGGATGGATAGATAGACAGACAGACATCCAAACAGGCAGTTAGGAAGGAAAGGTTAATAATGAAATGATAATGAATGATAAACAGATACATAGATGATATATAGAGGGATGCATGGATGGATAGATAGACAGATGATAGATAGATAGATAATAGATAGATACAGGGCCGCCATCAGGGGGGCACAGGGGGGACAGTTGTCCCGGGCCCGGGCGTTTAAAGGGGGCCCGGCCGGGCTCTGTTACTGTTATTGCTGGTATCTGCTGTGATATCCCGAGCTCTCCGCTACATGTGCGCTTTTTTAAGCTTGCGCCCTGTGCGTACTGACGTCACACGCACGGGGCGCAACCCTATAAAAGCGCACATGTAGCGGCGAGTTCGGGACATAACAGCGGATACCAGCAATAACAGTAACAGAGCCCGGCCGGGCCCCCTTTAAACGCCCGGGCCCCGGACAACTGTCGCAGGGGAGTAGGAGCCGGAGGATGCAAAAAGATGCTGGCAGCGGGAAGGGGGGGGGAGAGGACTGGAGGATTCTTGGGGGGGCCCTGGGGGAAGGTGGAGGATGTTTGGGGGGGGCCCTGGGGGAAGGTGGAGGATGTTTGGGGGGGGCCTGGGGGAAGGTGGAGGATGTTTGGGGGGGGCCTGGGGGAAGGTGGAAGATGCTTGGGGGGGCCCTGGGGGAAGGTGGAGGATGCTTGGGGGGGCCCTGGGGGAAGGTGGAAGATGCTTGGGGGGGCCCTGGGGGAAGGTGGAGGATGTTTGGGGTGGCCTGGGGGAATGTGGAAGATGCTTGGGGGGGCCCTGGGGGAAGGCGGAAGATGCTTGGGGGGGCCCTGGGGGAAGGTGGAGGATGTTTGGGCGGGCCTGGGGGGAAGGTGGAGGATGTTTGGGGGGGCCTGGGGGAATGTGGAAGATGCTTGGGGGGGCCCTGGGGGAAGGCGGAAGATGCTTGGGGGGGCCCTGGGGGAAGGTGGAGGATGTTTGGGGGGGGCCTGGGGGGAAGGTGGAGGATGTTTGGGGGGGCCTGGGGGGAAGGTGGAGGATGTTTGGGGGGGGCCTGTGGGAAGGGGGAAGATGCTTGGGGGAGCCCTGGGGGAAGGTGGAGGATGTTTGGGGGGGGCCTGTGGGAAGGGGGAAGATGCTTGGGGGAGCCCTGGGGGAAGGTGGAGGATGTTTGGGGGGGGCCCCTGAAGGAAGCAGCAGGATGCTTGGGGGACCCTGGAAGAAGCAGGAGGATTCTGTGGGGTGGGGGGGTGGTGGTGGGGGGGAGCGGCAAGAAGCAGCAGAGTGGGCCATTGTATGGGGGACACTGGGGGAGGACCACCAATGTTTTAGGGGGCCCTGGGCAGGCTAGCAATGTTTTAGTGGCACTGGCACTAATGCAAAACGTAATCCTTGGCCACAAATGTTTTAGGGGGGCCCTGGCTACCAAGGCTTTAGTGGGCCCTCGCTACCAATGCCTGTGTGTCCCTTGTATTGATGGGAGGGGCCATTGGGGGTGTGGGAGGGGCCATTGGGGGCTTGGGTGGGTGGGGCCCAGAAAATTTTGTTGTGAGGGGCCCCGTGATTTCTGATGGCGGCCCTGGATAGATAGACAGATAGATAGATAGTTAGATAGATACAAAGAAAGGATAGACAAACAGACATCAGAAAGACAGGCAAGTAGGGGAAGAAAGGTTAACAGATGGGGGACAAATAGAGGTAGAATAATACATGGGTAATGATAAACAGATCAGGGTTGGGGTTAGGGGGTGCCGGGGGACGCGGCTGGGGGGGGGGGTACACCGCAAGCAGAGGCACCATAATATGTAATATATGTATAGAGAGGGGCAGCTATTATTATAAGCAGATACATCTATATCTTGTATGATCATTAGCAGTGAATTTGGTAATTCCTAATGTCCAAGGGGCCAATGGAAAGGGGGCTATATACATGTGCATAGTGTGCAGCCCCCGGGGCATGTAGTATATGTACATATATATATATATATATATATATATATAAAGGGTAGGCGGAATGATCCAATTGGGAGCCTGTTTGATGTCCACTTTGCTGTAAGATACAATCATTTATTAAAAACTCCCACATTAGAGCCCGTCCTGGGATTCCCATAAATAGAATGTTTTTCCCACTGTTTCCAGTGAAAGCTGAACAAACCCACCTGGCCTCGCACATCCACTATCAGCAGCATTAATATTTTACGGGAGATTTAATATGAATTATATATATATATTCTACAGAGAAGGGGCTTCCAAAGCCGAGTGCCTGGCAGAAAATTGCATTTTATTACAACTGTGATTGTCCCTCTTTCTTTTGTTCTATAAAGGGGCCCATAACAGGGCAAACACTTGCCTTAAGGGCTACAAATAAATGCTGCACTGTATATACAGAACTTACTGTCCCAGCCCAGAGGTTCAGCAGCCCTATAGCAGCAATGATCCAGGCCTTCAGTGTTACCGCCAGCAGCTCCCCATCTTGGGTAGGTTTGCCACTTGGCCGGTATTTGGCCACCGGCGGTAAATCACCCGCTAGCGCCGGCACCGGTACAAATTTACCGGCAATGTACTGCCAATGACTAGTGATGAGCGAATCTGTTCCGTTTTGCTTTGGTGAAAAATTTGCGAATCTTTCAAAAGATCCGCGAAACGGCAAAAATGTCATGCGGCAAAAAAAATTGTCGCCTGTGGCTATTATTTTGTCGCACGGCTATTGTTTTGTCACCCGCGGCTATTATTTCGTCGCCTGCGGCTATTATTTTGTCGCCCGCTGCTATTATTTTGTCGCACGGCTATTGTTTTGTCGCCCGCGGCTATTATTTCGTCGCCCGCGGCTATTATTTTGTCGCCCACTGCTATTATTTTGTCGCGCACCTATTGTTTTGTCACCCGCGGCTATTATTACCCTCCCATTTAATGGCCTCATCCACCTTTCTTATGCCTAGCCCACCAGTTTCCCTGCCCCTTGTATCTTAGCCCCACCCCCAATTCCTGTAACATCCCACCCCCAACCCAAAGGCCAGTATTTTTCACAGAAAAAGGTGGCAACCCTAGTCTTGGGTGGTCTTAAACTGGTACAGAAGCCCAAAACATAAGGCTTAATCAGAACCCAGATGGTAAGAGCCAATCAGAAGGCTACGTCATCAAACCATGGGTTTTAATCTGTGGCTGCTGGGTCTGTAGCCCAATTGTTAGCCCAAAGGCTCAACCACTTGATCCGCCCAAATTGGGTGGCTGAATTAGGTTCCATTTTGCTCATTGGGGTACCTGGCCAACCAAGGCTGCATTTGGGCTACTTGCCAGCCATCTTTGTTCTCCCTTTACTATACTATACAAACCCGTTTGAGCTGATAAAAAATACATTTTAGTGATTTGTTTTGGCAAATAACTGGCAGATTGAGGCGGCAGAAGGTGGCACGACGCTGCGCAGACACAACTCGAGTTATTTTCAGTGCGGCTCGTCTGGAGTCGGAAGGCAAAGTTTCACTCTCTGTTGGATGGAAATGTTTCATTTTCTCAGCAAATGTAGGAATATACGATTTTATCAAGAGAAAGGGTGATTTATAAATTGATTTATATTCTGTAGAAGTTTTCTGTTTAAGGCAGATTTCCCATTGTCATAACATTTATTAAGGTAACAGTAGTTTGGTTTCCTCGGTTTTGCTTAACTTTCCAATTGTTATGGGGTTATATAATAAAAGGCACTTTTATTTGCCCAGGAGCAGTAACCCATAGCAACCAATCAGCAGGTAGCATTTACTGGTTACCTGTTTAAAAGCAAACACCTTAGTGGTTGCTATGGGTTACTGCTCCTGTGCAAGTTTAGTGTTGTTTATTACATATGGGGGTTACAGCGGTGTCTGCATTGATATAAACAGTAGGTTTACATATTTCTGGCATTGTCACGAAGGAATTTTTTCCCCTCTGCGGCAAATTAGAAAGGCTTCAGATGGGATTTTTTGTCTTCCTCTGGCTCAACTAGAAGTTAGGCAGGTTATATATAGGCATGATGGTTGGACGTGATGGGCGTATGTCTTTTTTCATCCTAACTTACTATGTCATTCAGAAATGTAGAGCTGACCAATAGCCTGGCCAAGCTTCCCTTTAGCTGGGAGCCTGTCCAGGTGGGTATGTAGACATCAGGGCCTTGTCTCCATGACAGGATGACCCCTAAAATGTTCAGATATTTAGGGCAAAATGGTCATCCGGCCCAGTCTACGTGTGGCCTTACTAAGGGTAGTTGGGGGCCCAGGGGGTGGAGCATATGGACATTAGCCACAACTAAGAGCCACGTGTGTGTTCTTCTTCTCTTCAGTTACTCCATGTTACTAAACACCTTACAAAATGGACTTTCCCAATTGCCCAAGGAAAGGGCTAATTAATCCCCACTGGCAACTGTAACTACAACTTTCCTGCTTTTCTCTACAAACGGCTTGTGATGAGTTGTCTGATTGTCATTGTCCTACTGCCATGCCCCCCAGCCCTGGAACAACCTGCCCAACAACAACATCACCTTACCTCCCATCAATGTCACTGTGTATAGTATAACCCTCCCCTAGGGCTAAACACCAACGGCTCCACAATCATTACATTTCCATTGTTTCTTGGGAGCTACAATACAAGGTTCAGTAAGGATCCATGTGTCACAAACACATAAATGAAATTAAAGGGGAAGTAAACCCTTCTGTCCTGCACGGCTCAACCAAACTTTACTCAGATGTTGCTGGACTACAAATCCTAGAATAATGTAACATATAATGAAGGTAGAGGCATGCTGGGAGCTGTAGTCCAGAAGCCAGCTAATTACCAGACCTAGAGGATAACTGACTTTGGCTACTTTATTTCAGGAGTCAGAACTAGAGACTGAACTTTATAGAGAAGGAAACAAGATCAATCTGAGAATCTGTCTCACCGGAAAGGATCTATAGGAAGAGGGGAGGTCACATTGTGCAACTTTGCTCCAGTTCTTGTATCCCATAGCAACCTTTCTACTGTAGAATTGATTACGTGACTTGGGCAAGGTTCAACAGTTCAAAGACTCCATTAAAAAGGGAACCCAGACTAGGGGGAATGGGACCTCATACCAAAGGGATGTTTGAAGGTCAGGGGTGGGGGAGACTTTGAGGGATGGAAAGTCACAGCCATGAGCAAAGGGCAGATCTACCAGAATGACAAGGTTATTCCTCTCTTGTATCTAAATACCCCCAGCATATTCCACTGCACTTTACAGAGATGCTGCATTATTCAGTGCCCCAGTGAGCTTACAATCTAAGGTCCCTATCACATTCCCATCAGTCCCTGCCCCAGTGAGCTTACAATCTAAGGTCCCTATCCCATTCCCATCAGTCCCTGTCCCAGTGAGCTTACAATCTAAGGTCCCTATCACATTCCCATCAGTCCCTGCCCCAGTGAGCTTACAATCTAAGGTCCCTATCCCATTCCCATCAGTCCCTGCCCCAGTGAGCTTACAATCTAAGGTCCCTATCACATTCCCATCAGTCCCTGCCCCAGTGAGCTTACAATCTAAGGTCCCTATCACATTCCCATCAGTCCCTGCCCCAGTGAGCTTACAATCTAAGGTCCCTATCACATTCCCATCAGTCCCTGCCCCAGTGGAGCTTACAATCTAAGGTCCCTATCCCATTCCCATCAGTCCCTGCCCCAGTGAGCTTACAATCTAAGGTCCCTATCACATTCCCATCAGTCCCTGCCCCAGTGAGCTTACAATCTAAGGTCCCTATCATATTCCCATCAGCCCCTGCCCCAGTGGAGCTTACAATCTAAGGTCCCTATCACATTCCCATCAGTCCCTGCCCCAGTGAGCTTACAATCTAAGGTCCCTATCACATTCCCATCAGTCCCTGCCCCAGTGAGCTTACAATCTAAGGTCCCTATCACATTCCCATCAGTCCCTGCCCCAGTGAGCTTACAATCTAAGGTCCCTATCACATTCCCATCAGTCCCTGCCCCAGTGAGCTTACAATCTAAGGTCCCTATCATATTCCCATCAGCCCCTGCCCCAGTGGAGCTTACAATCTAAGGTCCTTATCACATTCCCTTCAGTTCCTGCCCCAGTGAGCTTACAATCTAAGGTCCCTATCACATTCCCATCAGTCCCTGCCCCAGTGAGCTTACAATCTAAGGTCCCTTTCATATTCCCATCAGCCCCTGCCCCAGTGGAGCTTACAATCTAAGGTCCTTATCACATTCCCATCAGTCCCTGCCCCAGTGAGCTTACAATCTAAGGTCCTTATCACATTCCCATCAGTCCCTGCCCCAGTGAGCTTACAATCTAAGGTCCCTATCACATTCCCATCAGTCCCTGCCCCAGTGGAGCTTACAATCTAAGGTCCCTATCACATTCCCATCAGTCCCTGCCCCAGTGGAGCTTACAATCTAAGGTCCCTATCACATTCCCATCAGTCCCTGCCCCAGTGGAGCTTACAATCTAAGGTCCCTATCACATTCCCATCAGTCACTGCCCCAGTGAGCTTACAATCTAAGGTCCCTATCCCATTCCCATCAGTCCCTGCCCCAGTGGAGCTTACAATCTAAGGTCCCTATCACATTCCCATCAGTCCCTGCCCCAGTGGAGCTTACAATCTAAGGACCCTATCACATTCCCATCAGTCCCTGCCCCAGTGGAGCTTACAATCTAAGGTCCCTATCCCATTCCCATCAGTCCCTGCCCCAGTGAGCTTACAATCTAAGGTCCCTATCACATTCCCATCAGTCCCTGCCCCAGTGAGCTTACAATCTAAGGTCCCTATCACATTCCCATCAGTCCCTGCCCCAGTGAGCTTACAATCTAAGGTCCCTATCACATTCCCATCAGTCCCTGCCCCAGTGAGCTTACAGTCTAAGGTCCCTATCACATTCCCATCAGTCCCTGCCCCAGTGGAGCTTACAATCTAAGGTCCCTATCACATTCCCATCAGTCCCTGCCCCAGTGAGCTTACAATCTAAGGTCCCTATCATATTCCCATCAGTCCCTGCCCAGTGGAGCTTAAAATCTAAGGTCCCTATCACATTCCCATCAGTCCCTGCCCCAGTGGAGCTTACAATGTAAGGTCCCTATCACATTCCCATCAGTCCCTGCCCCAGTGAGCTTACAATCTAAGGTCCCTATCACACACACACACTAGGGTCAGTTATATCAGGGGCCAACTAACCTTCCTGGATTTAAAGTGTGGGGGTGCCCAGAAGTAACCCACACAAACATGGGAAGTACATCCAAACTCTATAAAGGGTTAACCTTGAATCAATTCTTTGGCGGCTCCAAATATTGACCTCCCTTAGCAAACGTGCCCTTCCTTTGTCTGGCAAAGTTAACGGATAACGACAGACTTAACCCCTATTCTGGCATTACGGAAAACCCTCAGGGGGAAAATTCTGTCCTTCATTGCTGTCAGGGTCCATATCTGTGCTGAAGAGCTTGCATTTTAGCTGGTGTAAATATAAAGAAACAACACATGCCCCAAGCACTGAGCCAAAATAAAACCCTACTGTTCAATGTGATATATATATATGTAGTTTCTAACAAGAACGGGGAAAGGTCTGGATATGCAGAATCCATGCAAGGATCAAAGGGCAGGCTGCGCAAAAATAAAGATTAATTTCAAAGATCAAAGGATCAATGGAGCAAACATTTCCCCTGGAAACAAACAAACAAGCCGGGAACGGTGGGGCTTCTCCTTCTGACTCCTATCAATTGACTTTGCCAGGGAGACGCCGGGGAATTCTGGGCAGGCTGCTGAATACTAACTCGCCTCTGGTTTTAATTGGAATAATGATATCGTTAGGCTCCTGCGGCGTCCCGGAAAGTGGAAGAATCCTAGCCGAGCTGCATTCATCTCTATGCGAAAGAAGGGGCCCTTGTAATAAATGCACCGAGCAGGGCTGCCATGATTGCAATGGGACTGCGTGTAAATGAGACACAGCCAGGCCTTCTGGTTTGTATAGAAATGGCCCTGGTAACCTTATACAGGGTGTTGGCCACCATGGGTACATTTAAATGAATTTCCCTGCAAAAAGCAGGATTATACATGGAATTGACCCAGTATTCATCCTGACATGTGTTCTGGGGTATTATACATGGAATTGGTACTATATTCATCCTGCCATGTGTTCTGGGGTATTATACATGGAATTGGTACTATATTCATCCTGCTATGTGTTCTGGGGTATTATACATGGAATTGGTACTATATATATCTGCCATGTGTTCTGGGGTATTATACATGGAATTGTTACTATATATATCTGCCATGTTTTCTGGAGTATTATACATGGAATTGGTACTATATATATTTGCCATGTGTTCTGGAGTATTATACATGGAATTGGTACTATATATATCTGCCATGTGTTCTGGGGTATTATACATGAAATTGGTGCTATATTTATTTGGCATGTTCTGTGGGGTATTATACATGAACTTGGTACTATATTCATCCTGCCATGTTTTCTGGGGTATTATACATGAAATTGGTACTATATTCATCCTGCCATGTTTTCTGGGGTATTATACATGGAATTGGTACTGTATTCATACTGCCTTGTGTTCTGGGGTATTATACATGAAATTGGTACTGTATTCATACTGCCTTGTGTTCTGGGGTATTACACATGGAATTGGTACTGTATTCTTCCTGCCTTATGTTCTGGGGTATTATACATGGAATTGGCACTGTATTTATCTGCCATGTGTTCTGGGGTATTATACATGAAATTGGTACTATATTTATCTGCCATGTGTTCTGGGGTATTATACATGAAATTGGTACTATATTCATCCTGCCATGTTTTCTGGGGTATTATACATGGAATTGGTACTATATTCATCCTGCCATGTTTTCTGGGGTATTATACATGGAATTGGTACTATATTCATCCTGCCATGTTTTCTGGGGTATTATACATGGAATTGGTACTGTATTCATACTGCCTTGTGTTCTGGGGTATTACACATGGAATTGGTACTGTATTCATCCTGCCTTATGTTCTGGGGTATTATACATGGAATTGGCACTGTATTTATCTGCCATGTGTTCTGGGGTATTATACATGAAATTGGTACTATATTCATCCTGCCATGTTTTCTGGGGTATTATACATGGAATTGGTACTATATTCATCCTGCCATGTTTTCTGGGGTATTATACATGGAATTGGTACTGTATTCATCCTGCCTTATGTTCTGGGGTATTATACATGGAATTGGCACTGTATTTATCTGCCATGTGTTCTGGGGTATTATACATGAAATTGGTACTATATTCATCCTGCCATGTTTTCTGGGGTATTATACATGGAATTGGTACTATATTCATCCTGCCATGTTTTCTGGGGTATTATACATGGAATTGGTACTATATTCATCCTGCCATGTTTTCTGGGGTATTATACATGGAATTGGTACTGTATTCATACTGCCTTGTGTTCTGGGGTATTACACATGGAATTGGTACTGTATTCATCCTGCCTTATGTTCTGGGGTATTATACATGGAATTGGCACTGTATTTATCTGCCATGTGTTCTGGGGTATTATACATGAAATTGGTACTATATTCATCCTGCCATGTTTTCTGGGGTATTATACATGGAATTGGTACTATATTCATCCTGCCATGTTTTCTGGGGTATTATACATGGAATTGGTACTGTATTCATCCTGCCTTATGTTCTGGGGTATTATACATGGAATTGGCACTGTATTTATCTGCCATGTGTTCTGGGGTATTATACATGAAATTGGTACTAAATTCATCCTGCCATGTTTTCTGGGGTATTATACATGGAATTGGTACTATATTCATCCTGCCATGTTTTCTGGGGTATTATACATGGAATTGGTACTGTATTCATACTGCCTTGTGTTCTGGGGTATTACACATGGAATTGGTACTGTATTCATCCTGCCTTATGTTCTGGGGTATTATACATGAAATTGATACTATATTTATTTGACATGTTTTCTGGGGTATTATACATGGAATAGGGACTATATTTATCTAACATGTGTTCTGGGGTATTATACATGGAACTGGCCCTTATTTATCCTGTCCATATTCAGGGTGTTATACATGGAATTGGCCCTGCATTTGGGGGGGGGGGGCAGTATCACTTAATTTGTAATACCATGGACCACTCAGTTTTGTTGCTACCCCCTAGATATATACATAATGTAACATTTCAGAGCAATTCTAAACTAAAATAACGGAAATATGTAATTCAGAGATCCTTGTTTTTTGTGTGATTTTATCCCATTAAAGGGGAACTAAAATTGCCATAAAAAGATCTCTAGTGAATGTTTAAAAAAAATCTTTCTTTATTATATATATACATTTAAGGACGTTTGTGCATGATAAGTGACCTTCTTCCTCTTCTTCTGCAACCAACTCACTGGTGCTGTAAAAACCCAGATCGTCAACTGGTTGCACCAATAGAAAAATGTCTATTTTTAGCTGTTTATATATTTAGCTATTTATAGCGGTGGCAGTTCCCCTTTAATGACCTATCCTGAGCTTGTCAAATTCGTTCAGTTACCGCATGGAAATTCTAATGGCGATAAGGATCATCAGAATGAGACTCGCTCATTGCACCATGGGAGCCATTAATCTACCCCTTTGCTGAAGGGGACAGGTCAACTACTACCATGGAAGACTATAATGACATTTAGATTACCCTAAGATTTAACATATTCCAAGGCGATCTGATGCCTTCATTGCTCCTTCAGTGCACTCTGTAATAAGGAGTTTTAAAAGGGTATGAAAGAAAAACGTTTTTTTCTTAAAGGCATACTAACCCTTTTTCTTTAACAGAAATGAAAAACAAAAAAACATTAACACCAAAAAAAAAAAATACTCTAACATAATAATGTCAATATATTAGCAGGTTTTCTAGTAGGTCTTCCGGGGTCAGGTCCTGAATATTTATTATATGAGAATGGAATGGATGGAGCGTTGTTTAGTTAACAGATAAAAGTGCTTTTGAAGGTTTAGTTATCCTTTAAAAGAGGAAAATATCATTTTTGGCAGTTCTTTTCATCTGTCAGTCATAGTTCAGTGGAATAATGCATTTATTTTAATGATAATTTGGGTTGTTTGCTGTTTCAGTCCCAAGCCAAAAAGAAAAATGAGCATCTTCAGGTCTAGGGTTTGGGAGTGGAGTAGCAGTAATGGCTGAGGCATCCTTATCATGACAATGCCACAGGCAGGGGCAATAGGAAAACAACCCCAAACCATCCAATCAAAAAGTCAATATGATCTCATGGATTGGCTGTGTGAGGTTGGTTGTTGTGGCCTTCATCGCTGCATCATTGTTGGGTGGCAAAACCTCACTTGGAAAACTGTGCAAGGGGTCTTGGGAACTGACACCTACATTGGCAGGACATTGTTTGAAGGCAGTTGTGTGCCTTGTAAGGACTCTATGGCACCACCTATGGGCTGATGTGTTGGACTGGGTCTCCAAGGTCCCACCAGAGAATCTGATTTCGACAGTGGAAGTCAAATTGTCCTACCCTGGGTCCCACTAGAGGCTGATCCCACCTGTAGATCTTCTGGTGCTCCAGAAAGCCAGTTTGACACTGCTATATATCACATTATAATTGGGGAAATATAATGAAGACAGATGGAACTTCAGGGTGGGACATCACAATACTAATACTACTTTGGCTGCCGGGGGCACTTCCCTTGTTGCACCTTCTAATGCAAACTTGTCTCCCTACAACCCATT
This sequence comes from Xenopus tropicalis, assembly GCF_000004195.4. Lineage (NCBI taxonomy): Eukaryota > Metazoa > Chordata > Amphibia > Anura > Pipidae > Xenopus > Xenopus tropicalis. Next base: position 17,492,737 of record NC_030685.2, on the reverse strand, counting down.
CCCTATATTACCAGCCATACCATGACTATAGGCGATGCTGAGTGCAGCTATGGTCTGGACACAACCATCTTTAAAGGAAAACTATACCCCCAGAATACAGAACTCTGTCCATTCATTGGCTCATGTGACCTAACATGTATGTGCCTTGGCTCGTTTGTGTGCACTGTGAATCCTATGATCCCAGGGGGTGGCCCTTAGTACTTAAAATGGCAGTTTTCTATTTAGGATTACCCAATGGCACATTGTGCTAAAAAAGTATATTTGTATCAAAATGGTTTATTTCGATGAAGCAGGGTTTTACATATGAATTGTTTTATGCAATATATTTTTATAAAGACCAACATTGTGTGAGGGTATAGGTTTCCCTTAGAGCTAAAGCACTTGCGCCTGGGATGTAATATGTTCCTTATTAACTCATTTACTGTTCAAAAATAAGCTCAGAATATTATTTAGCCCATACATCAAGAACCCAAAATAATTAAAAAAAGGCAATATATTGTAAACGCTGTCTCATGGTTACGGTTCCCTAATCTCCATGCTCCCAAGATGCATTGCAGCCCCCCCCACAGCGATTTCCCTCCGAGATGTGCTCAGTGAATATAAGTAAAAAACCAATATTTATTTTCATAAGAGAGTTCAAGGCTCACATGACAGCCTGGAAATGAATATTGAAACGAGGATCAAACGGCTTAGAGAGTGAAATTGTATTTGCCGGTGAGATACATGGCAGGAGGTTGGAGCTAAAATGCCTAAAAATGAATAATGTTCCGTTTAGAGGGAGTACGGGGACGTAATTATACCGAAAATAGAGGCTGCCATGTTTAGATAAATGTGTTATAATTGTGCCTGGTTTATTACAGTTAATTTTGGTACAGGCACAAGAGGTTTTGATGAAAATAAAATGAAATATACGGATAAAAACCGAAAGCAAATTGTGAAAGTGTTTCAGATTCCTCCTCCTTCTGAGTCTGAGCTGTTATGGGCTAAGGGGGCCCAGCCTGAAGGCCAGTTAGGGGGGGATTTGGGGTGAGTGCTTATTTGTGCCCTGGGTACCCCTGGAACTATAGCAGGGTGACTGTTACCCCAATGTTTCTATATATCTGTAACCTTGTTATGGGCTAAGGGGGCCCAGCCTGAAGGCCAGTTAGGGGGGGATTTGGGGTGAGTGCTTATTTGTGCCCTGGGTACCCCTGGAACTATAGCAGGGTGACTGTTACCCCAATGTTTCTATATATCTGTAACCTTGTTATGGGCTAAGGGGGCCCAGCCTGAAGGCCAGTTAGGGGGAGATTTGGGGTGAGTGCTTATTTGTACCCTGGGTACCCCTGGAACTATAGCAGGGTGACTGTTACCCCAATGTTTCTATATATCTGTAACCTTGTTATGGGCTAAGGGGGCCCAGCCTGAAGGCCAGTTAGGGGGGGATTTGGGGTGAGTGCTTATTTGTGCCCTGGGCACCCCTGGAACTATAGCAGGGTGACTGTTACCCCAATGTTTCTATATATCTGTGACCTTGTTATGGGCTAAGGGGGCCCAGCCTGAAGGCCAGTTAGGGTACTCCAGGATACACAGTGACAAATAAACCCAAATATCCTAAAGCAACCTTCTTAAAGGAATTCCACCCAAGTGACTGTATGCAATCAACTCTTAATGATACCGGAGAAGGAAGTAAATAATGGGTTTGATTTGCTTTCTCAGGGAATAATCTCCTGGGCAAACTCTCACACCTATTATTTTTATAGGCGTACCAATCTGCATCATTGTGAAACTTTACAATATTAATTGAGTAATATTTACTAGGGAGTATTTCTGTTGGGGGGTAAATATAATAAAAGTTACAATGTTCAAGCCCATATCATCCAAAGGCCAAAATGGCTTGATTTTATTATTCTTCTCTCGGGTCAATGATTTGGTCACACAGATGGTCCTTGCTTTGTGGTTGGTTATGGTCTGCCTGTCCAATATGTTCCAATAGGTCCAATATGTTCTTTGGCCAAACAAGAATTTCCAGGTGACCCATAAAATAGCAGAATGAGCCAATACAGTATCAGTTGGAAAGCAGGTTGACTTGTTCCCATCTATGGTCCAATGGACTGCTGAATGGCTGAGCCACAGACAGTTTCTATTTGAGTACGGGCAATTTAAGCCAATGAAAGACTTTCCCATGTTCAACAAAATGGTCTGGGTTTTGATGATACACAATATCTAAAAATACATTCATTTCTAAAATGCAGCTCTCAGCGGGGTCCTTTAGTGCAATTAATATGTACAATCTGTTATATTGTTATGAATATTAATATGATCTGGGGGGGATTATATTTATACATCCTATAAATTCTCCTTATCCCGGTGCATGGAACACTCGCAAAATGAACTGAGGGATTTTGCATCTCTGGCTCCTCCTAGTGGCTTTGAGCAGAGCTGCACTGAGTTTATATTGAACATGGAATTAATAAGGATCAGTCAAACACATTTACTTGGTATTCCGCTAAGGGACATTCTTTATTTAGTAAATAAACACATGATAATTCTTTGTATAGGCTATGAGCTTAGCAGACTGTTCCTGCAGAATTGTGCTTAATGCTAACTTAGTTCCGTGGTGCCTCCAATGTACAGACTATGAACAGGCACAGAGCCACAGGGATGTCCCTTCCCCCAAAACCTTCAGATCATTCTGTCTGGGACTCTGGACGCACCCCTGACAAAATTCTGTAAGGGAATTAACAGAAGGGGGCAATGGCCAGCTGACCTCAGAAGAGCAAAGGCTTAAAACTGATCTTAAGCTTAGGCCTAACGTTATGTTGTGCCCTATTAAAGAATCAAACCACACTGGAATATATATATCAGTCAATGTTGCCCTTTTACATCTTCTCCCTTGTCTTTGGAAGGGCTGTGTGGGCCAAAACCTCCTGCCCGGGTTTCCCAAATTAGGAAAACCGGGCAGGACTCAATCGGCATGTCATAACCCCGCCCCCATGATGTCATGGCCCCACCTCCTTCCTTCCCTGCGACATCACAGCCCTGCATCTTGCCCGACGTCAGGTGGCAACCCTATATGAGTGACTTTGTGCAATTTATTTTTATAGAGACCTACACCATAAAACTACTCAGAGTGTTCTGAGTAATTTACATCAGTTTTTTTCTGTTTTTCATGATATTAGCAGTTTTAGCTGCCTGTACAGCGGCACAGAATTGCTGTTGATAGGATGGCAGCAGTATCTAAGTGATAGCGTAAAGATGAAAGGGAATACTACTTATGTACAGTACAAAAGTGCTCAGAAGAGCAGTTTACCCTCATTTCCCGGGGGGATTTAGAACCCCTTTATTAAAGAACCTATGATAGCTGCATAATATTTTGAAATTCAGCAGATGCTTCTTTTAACATACACTGTGTTATTCCTACACGCACTTGTAATGAAAGCTTTAGCCGGCTGGATGTGTCTGTAGCTCTATAATCTGCTCCAGCACCCATGCTGTTTTCATATTACCCGCTGTCACTGCGCCGAACGTAACAAAATAAAGCACAGAACAAATAAATAATGACTTTATATTTTTTTGCCGGCAGAATTGCTTTAGTGGCCTCTGGCCAAGTGCACTACTGAGCGGAAAATAGATTTCACAAAATACAGATTTTCTAAAAAAATAATGTTGATTTTGTTTTATAAGGGGATTATGACACAAAAACTGTAATACAAACAGAAAGGGGGAAAGCCGTAGGCCGGGCCTAGGGCGGCATGTCGGACACCCGACTCGCTAGGGACTGGGTGCAATTGGGCTTTTGAAAGTAATATGAATCTCTTGTGCCCAGTTCGTGCGCCTGTAGGCTGGAGTGAGCGCTATATATGCGATTTGACAAAACTGGAAAACTGGGCAGCAAACTGGAAAATGAGGTTCAATGTGGACAAGTGCAAAGTTATGCACTTTGGTAGAAATAATATAAACGCAAACTATCTACTAAATGGTAGTGTGTTGGGGGTTTCCTTAATGGAGAAGGATCTAGTTTTTAGGGTTTTCTAGGGTTTTTGTAGATCACAAGTTGTCTAATTCCAGGCAGTGTCATTCTGTGGCTACTAAAGCAAATAAAGTGCTGTCTTGTATAAAAAAGGGCATTGACTCAAGGGATGAGAACATAATTTTGCCCCTTTATAGGTCCCTGGTAAGGCCTCACCGTGAGTATGCAGTGCAGTTTTGGGCTCCAGTCCTTAAGAAGGATATTAATGAGCTGGAGAGAGTGCAGAGACTGCAACTAAACTGGTTAAGGGGATGGAAGAGTTAAACTATGAGGTGAGACTGTCGAGGTTGGGGTTGTTTTCTCTGGAAAAGAGGCGCTTGCGAGGGGACATGATTACTCTGTACAAGTACATTAGAGGGGATTATAGGCAGTTGGGGGATGTTCTTTTTTCCCATAAAAACAATCAGCGCACCAGAGGTCACCCCTTTAGATTAGAGGAACGGAGCTTCCATTTGAAGCAGTGTAGGGGGTTCCTCACGGTGAGGGCAGTGAGGTTGGGGAATGCCCTGCCGGGGGATGTTGGGTAGGGGGTTCCTCACGGTGAGGGCAGTGAGGTTGGGGAATGCCCTGCCGGGGGATGTTGGGTAGGGGGTTCCTCACGGTGAGGGCAGTGAGGGGGTTGGGGAATGCCCTGCCGGGGGATGTTGGGTAGGGGGTTCCTCACGGTGAGGGCAGTGAGGTTGGGGAATGCCCTTCCTAGTGATGTGGTAATGGCAGATTCTGTTAATGCCTATAAGAGGGGCCTGGATGAGTTCTTGAACAATCAGAATATCCAAGGCTATTGTGATACTAATACCTACAGTTAGTATTAGTGGTTGTATTTATAGTTTATGTATGTGAGTATATAGATTGGTGGGTGTGGGTTGTGTGTGCTGGGTTTACTTGGATGGGTTGAACTTGATGGACTCTTTTCCATGGTCTTTTTCAACCCTATGTAACTATATGCATATTATGGGATGGTGGGGGTGAAGGAGGCAGCCGGAAGAGCAACAAACCCAAAAACTTAAACGTAAAAATTTGCCATCTAAAAGCTTGTGAGTTTCTATAGCAGTCAATGGGAGTTGCCCTAGGCAAAGTTAAGCCATATTCTTAAGCTTGTGCATCCCCCTCTCTTAAATCAATGAAAAAATATGAAAATGAAGATGAAAAATATGAAGCTTTTGGTTTAGATTGATATTCCAGTTCGGTTTATATGTCTATATGCTGTGCTTTATTATTTGCATTGCAATTTACGCAGCTTTCCAATTAGTATTTCCCTAGCAGGAATGAGAAGGAGAGCTCTGCGTGGTTACATTACTTACATGCATGATTCATTTGCACTATGCACTATTCCATCATTTATAAATAGGCAAAGCATGTAAAACTGTAAGCTCCTTTATAAACATGACCCTGGGGTTACTTTATGCATGTGTAATGTTGATATGGAGCATTTATTATTAGTTTTAGTGGGAATGGTTCTTTAAAACTTTCCGGACTGGATCAGTGCCAAGGATGAGACGCCAAATCCAAGCGTATAAATAGGTCCCCTGGGTTGGGATATACATGTTTAAATTTCCTCTTTTATACAGTTCTCATGAACAAAACACTATACTGAACATAATTGACAGGATAGAGAACCTGTTAAGGGGCTATTTTGCCTTCCAGACCGAGTTGGAAGCTTGTTAGTCCCTGTATGTGTGGCTCCCAACAGCCTGCCTGTCCAAAACTCGGCCAGGTATCTAAACCAGTTTAAAAATCCACATTGGTGCACTTATGCAGTCTTCATCCATTGGGTCTCCCTTGGTCCCAGTAATGATCTGATTGCTGGCCTGGAAAGGTTGAATTATCCTAGCTTGGTCCAGATCTGCTCATTAGGTGTGATCAACAAGGAAGTGGATCTTATAGGGGTATGCTCAGCTTTAAAGGGGCCATTTATGGGTCAATATTACCTGGCCCTCACCCTTTATGTGATCTGAATGTTCACCTTGATGCCAAAGATCTAATCTCCCTAATATGATATCTAAACAAGTTTGAAAATCCTGAGTGAGGACCATATTAGCACTTTAATGTTGTCTTCACTCAATGTGTTTCCCTTGGTCCCAGTAATGATCTGATTGCTGGCCTGGAAAGGTTGAATTATCCTAGTTTGGTACAGATCTGCTGATTGGGTGTGATCAACAAGGAAGTGGATTTTATAGGGGTATGTTCAGCTTCAAAGGGGCCATTTATGGCTAAATATTACCTGGACCTCACCCTATTTGTGATCTGAATGTTCATCTTGATGTAGGAGATGTAATCTCCCTAATTTGATATCTATAAGTTTGAAAATCCTGATGGTTGAGGACCATATTAGCACTTTAATGCTGTCTTCACTCAATGTATTTCCCTTGGTCCCAGTAATGATCTGATTGCTGGCCTGGAAAGGTTTAATTATCCCAGTTTGGTCCAGATCTGCTCATTGGGTGTGAGCAACAAGGAAGTGGATTTTATAGGGGTATGCTCAGCTATAAAGGGGCCATTTATGGGTCAATATTACCTGGCCCTGACCCTTTATGTAATATGAATGTTCACCTTGATGCCAAAGATCTTATCTCCCTAATTTGATATCTATAAGTTTGAAAATCCTGATGGGTGAGGACCATATTAGCACTTTAATGCTGTCTTTGCTCAATGTGTCTCAATTGGTCCCAGTAATAATCTGATTGGTGGCCTGGAACAAGTGCATCATCTTGATGGTCTAGATTTGGTCATCCTGTGCTCAATAAAAAGCTGATCTTATATACGTAGGTATATGCTCAGCTTTAAGGTGGAGACACATGGAGCTACTAGTACCAGCTACTTGTAGTGGCTACAGAAATAGACAATGCTGATCATTTACTGATAATTGTCTCTGTGTGTTTTAGCAGAGGCAATTCTCAGTATTGTCTATGGCAGGGGATTTTCTGGCATTTTGTAGCCGTGACAAGTAGCTGCTACTAAGTAGCTTCATGTGTTTTCTCCCTTATAGTGGTTGATATTGCCTAAAATTCCTGATTGAATCCACAGATTATTGGTCCAAGAAAAGAGCCAAAGTGATTGCCTTCCTGATCAATATGTGACATGACTATTGCCAGGTCATATATTCAATCAGGCCGGCTGGATAAATCTACCAAGAGATGGCTGCAATGTGGTGTGGACACTTTCTCTCCTAATGGTTTTGCCCAAGCCTCCTTATATGATTTGTTTGTTGACCTTGGAGCCAAAAGATCTATTTTGTCTAATTTTATACCTAAACAAGGACCATATCGGTGCGCTAATACAGTCTTCCTCCAATGGGTCTCCCTTGGTCCCAGTAATGATCTCATTGTTGGACTGGAATGATTGAATCATCTCAATTTGGTCTAGATCTCCTTGTCTAGTGATGTTTAAACAACCCTGTTGGGTGTGGATCACCTTGGCGCTCTAATGCAGTATTCATTCAATGCATTTCTCTTGGTCCCATAATAATCTGATTGTTGGCCTGGAACAAGAAGTTGATCTTATAGGTCTGTCATTAGCTTTATATTGATTATTTATGGTATTGATATGATATTCCTGATTAAATCCACAGCTTAACGATCCAAGAATGGAGCCAATGATGGTCTCCTTGATCAATATGTGGCATGAACATGGCCATATATTTTGCCCAAGCACCCAAGTAATCGGATCTCTCACCTTGAAGGCAAAAGATCCAATCTACCTATTTTGACCTAGGTGGCCAGAACTGGGAAGAAGCCATCTTAAAGGGGCAGTGTACACCTAGGTTTATCTTCAGCAAAATATTTAGTATAGGTATGCTCGGGACCAGAATGCTCGGGACCAAGGGTATTCTGGATAAGGGGACTTTCCATAATTTGGATCCCCATACCTTAAGTCTAGTGATGAGCGAATCTGTCCCGTTTCGCATGGCCAAAAAATTCGCAAATCTTTCAAATATTTCGCGAAACGGCAAAAATGTTGCGCGGAAAGAAAAATTGTCGCCCGCAACTATTCTTTTGACGAGCGACTATTTTTTTGACGCCAACAACTATTTTTGCGACAATTTTTTGACGTGCGACTATTCTTTTGATGCCCACGACTATTCTTGTGACAATTTTTTGACGTGCGACTATTCTTTTGATGACCACAACTATTCTTGTGACAATTTTTGGACGTGCGACTATTCTTGCGACAATTTTTGGACGCACAGCGAATTTTTCCGCTGCACTGTTCAGCCCCCAATAAGGGGTAATTATATCTTAGTTGGGATCAAGTACAGGTACTGTTTTATTATTACAGAGAAAAGGGAATCATTTAACCATGAAATAAACCCAATAGGGCTGTTCTGCCCCAATAAGGGGTAATTATATCTTAGTTGGGATCAAGTACAGGTACTGTTTTATTATTACAGAGAAAAGGGAATCATTTAACCATGAAATAAACCCAATAGGGCTGTTCTGCCCCCAATAAGGGGTAATTATATCTTAGTTGGGATCAAGTACAGGTACTGTTTTATTATTACAGAGAAAAGGGAATCATTTAACCATGAAATAAACCCAATAGGGCTGTTCTGCCCCAATAAGGGGTAATTATATCTTAGTTGGGATCAAGTACAGGTACTGTTTTATTATTACAGAGAAAAGGGAATCATTTAACCATTAAATAAACCCAATAGGGCTGTTCTGCCCCCAATAAGGGGTAATTATATCTTAGTTGGGATCAAGTACAAGATACTGTTTTATTATTACAGAGAAAAAGGAAATCAGTTTTAAAATTCGAAATTATTTGATTAAAATGGAGTCTATGGGAGACAGGCTTTCTGTAATTCTGAGCGGGTTTCCGGATAAGGGATCCCATACCTGTACTTGTGTTGAAACTATATTCTACCTATTCATTTCATTGAAAGGACAAGTTAAGGAACAAACATTGCTGCATTTGATAGTGTTCAGTTTAACCAAACAGTTCCTAATTTATTATTTTAAACATGGGTTCAAGCATTCATAGGTGGCATATTACCCACAAATACATGCTTTGTGTCTCATAGCTCAGATCATATCAATATAGGAAATTATTTTTCTTTTTAAGTGAAAGAAAAACAGGAGTTACTTGATTGTGCCATGTCTGCCATCAATTTCCTTTGATCGTAAACGGGGGCCCGGCTCTCTATAGAGATCAAGGATTAATATGAAGCAAATATTTATTTTCCTCAGGGATGAGCGTCTCTTTGAAGTGCAGGGAAAAGTGGAAAGGGGGGGGGGGGGGAGAAAAAATCACATAAATAGCTCTCAGTTTACACAAACAGACTCACTTTAGCCTTGACCTTTCCTTGCATCTGATTGAATGTGGATCCCGCGTAGAGAAGCAGCACCTATTGTGCCGAGACACCCTCTAATCCTCTGGGCAGGGTGCCTTGATGTGACTGGAGAATTTGCTTAGAATATAGAGTTAATCAAGAGATGAGCCGCAGGAACGCAAGACGGAGGCTCTTATCCGATTCTTCCTGATTGAAGGATAAAAAGGTAATGCATTTTGTACTAGGAAATAAAAATGGAAATTGTATGGGTTTTACAAAATTCATCCAGAAGAAATTGGCAAGTACTGAAGCCAGAAGCAGGGTTGGACTAGCCAAATAGGAAACCATTCAGTAGGAAGGGCAGGCACTGCGGAAGTCCATAAAGGTAGAGTAGAAGCTCAAAATTGAAGTAAAATCAAAGGGACTTTATTTTAATAATACACATTCATGCTATAAAGAAGCCTTGGACTGGCCAAGCAGGATACCGGGGAAAACCCCAGCGATCCCCTGGATAAACTACAACATCATTTTTCCCATTTGTGCCACCATTACTGCACCGTGGGCAGGCACCAACTGCCACTCACCACTAGTGATGGGCGAAATGTTTTGCCAGGCATGGATTCGCGACAAATTTCAGCGTTTCGCTGATGGCGTATTGTTTCGCGAAACGTATGAAAACATTTGCCGAGGAAAAATTCGCCACGCGTCCAAAAATTGTGGTGGGCGACAAAAGAATAGTCGCGGGCTACAAAACAATAGCCGCGGGCGACAAAAGAATTGCCAGGCGACAAAACAATAGCCGCGGCGACAAAAGAATAGCTGGGCGACAAAAGAATAGCCAGGCGACAAAACAATAGCCGCGGGCGACAAAAGAATGGTCGCGGGCGTCAATTTTTTTGACGCGCGACATTTTCACCGTTTCACGAATTTTTCACCATTTCGCGAATCTTTTGAAAGATTCACAAATTTTTCGGTGAAGCGAAACGGGACACATTCGCTCATCACTACTCACCACCTGCCCCACTGCTGCTGCCATCCCTGAAGCCACGCCGAGTATACCTCTAGGGACCCATAGGGTAACTTGGCCTTTGAAATCCCCTACTTAATATTTCCCTCTGTTCCTAAATCCAGGCTCTTGCATGGGTCGCTATTCCCCTTTGGCCCAGGAAATGTATAACTACTTCCTTTTAACTTTATAGGGGTCATAAATACTGCTCAACCAAACTTTACTGTTGCTGGACTACAAATCCCAGAATAATGTAACATATAATGAAGGTACAATAAAACATTTCCCCAAATCCCCACAGCCAGCGACTGTATTAAAATGCAAAAAAATCCTGCAATGAGAATCCCAGCTGATCTGTGTAAATCCGGCTCCCTGTTCTCTGTTCCTGCAATTGGAGTTGGGAGCATTAAGCCCAGTTTCCCAGCACTGAACAAGTCTGTCCCTTTATCCCCATGTCTGATTCCTGTGTCATATACTAAAGAAAAAAAATGACACAATAATCTCCATGAAGGTTCTCATTCATCCAGGTCATGATATACAATATCCTTGAAAACGTTTCACCACTCATCCGAGTGTTCAAAATGAAAATGAACAAAATTTTGAACTGAAGAAGCTATTGGGATGAGTGGTGAAACGTTATCAAGATAAACTCAGAAAGTTCAGTTGTTTTAGACTTAAAGGAGACATATCCTATAAAAATGATGAATGTACCAGGGAATTATACTCCTCTAGATATAGAAGGATTGTGCTAAGAAAGTTGTATTTTGGACTGATTTATTGAGAAATTCGCCCAAACCCCACTAGCCCCGCCCATCTGTGCCACTTCCTGCTGGCTGAATTCTCTGGATGAGCTGGGGAGCCGGCGGCCCTCCGTACCCTGCACTGTAGGATAGGAACCAATCAGCAGCTAGGCTGACCTGATAGGGAACTGAAGCCTGTCTGTGCTTGTGTGAGTGCAAGGCTGTGATTGGCTCTCCCCCTCCTACTGTGCTTCTGGCAGGGACCGTTAGGACACGCCCACTCTCCATTTCAAACTCAGACAGAGAAGTGAGAGGATCTATAGGGAGCTCCAATTAAGGGGCCATTGTTACAGATAGGGTTAATGTTTAGCCCAAAGGGAAACCAGCACCGGACATTATTCATAATTGCCTACAAAATTAGCCATTTTTCCCATTTATCCAATATGTCTCCTTTAATTCTACTAGATATTGTACACAATAATCTCCCTATGTAAGATAAGGGCAATATCTGGGAATCAGCATTCTAATTGGTGAATTGTTTTGCAATAATAATGAAGTTTATTTGCCAGTAGAATAGTTATTGGTGAATTTTCTTGCATCTATGATTATGTTTTTCTGCAACTTCTATAGGAAACTAGGGGGCGCAGTGGTGTGGTATTATGGATTTAACCTTTTTCAAAACTTGACAACTAGTGATGAGCGAATTTTTTCGGCAGGCATGGATTTGCAGCGAATTTCCGCATTGTTTTGCAAAACTTCTGTGAAAATTTGCCGCAGAAAAATTAGTTGCGTCTAGTGATGAGCGAATCTGTTCTGTTTTGCTTCGCTGAAAAATTTGTGAATCTTTCAAAAGATCCGCAAAACGGCGAAAAATTCGCAAGACGGCGAAAATGTCGCGTGGCAATAAAAATTGTCGCCCGCGTCTATTATTTTGTCACCCGTGGCTATTATTTTGTCGCGCGGCTATTATTTTGTCGCCGGCATCTACTATTTTGGCGCACGGCTATTCTTTTGTCGCCCGCGGCTATTATTTTGTCGCCCGTGTCTATTATTTTGTCACTCGGCTATTATTTTGTCTCCCGCGGCTATTATTTTGTCTCCCGCAGCTATTATTTTGTCGCCCACGGCTATTATTTCGTCAATTTTTGGATGTGCGGCGAATTTTTCCACGCCAAATTTTCCCATCCTTTTTCGGCCAATGGCGAAACACGGAAATTCACCGCAAATCCACGGCCATCACTAGTTGCGTCAAAAAAAGGGCGCAGCCGCATCAAATTGGGCGCGGTCGTGTAAAAAAAAAAGACACGAATGAGGTCATAACATTGGCCACGCGCCTCCGACAGAATTTATACAATGCAAATGCACACAAACCCTATCATTCACTCATTTACGTATTTATGAATACAGATGAGCTTAGTGATGTGAGGAAAATGTGTGACTGCTAAAGAATGGGGGAGATTTGCGTCTTCACAGCTTGGTTGTGAAAGTGCCACTTGGTTTCCCTTTAGAATTGTCACATATTAAACTTGCTAAACCCCAAAGCATCTCTCAAATTATTACAAGTATGCAGCATTATTTAAAGGGGAACTCTGGCTTCAGAACCAACATTTGTCAAAGGGGATGTAAACCCAGCCATGATGCTGTCCCACTGCCCCCCCTAGTTTTGCTATAGAAGTTGGCAAAAAATATAATTATAGATGCAAGAAAATACACCAATGGGAATTCTACTGATCAAAAACTTCATTATAAATGTAACAGACTTGACCAATGAGAATGCTGATTCCCAGCACTGTGTCAGCCATCTTGCTGGTACCTTACATATAGAGATAATTATGTCATTATTTCCCCTCATTATATGGCACAGGAATCAGACATGGGGATAAAGGGACAGACTTGTTCAGTGCTGGGAAACTGGGCTTAATGCTCCCAACTCCAATTGCAGGAACAGAGAACAGGGAGCCGGATTTACACAGATCAGCTGGGATTCTCATTGGAGGATTCTTTTGGCATTTTAAAGCAGTTGCTGGCTGTGGAGATTTAGGGAAAGGTTTTATTGTGCAATATTGCTTTAAGAATACAACCCTGATGTTGCTGGACTACAGCTCCCAGCATGCCTCTACCTTCATTCATGTTACATTAATCTGGGATTTGTAGTCCAGTAACAAGTAAAGTTTGGTTGAGCCGTGCAGCAGGGTTTACATCCCCTTTAGAAAGCCCCACACAACACATAAACCCCTAATATACCTATCACTGTAATCTGTTCCATCAAATAATATGAATAAATACAATTTTTATAGGCTGAAATCCAGCTGCAAAACAGTTCTTCTCTTTCTGCATCATTTTTGACAGGGGAGGAGGGACTAAAACACTGATGTTACAAATTGTAACAACGTCTCCACAGCTTACAGACAGCATGCAGGAACTACATAACCCACAATGCATTGCACTGTGATGTTCCTTTCCTTATTGGCATCACGTGTGCAGGGAATTGTGGGATTGGGAGGAGGCAGGCTTAAGGCAGGCTGAGAACAGGCGACTACTGTTACATTTTATTTGAGTCTCAAAGTAGCCAGCCGGATCAGCAGGGGAACAGGGGGCGGGGCTTAGTGAACTGTTCCAAACCTTATTATTACATTAAACATCAGGAAAAGGCTGCAAAGTTGCTTGAAATCATGTTTACTTTTCAAAAAGCTTAAGTTGTGTTTGGGTGGAGTTACCCTTTAATGGTTGCTGCCCCAGGTATCCAGGCAGCCCAGTCTGATCATGTCTGTGACTAAGAAGGTTCTCGGTGCGTGTCTTGCATTTGGGAAAGGCTATTTGGCTCTTTTAGCCCTTCTCACCCTAACTTTTACCTCTCTATGGTTCCATGTTAGCTCCTTAGCAAAACCTGGCAGTCACGCATCAAAGGACAGAGACTTCAGCTGTACTGGAACAGACTCTTTTATTTACTGTTCAATTCTGACAGTAGACAAATCATTTTGCAGAAGCCATTTGTTTCACATCAAGGTCAGGCGAGGGCATTCATTTAATCTGCTTCTTTGTCATGAAGCCGCTAAGAGCCGTGGTACTTCAGTACTTAATAGATGTGTCCTATACAAATGTTGGCCTCAATGTTAAGTGTTTTTACATTTTACTGGAGTAACAGAAACGAAACAGAACAAGAAGGACTTGTTCTATTTCCACATTATTCATGGAAACAGTTCTGGGTCCGGGAGAAAAGGCGGAACATCTGACAATAAAAGTGGTAAAAAATTAAAACTTTGTTATGCAATATAATAATTGTACTTGCATTACCACAGATTAGGCTGATCCAAGTGTGCGACTCAGCAGATGTAGACATTCAAGAAGGTGAAAGTATAATAAGATGGTGACAGTTGGACACGATTGTGACAAGGTTGGACTTGATAGTGGCAGTAGCGCAAGATGGTAACAGTTGGATGTGATGGGAAAGTAGGGCCATATTGTAAATATAAGACTGCATGGTGACACTACAGCAAAATGGAGACTTCTGAACATGATGGGGGCAGTAAGGCAAAATGATGAGGACCTGATAGGGTAGTGAAAGATGGTGGCAATGGGACATTAGGACAAGATGGTGAAAGTGGGACATGATAGGTGCAGAAGGGCAAGGTGGTGGCAGTAGGATATGATAGAGATAGTAGAGCAAGATGTGGACATTAAAGCAATATGGAGACAGTAGCAATAGATAACAACAAAATGGAGATAGCTGAACACCGTGGACTCTGTACATAAAGATGGTGCCATTGGGACATCATGGGGACAACAGGGCAATATGTAACAGCAGGACATGATAAGGAAGTGGGGCAAGATGGGGGCAATAAAACAAAATGGGGAGAGCAGGACAAGATGGTGACAGTAGGGCAAAATGGAGACAGATGGACATGAGGGGGCAGTAGGACAAGATGGTGACAATATTACAATATAGGGACAGTAGGACAAGATGGTGACAATATTACAATATAGGGACAGTAGGACAAGATGGTGACAATAGTACAATATAGGGACAGTAGGACAAGATGGTGACAATAGTACAATATAGGGACAGTAGGACAAGATGGTGACAATATTACAATATAGGGACAGTAGGACAAGATGGTGACAATAGTACAATATAGGGACAGTAGGGCAAGATGGTGACAATATTACAATATAGGGACAGTAGGACAAGATGGTGACAATAGTACAATATAGAGGCAGTAGGACAAGATGGTGACAATAGTACAATATAGAGGTAGTAGGACAAGATGGTGACAATAGTACAATATAGGGACAGTAGGACAAGATGGTGACAATAGTACAATATAGGGACAGTAGGACAAGATGGTGACAATAGTACAATATAGAGGCAGTAGGACAAGATGGTGACAATAGTACAATATAGGGACAGTAGGGCAAGATGGTGACAATAGTACAATATAGGGACAGTAGGACAAGATGGTGACAATAGTACAATATAGAGGCAGTAGGACAAGATGGTGACAATAGTACAATATAGGGACAGTAGGACAAGATGGTGACAATAGTACAATATAGGGACAGTAGGGCAAGATGGTGACAGTAACCCTGTAGGTACTATTTCTAGTATAGTATTAAAGTATTGAGGACTTTAACATTCTTCTTAGCGTTTGATGCTGGAATTGCTTATTTAAAAAGCTTCAGTCAGAGAGTTGAATGTTTTAGTTTACCCAATTTAGTAGAATCTCAATAGCAAAATGAGTGGTTGGTATAAAAATATTGATAATGATATATTTTCACTGATGTTGCCCAAAAGAACCTCTCCATCACACCTTAATCCTAGCAGGTTCTTTATAATTAGACTAAAGGACAGTTGACCGGGAGGCCTATTTAAACAAATGGAGCACCATGATGGTGTTTCCCCACCACAAATAAGACAGTTCTCGCTACAGTTTCGCTATTTCTTTTGCTCTTGGTGTGGAACCAGTTTGTAGGCTCCATGACTGATCCAGCTTGGATGGACTACCAAGACCCATGATAAGACTATTGTTTTTTTTCCTTTTTGGATAAATATCTTTACACTGATGAGAATGGTAAAATAATTATAAAATACTACAAGGATCCAGTAATGCTCTTGAGTTCTCATTTTCAGACGGCTATGAATTACCGACTCATTCCAAGGCAAAGGGATAGATGATGGAACAACACCCGCTCAGGCGTAATTATGCCTCATGCTCATGAAAACGTGATTGATAATTATGAAAAGAATAACCTTTATGTGCAGCTCTCACTGGCCAACGTGTCGCTTCATCACTGTGAGTAGTGGAACCCATGCATAATAACACATTAACATTTAAGCACCTACTAAACCTCCTGTCATGTGACTAATATTCAGATAATTATATGCAGACAAATAGGCTCAGCTAATGGATGTTGGTCTGATGTCCAATGCTGGCTTATCAAACAGATCTTGCATTGTGCTTATATAATTGACCCAGGCTCTACAATTACCGTATATACGCGAGTATAAGCCGAGTTTTTGAGCAACAAAAATGGGCTGAAAAATGCAGTCTCGGCTTATACTCGCGTATATACGGTAATGAAGATGTCATTCAAGGCATGCACCAACACCGCCCCCGTGGCCATAAGTTTGTGGGCGCTCACACCCCCCCCCCCCCCGCGCGCTGTACGGTCTTGCGCTTGCCAAAGCCGTATACACTTGAGTATATACGGTACTATTGATTGCACAATTTATTTATTTTGGCGTTTGCGCTTGCCAAAGCCACCACCCTGTCCCTCTGTCGGCGTGAGGGCGGGAGCACCAAGTCTGCACATCAAGCTCCGAAGCATTGGCTGAAAATGTGAACTGTTCTCAAGAGGTATCAGGTTTGTTAACACAGTATAGCGTTGTTTTTGCGATCTGCCCCCGGAACGGAGCGACACAAACGCACATAGTAACCACGTGCTGCGACAGCTGCCTCTTACGGTTGGTGGGAGCTGGAAGTCGTCAGGAGTTGAAGCGCAGTTTTCCCACCCATTCCTTGTAGTGCTGTGTCCGCCATTACGTGTAAAGGCCTCTGTTTTATTTCAAGGGTAGCCGTGAGCTGAGTGCAACGTGTATAAAGTTTAATTCCCAGTTCTCTATACAGGACATATATTAATTGGGGGCAATGATCTATGGGAAATGATCTATGAAAATAGCCAGTAGTGTCATTTCCCCCCTCACACAAAGTTTTGCAGGGCCCCCACCAATAACCTGCACCTTCAGCAGAAATCCATGGACAGATGTATTTCTATGTATTTCTAGGTGCTTATTATTCATTCACTTTGGATACTGTTTTTCATTATCTCAAATCATTTTTCTGTCCTTGCTGACCCCCCCCTTTCCATTACACCAGTGACCCCCAACCAGTGGCTCGCAGGCAGCATGTTGCTCCCAATGGCCTCAAAGCAGGTGCCCATTTTTGCATTGCAAGTTGCACAGCTCTGAGGTCAATGGGAAGACAAGTTGCACAGCTCTGAAGTCAATGGGAAGCAGACTGTGGTGGGCATCAGGTATTTTTTATGGCAGCTTCCTTAGCCTTCCCAAACTTGCCTGACAGCTAAAAACACTTAGCAGTAGCAGCTGCATTTCCCACCCTAGGCTTATACTCGAGTCAATACGTTTTTCCAGTTTTCTTAGGTAAAATTAGATACCTCGGCTTATATTCGGATCGGCTTATACTCGAGTATATACGGTATGTTTTTTTGTTCCTATTTGTTATTGTTCTTTTTTTATTTCTAATTTTCACTTTGTAATTTCATTCACCAATTGAATTGCTGAAGCAGAAAACTGCGCTAAGTAGTTCAAGAAAACTTGATAATGACAATAAGTAAATCGACATTCCAGAGTTTTTACCCCAAAGTTCTCAGTCCATTACAAAGTGTTGAGTAGTCTTGGCAGTGCATTATGGGAAGTATATATAGTATATAAGAAGACACATATAAGCCAATGCCTTTCTACTTATTTTCTTTGTTTAAATATTTGATATATTTTTCCATTTTCTCAATTTGGGGGTTTAAATTCTCAAATTCTTTTACAATGACGAACGCGGCACCAAAAAAGAGAAATACGTGATTCTCTCCGATCTCTCATTTATCTTGTTTTGTCGAACTGATGAAGCTGAAGATGAAAGATGTAAATTGCCTGACAGCTTTTTATAGCGCTTATTAAAATTCAAACATTCTCAGTTTCATTGTTAATGAATAACGATGTTGATATATTTAGTGGTCGGCACAATCCCTTGGTTTTCACCTTTTTTTTTTTTTAGTTTGTGATGACAATTTCAAATTCTGAGCTAGAGAGTAAAGATTCCAAAATGACGGCACAACTCCATCCATGGGAATAGTCAAAACGTCTTCTGTGCTAACGGGCAGATTGTATTCTGTGTAGTGATGAGCGAATCTGTTCCGTTTCGCTTCGCTGAAAAATTAGCGAATCTTTCAAAAGATCCACGAAACGGCGACAAATTTGCGAAATGGCGAAAATGTTGTGCGACAAAAAAAAAATTGTCGCCTGCGGCTATTATTTTGTTGCGCGGCTATTGTTTCGTCACCCGCAGCTATTATTTTGTTGCGCAGCTATTTTTACTTCGCCCGCGGCTATTATTTTGGCGTGCAGCTATTATTTTGTCGCCCGCGGCTATTATTTTGTCGCCCGCGGCTATTATTTTGTCGCGCAGCTATTATTTTGTCGCCCGCGGCTATTATTTTGTCATGTAGCTATTATTTCGTCGCCCGCGGCTATTATTTTGTCGTCCGCGGCTATTATTTCGTCGCCCGCGGCTATTATTTTGTCACGCAGCTATTATTTTGTCGCCCACGGCTATTATTTTGTCACGCAGCTATTATTTCATCGACCGCAGCTATTATTTTGTCGCCCGCGCCCATTATTTCGTTGCCTGCAGCTATTATTTTGTCGTGCGGCTATTATTTTGTCGCGCGGCTATTCTTTTGATGACCGTGACCATTCTTTTTTGACGCCGGCGACAATTTTTGGACGTGCGCGAATTTTTCCACTGCAAAATTTTTCATCCATTTCACGAAACAATCCGCCAATGGCGAAACGTGGAAATTCGCCGCAAATCCATGCCTGGCGAAACATTTCGCCCATCACTAATTCTGTGCTGTAGGAGGGAGTTCCAGGCTGATTTACATTTTCTCTTCGCTGTAATTATTGTCTCTGTCATTACTTGCCATCATGGAAGTCATCCCATAATGGTGATAGAAGTCAGCCTTGATCATCGGCGGAATGAGCCTTGGATATTGGAATATGGGTGGCTTGGAGATATCTCACATGATTTTTTTCTCTTCCCTTCTATGTACTGTATTTATACCTCCCTTTTCTCTCTCCCTTTGATGTTTGTTTCATGTTCTGCTCATTAATTTTCTATCACCTTCGAACCTTGCTATGAACTTGTGTCCTGTCTTCCTCTACTTCATCTTCTTCTTCTACCTTTTTGTATTCCAGTTAAAGTAGCCACTGTTATTAACTCAACCAATTTGTCTTATTGATGTTTCTGTAGAACATTTCCATCTCCTTCTTTTTTTTTTTTACCCTTTCTTTTGGCTGCTTTCTGTTCTGCCCTTTGCTGTCAGTGTACCTTTACCCAATTCCCTTCCTCTCATTCCCTTCTCCTGAATGTTTGGTTTATGATGGATATTTGTGGGAAAGAGGTTTAAGGTGGCCACACACGTGGCGATTTCCGATGGTCGCACGAAAGATCGTACAATCGGCCACTAACTGTTCAGGGCTGAAACGCCAGATAAGGAGGTAGAAACAATAGGATTTCTACCTCCTTCTACTGATTCAGCCCTGACGGCAGATTTTGCTCAGGAGCCTTCTATGGCGCCCAATCAAAATCTTTAAACCTGGCCGATCGGCAAGTTGACCGTTATCAGCAGCTTCCTGTGATATTGGTCGACTTGCCATACACGAATATCGTCCGACGGAGTTTCGGACGATATTATCGGTGCGTGTATGGCCAGCTTTGTTTCCACCTTCTGAATCAGAGTCTCGGGCCTGTGTGAAACCTGTGCCACTTTTACTGTTGGTGGAGAACCCTCTCAAGTAGTGATGAGCGAATCTGTAACGTTTTGCTTCACTGAAAAATTTGCAAATCTTTTGAAAGATTCGGGAAACGGGGAAAAATTTGCGAAGGCGAAAATGTTGCATGGAAAAAAATTGTCACCCGCGACTATTCTTTTGATGCGCGCGACTATCCTTGCGACAATTTCTGGACGCACAACTATTCTTATGATACCGCGACTATTCTTGCGACAATTTTTGGACGCGCGACTATTCTTATGATACCCTCGACTATTCTTGCGACAATTTTTGGACGCGCGACTATTCTTGCGACAATTTTTGGATGCGCGTCTATTCTTATGATACCTGCGACTATTCTTGCTAAATTTTTGGATGCGTGGCAAATTTTTCCGTGACAAAGTTTTCATCCATTTTGCGAAACAATCCACCAATGGTGAAACGTGGAAATTTGCTGTGAATCCATGCCTGGCGAAACATTTCGCCCATCACTACTCTCAAGTCAAAATGGCAACTCACTTTAATCCATACCCTCAAACTTTTTCATGTGAGACCTAGATTTTTCATTTATATAGCACAAACACATTTACACAGCCATTTACAGTGAGTGAGGATCATTCACATCAGTCCCTGCCCAGTTAACTGTAGTAGATAAAGAGATAATGGAGATCCTTCCTAAACATTAAGGCAGGGGCCCCCAACCTTCTTGCTCGTGAGCCACAGTCAAATGTAAAAAGACTTGGAGAGCAACACAAGCACCATAAAAGTTCATGGAGGAGCCAAATAAGGGCTGTGATTGGCTATTAGGCAGCCTCTATGCACCCTATCAGCTTACAGGGGCTTTATTTGGTAGGAAATCTTGTTTTTATTCAACCAAAACTTGCCCCCAAGTCAGGAATTCAAAAATAACTCCCCGGTTTGGGGGCACTGAGAGCAACACCCAAGGGGTTGGGGAGCAACATGTTGCCCCCGAGCCACTGGTTGGAGATCACTGCATTAAGAGAACCCATTTTTGGGTTCTGACACTAGGTTTTAAACCTTTGCTTGACATAT
Organism: Xenopus tropicalis; assembly: GCF_000004195.4. Taxonomy (NCBI): domain Eukaryota; kingdom Metazoa; phylum Chordata; class Amphibia; order Anura; family Pipidae; genus Xenopus; species Xenopus tropicalis. Next base: position 17,471,596 of record NC_030685.2, on the reverse strand, counting down.
CTGACTGTTTACAATGCTGCATCACTATGGACTTGTGTGTTTGATGGTGTTGGGGAATCCATATCTCGACAAAAACAGATTGTTGGAATTCCGTTACCCGATCATGTCTAACCATGCAGATTGAAGTGTTAGTCAAGCGGCGGTGCCAACAGTCTACTGCTGAAAGGGTTAACCATTCATCGAGTTCCTCTATGAATATAGATGTGCTCATTAAAGATAACCTTTCTAATGAATCTTCTTCTGGCAGCGACAGTGCTTATTTTCTTCGCAAATAATGAATGGATCACAATGCGCAACAAAGCAGCCAATACAGACTCATCTCATTGTCCAGCTTTCACTTATATTTAGCTCTCTACAACTGCCTTTGGTTAATAGTAAATGCTCTTCTTGACAACATCAGAACACCAAGACACTTGTTTCTAATGCATTCCATACAAATGTATTTATTGTTAGCCTCTATTTATATAGGGCCACCACTTTACACATTCCTTTATTGCTATTGTTTATCATTCACTTCTGTTCTTGACAATCTGGTTTCCCCCAAAATACAAGATTTGTTCAGGTTTTTGAGGTGTGGGAGGAAACCTCTATACCTTGGATAAAACCCAGGTACTGGGTGTTTGGGATACTGGGGGTTTTATAGCATACTAGAGGACTAGGGGGTGCTGTGGGGTATTCTGTATTGATTGAAAGTTTGAGTAACAACATGCAAAGGCTCTGTGAGCATTATGGTTTTTGTGTGGGAGGAAATCTAAGAACCTACCAGCCAAGATACTTGGTGCATTATGGGATTCTGTGTTGGAGTAAAAGCTGAATAACTCAGGGGTTGAGAACTGGCAGAGTTATGGGATCCTATGTTGGAGTCATGTTTGAGTAAATGTATGCTAGGTCATTGAGGGGTGTTGTGGGATGCCCTCCATGGAGGAAAGTTTGGCTAAAGATGGTGCTACACAGGCCAATAAAAGCCATCTAGAAGACCTGCTCAACTGACTCAATCAGACAATCCTGTTGGCCCATTGGCCCTGGGTCTGAGTAGTTAAGTGTGGCCATACCCTGGTTGATACTCTTCTATTCCATGAATATCTGGCCAGTGAATCCTCAAAGATCAACATTTTGAGGCGACACTTTCTCCCTTTGTCAGGACAAATTGTTTGGGCCATCAGCCTACAGCCAACGATTGGGAAAACATTCAGCGTACAGGAGCTGTGGCTTAGCTTCACTGCCTCATCTGCCAATGCCCATACACTCACCATACACTTCAAATATGCCCAACTGACAAACCGGACAATATCTATGCACCAAAAATTATATGAACTTCTGACTCTATTCTATTGGTGTGCCTATGGAAGTATAACTCTCTGCTATTGATCTGAGGTCACTGTGGGATCTGTGTTTGAGGAACATCTGAGAAACATGCTTGTGCGGCGTGGGGTGGGTGGTGTGAGAACAGTTTACATAAGTCACTGGGGACACTGCCCTGTGGGATACCATAACATCCTGTGTAGGAGGAGGGTGCAGTAGAATCCTCTGTGGGAGGAATGTCCAAGGAACTCTCTTCTAGAGCAATGGAGGGTGCAGTAGAATCCTGTGTGGGAGTAAAGTCCAAGGAACTCTCTTCTAGAGCAATGGAGGGTGCAGTAGAATCCTGTGTAGGAGGTAAGTCCAAGGAACACTCTTCTAGAGCAATGGAGGGTGCAGTAAGATCCTGTGTAGGAGGTAAGTCCAAGGAACACTCTTCTAGAGCAATGGAGGGTGCAGTAGGATCCTGTGTAGGAGGTAAGTCCAAGGAACTCTCTTCTAGAGCAATGGATGGTGCAGTAGGATCCTGTGTAGGAATTAAGTCCAAGGAACTCTCTTCTAGAGCAATGGAGGGTGCAGTAGGACCCTGTGTAGGGGATAAGCCCAAGGAACTCTCTTCTAGAGCAATGGAGGGTGCAGTAGGATTCTGTGTAGGGGATAAGTTCAAGGAACTCTCTTCTAGAGCAATGGAGGGTGCAGTAGGATTCTGTGTAGGGGATAAGTTCAAGGAACTCTCTTCTAGAGCAATGGAGGGTGCAGTAGGATCCTGTGTGGAAGGAAAGTTTGAAGGCAACAAATTAGACTTAAACGTGGTGAATGTTCCATGGGAAAGATCACAGTAATCTTACCTGTATCAAACACCAATTTTACAACCACTGGATGTTCACACTCTGCAAATGGAAGTGCAGTGTAGGCTGCACCATGAGCAGCATGAATATAACCCATTAGGTGACTCACATAGAAAATACTTGGGTCTCACATCACGCTGTGCCATGGGCTTTGTATCAGGAAGCTAAACACTTGACACAACGCCTGGTTTTACATTGTGTGAATGCTTCACTATGCATATGGCACTAAATAAAAGTCCTCTGTAATTTGTAGATTGGTTGTATTCCAGAATTGGAATGAGTCATTTGTGCAACATTTTCTACAGTATTTTATCATAACAACAGCACATAAACATATGAAGCATGCTTTTGTGGCTTTTCTAATGGCAAATTTTAGTTGATAATGGGTATCCACTGGCTTTTTATTCTGCTTCCCAGATTCTCAGTAGAAAGTAGTGAAAAAAACCATGTTAGTCTTCGTGTGATCATTGGTGGAAACATTATTCTTTTTTGTTTTCACAACACTGTCTCTCTCTTTCTAATGTTTTATTGCAGTGTTGTATCTGAAATCAAAAACTGCCCAGTGATCTCCCTACATTGAAGAAAAGCAAGATGGTTGACGTAAGGGACCATAGTCTTACATAGGACAGTGAGGCTAGGGGGCTTATTCATCAAAGTACGAGTCCGAATCCCGAAATGGGAAAAATTCGGATTAAATACAATGGGCCTGATTCACTAAAGTGCGATTTAACGTGCGCTATTTATAGCGTGCGTTAAAATTTTTACCACGTCTTAATTTTGGCGATTTTTCGCACGATTCAATATAAGCATACTCGGCTTTTTTACGCGCGATATTGCATGCGTTATTTAACTCGCAAAGACTATTTCAATGCGGTATTTGCCGGTACATGTGCTAAATTACGCCCGCGAATAGTCACCGCATATGAATGGTAGCTTAGAAATAGTGTATAAAAATTGTTGCCGCATATAAATGGTGTATATAAATATTAGCCACATATAAATGGTAGCATATAAATGGTATCATATAAATAGTAGATGCTTATAAATAGTAGCCACTAGTGATGAGCAAATGTGTTCTGGTTTCTTTAGTGAAAAATTAGCAAATCTTTCGAAAGATCCACGAAACGGCAAAAATGTGCGGGCAAAAAAATTGTTGCTGTGACTATTATTTTTTGACGCTTGTATAAATTTTTGGATGTGCGGTGAATTTTTGCGTGGCAAATTTTTTCAGGCGTTTCGCCATTGGCGGATTGTTTTGCGAAACGCATGAAAAAATCCGCCGCAAAAAAATTCAACGCACGTCCAAAAATTCGCTGCGAGTCCATGCCTGGCGAAACATTTCATCACTTGTAGCCAAATAGAAATATTCGCGCAAATGAACGCACGCCATGTTAGCCATACACGCCAATACTTGCAGAAAATTACTGTATTAAAAATGACCATTTCCCTGCAAACTGGCGGCTGCGTCACTCTAGGGGAAACACAGACTTGAATAAATAACACTGTGAGTCCATATTTTATTGCAAAAAATCATTTACTGTACTTTTGTATAATTTTTCGCCTGCCTGTAGTAGGTGTTAATTTTCGCATAGCCGAATGCGATATTTAGCGCGCAAAAGTTATAGTGAATCATGCGATCATATTCTTTTCAGCACGGAAATGAACGTATGCGGTAAAACTAGCGTGAGAAATACCGCATGCGAAAATGCGACTTATCGCATGCGGTAATTCTGTAGTGAATCGCGCGCTAATTGTCGCGTCTTTTTTACCGCAAAAAAGCGTGCGATAAACTTTAGTGAATCAGGCCCAATAATTTCTGATGATCGCAAATATCACGAAAATGCTTATGAAAAAATCGTATTAGTCACGATAATATCGTATTGGCGATCCGAAAGTCACAAAATTTTCAGATACCGAACGATCATAAATCGTGGGAAAACCTTTCTCACTTTGATCCTTCCGTGCATGATCTCCCATAGGGCTCAATGGCACTCTGCAGCTCCAACCCGGCCCAAGGAAAGTCTCCCATAGGGCTCAATGGCACTCTGCAGCTCCAACCCGGCCCAAGGAAAGTCTCCCATAGGGCTCAATGGCACTCTGCAGCTCCAACCCGGCCCAAGGAAAGTCTCCCATAGGGCTCAATGGCACTCTGCAGCTCCAACCTGGCCCAAGGAAAGTCTCCCATAGGGCTCAATGGCACTCTGCAGCTCCAACCCGGCCCAAGGAAAGTCTCCCATAGGGCTCAATGGCACTCTGTAGATCCAACCCGGCCCAAGGAAAGTCTCCCATAGGGCTCAATGGCACTCTGCAGCTCCAACCCGGCCCAAGGAAAGCCTCCCATAGGGCTCAATGGCACTCTGCAGCTCCAACCCGGCCCAAGGAAAGCCTCCCATAGGGCTCAATGGCACTCTGCAGCTCCAACCCGGCCCAAGGAAAGCCTCCCATAGGGCTCAATGGCACTCTGCAGCTCCAACCCGGCCCAAGGAAAGCCTCCCATAGGGCTCAATGGCACTCTGCAGCTCCAACCCGGCCCAAGGAAAGTCACCCATAGGGCTCAATGGCACTCTGCAACTCCAACCCGGCCCAAGGAAAGCCTCCCATAGGACTCAATGGCACTCTGCAGCTCCAACCCGGCCCAAGGAAAGTCTCCCATAGGGCTCAATGGCACTCTGCAGCTCCAACCCGGCCCAAGGAAAGTCTCCCATAGGGCTCAACGGCACTCTGCAGCTCCAACCCGGCCCAAGGAAAGCCTCCCATAGGGCTCAGTGGCACTCTGCAGCTCCAACCCGGCCCAAGGAAAGTCTCCCATAGGGCTCAATGGCACTCTGCAGCTCCAACCTGGCCCAAGGAAAGCCTCCCATAGGGCTCAGTGGCACTCTGCAGCTCCAACCCGGCCCAAGGAAAGTCTCCCATAGGGCTCAATGGCACTCTGCAGCTCCAACCTGGCCCAAGGAAAGTCTCCCATAGGGCTCAATGGCACTCTGCAGCTCCAACCCGGCCCAAGGAAAGTCTCCCATAGGGCTCAATGGCACTCTGCAGCTCCAACCCGGCCCAAGGAAAGTCTCCCATAGGGCTCAATGGCACTCTGCAGCTCCAACCCGGCCCAAGGAAAGTCTCCCATAGGGCTCAATGGCGCTCTGCAGCTCCAACCCGGCCCAAGGAAAGTCTCCCATAGGGCTCAATGGCGCTCTGCAGCTCCAACCCGGCCCAAGGAAAGTCTCCCATAGGGCTCAATGGCGCTCTGCAGCTCCAACCTGGCCCAAGGAAAGTCTCCCATAGGGCTCAATGGCACTCTGCAGCTCCAACCCGGCCCAAGGAAAGTCTCCCATAGGGCTCAATGGCACTCTGCAGCTCCAACCCGGCCCAAGGAAAGCCTGCCATAGGGCTCAATAGCACTCTGCAGCTCCAACCTGGCCCAAGGAAAGTCTCCCATAGGGCTCAATGGCACTCTGCAGCTCCAACCTGGCCCAAGGAGACTCTCCAATAGGGCTCAATGGCACTCTGCAGCTCCAACCCAGCCCAAGGAAAGCCTCCCATAGGGATGAATGGCACTCTGCAGCTCCAACCCGGCCCAAGGAAAGTCATGATACCGAAGCTTGAATGAATCTGAAACTTTCGTACTCGTTGCGGCGATTTTGTTGCATAATTTTTGACGCACAGTATGAATACAATAACGAAAAAATCTGCGAAAATACGCAACTTGGAAAAAAATACTATTTTTTTGTATTCGGAGCCAATCGTACTTTAATAAATAGGCCCCTAGGTTTGGGATATATATTTTGCAAAGTTGAGAAGTGCAATGGATGAGATGGACAAGTCTATGAGGTTTTGCTTCGAGTGCTTTGGACTTACAAAAAACATAGCTCCATTAGTAGCTCAATGTGCTGTTGCCTTTAGGGTTGCCATGAGTTCCACCATTGTTCAACTATAAATTGAATAAATTAGGGCAAAAATAAATTAAAAACTCCATGCAATGTATTTAGATCCAGTGCTTTAACATCTCAGTACTGTGCAGAGACTGTGACTTTATTATATCTAAGGTCCCCATGTTAATTGTAACTACACAAGAGTTGATAAACAGACCACATGGGAACCACTGAGCAAAGCAGGGAATGCATTGAATTAATTTGGGACTACAGAGTGCCCACCCTAGTGGGAAGGATTTCCATACCAAACATGAGCTAGGTATGTCCTTCATGCTATTCTCCCTGGATTCCATCAAAAACCTAATACCATTACGCTATCCTCACAATCCCAGGATTACACCAAGCCTAATACATATTTTCTTTTTTGTTTTTCATGGTTCCTTCTGCTTTGGCTCTGGAGGTCGGCACTCCTGAAAAAGTGCAGTGACCCATAGCAAGGAATCAGATCTAGGCTTTCATTTACTTATTTCAAGTAGACCAAAAGTACTATCTGGTTGGCTGCTGTAGATAATTGTTGCATTTATCAATGATATTAGTAAACAATCCATTACATCAGTCGTTCATAACTAGGGGAAGAGCCGGTCTGTCTAACGAGTTGTTAGACCCAAAGCAGTTGAAGAGAGACCCACATGAAGGTTTAAAGTTGAGGACCTTTTGTTTGGAATTGACTGAAATTCAAGGAAAGTGCCTGTTACAACCATGTTTACTCTATGCTATGACCTAACTGGGGCCTGAACCAGTGCACAAATATACTTTATAAAGGAAAGCACCAATCTAAAGTTTTCTTCAATGTCTGTAATTGTGACCAGCAACAAGTTGCCCTGTATAAACTGCTCAGACTTCCGCTTCTTATCAAGCTCATTTCTTTCCGTTCTTAGCATATGATATCCTCCTAATTTCACTTGACTGCTCTGAAACCAAGGGATAGATCAGAAAACTCAAACCACTCTTCAATAATTAATAAAAAGAAAAGCCAGGCTAATTAAGTACACTTGCTATTGAGCAGTTTGCGAAGGTTAGGGGTTTCCTCAATTAAGTCCAATTAAATCAATACCCCAACCTTCAAGTGGAGACAAGAGACAGCAGCTTCTCCGTGTACATCTCATCTCAGGGACTCCGGGGAATGAATGGCGTTAACCCCTTCCCACTTATTATCCAGGTATGTGGCTGGGTCAGTTTTATATTAGCATCACTTTGTGTAAGGAAGCATCACAGCTTCTATTTCCCATTTGGACTTGTCTAATTGAAATATGGCAAGTGGTAAGATTATAGGGGTCACTTACTTTGACCCTAGAGAGAAGTGCAAGAGCATTTAGGGTCTCTTAGTGCCTGGTCTGGCTAAGGACACAAGGCCAGAGTCTTCCATAAAGGTACCAAATGCAGATCATTCCTACAGCTCTCCAGGGCCAACATAGTTACATAGTTACATAGGGTTGAAAAAAGACCAGAGTCCATCAAGTTCAACCCTTCCAAGTAAACCCAGCACCCACAACCTATACTTACCAATCTATACACTCACATACATAAACTATATATACAACCACTAATACTAACTGTAGATATTAGTATCACAATAGCCTTGGATATTCTGATTGTTCAAAAACTCATCCAGGCCCCTCTTATAGGCATTAACAGAATCTGCCATTACCCCATCACTAGGAAGGGCATTCCCCAACCTCATTGCCCTCACTGTGAGGAACCCCCTACCCAACATCCCCCGGCAGGGCATTCCCCAACCTCACTGCCCTCACCATGAGGAACCCCCTACGCTGCTTCAAATGGAAGCTCCATTCCTCTAATCTAAAGGGGTGACCTCTGGTGCGTTGATTGTTGGTGCATTGAGTAATTATGTCCCCTCGCAAGTGCCTCTTTTCCAGAGAAAACAACCCCAACCCTGACAGTCTCACCTCATAGTTTAACCCTTCCATCCCCTTTACCAGTTTAGTTGCAGTCTCTGCAGTCTTTCCAGCTCATTAATATCCTTCTTAAGGACTGGAGCCCAAAACTGCACTGCATACTCAAGGTGAGGCCTTACCAGGGACCTATAAAGCGGCAAAATGATGTTCTCATCCCTTGAGTCAATGCCCTGTTTTATACAAGACAGCACTTTATTTGCTGTAGTAGCCACAGAATGACACTGCCTGGAATTAGACAACTTGTTATCTACAAAAACCCCTAGATCCTTCTCCATTAAGGATGCCCCCAACACACTACCATTCAGTAGATAGTTCGCGTTCATATTATTTCTACCAAAGTGCATAACTTTGCACTTATCAACTTCGAACCTCATTTTCCAGTTTGCTGCCCAGTTTTCCAATTTTGTCAAATCGCTCTGCAAAGCGGCAGCATCCTGCATGGAACTTATAGTTTTGCACAATTTTGTGTCATCAGCAAAAATAGAAACAGTACTGTCTATGCCCACCTCCAGGTCATTAATAAACAAGTTAAAAAACATCTCAACTGATCAACTGAAGAATCCTTCAGTGGGAATCCTGACTGCCCTTGGCACACTTGGTTCCGTGTTTGCCACTGAACACTTCTGGCTCCAGATGCCCCCTTCTGATTTAGGGTTACAGTGTAATACATAGAAAAAAAATCCAAAATGTTGTATGATAGCAAGATAGCTGACATGGCACCAGTAGGGATAGTTCTTATTTGGGAATCATCTTGCATCTGTAATAGTTTGCAACCCTACATTAGAGAGCTTGCACAAATGGCATGTCAGGGAAGGTTTATGTCTCCTTAAATACTGCGACAAATATTTAATTTCAGGCAAATGGAAGATTCCCATTTGTATTCATACTGAGCCTGTGATATCGATAAACTTCTGGTCCAGCTGTGCAGAGACTCACTGCCCTTTATGCTCCTGTTCATTTGATACAAAATCAAAGGTTCTGTAGAAACACCAAGGACTGGTCATTTCCTATTATGTTCCAATTCTGTTTGATTTCTTCTCTCACCAGAGATGACGCACTTCACAAATGGAATGTCTTTCTTACCTGTTCCATTGGTGCTTTATTTAGTCGAGGGTTGGGAATGTCTGATTGACAAACACCACTTTCTCTCTCATCTCTTTAGTTTTCTACTCCCAGTCTTGGCTGATAAAGCAGAGACAGAGAAACCCAAGGTTCTTTGATGCTGAAATGCCCTGCTTTGTCTCCTGTAGGGTGTTTCAATCAGTCAAATGACTGATCTGAGTAAGGGTGAAGACACACGGAGCTACTAGTAGCAGCTACTTGTCACGGCTACTAAAATAGACAATGCTGATCATTTACTGTTAATTGTCTCTACGTGTGTTTTAGCAGAGGCAATTCTCAGTATTGTCTATGGCAGGGGATTTTCTGGTGTTTAGTAGCCACTAAAAGTAACTGCTACTAGTAGCTCCATGTGTCTTTGCCCTAAAGCTTAGGTCTGGGCAAAACTAACTTTCCAGAATCCTGTTGGCTGTTGTTGAACTGGGACCTGTATTTCACAAGTTTTGAAAAGCCCCAGAACAGAAATAAAGTGATCCTGTCTCCATCTTGTATTGCTGTCACCATCTTGCTATTATATACCTGCCATCCTAAATAGCAGAGATGGAGGCCACTATTAAAAATGTACCTGTACCAGTGTATTCTCTGGTATATTTAGGCTTCTCCGTTGATCCGCCCAGTTATTCCCACAATCCAGCCCAATACAAGTCCCTTTTCCTTCTTATCTGCCCAGTCATGCCAATGATCTACCATAATCCTTACCCCCATATGTCCCACCTGTAGTTTTTTTTTTATGAAAAGAAAAGCAACCCTACATGCTTCATACTTACAACTGTTTATATGTGGGGGGCCCAGTATAAGCAGTGAGCCAAGGCTTTTTGCCAACCCTGGAAAAGTACCAGCTAATAAAAGGTTCTCACCTCGTCTAATGGCAGAAATAGCACTGCCTGGACCTGCCTACTTCCATACAAGCATACAAAATTTGATTGTAGTGGTGACCCCCCATGCATCCAATGAAAGGTGTTCTCACCGTGATGCTGAGCAACACTGCCAGCATTTATTTTGAGCTTTGCAAGTTTTGCATGGGAGAATCATTGTTGGTTATTAGCCGTGTTGGAAAATATTGTCCATCAAGTTATAGATATACAGCAATGGTTCCTAAACTGTTGGTCTTACCTCCCATGGGGGCCCCAAAACAGTGGGTGGAAGTAGCCCAAATGCCAAGTAGGGTGAGATTAGTAAACAATATCTATCTGCTCTCCTAAGGTGGCCATACACGTAGCAATTCTGGGCTGAATTGTCAGATATGGAGGTAGAAACAATAGAAATTCTACCTCCACCTGTCGATTCAGCCCTAAACGTAGATTTTGCTTGGGCGCCTTCCACAGCCTTCGTGATATCGTTCGCCTCTTCGAGCCGCCATACACGCACCAAATATCGTACGAAACGAGGTTTGATACAATAATATCGGTGCGTGTATGGCCGGCTTATAGTTACACCTAAAAGAGGTTTTTCATTTTCAAATGCACCATAGATTTATTACCGCAGTAGACAGCGTAGAATGTGCAATGAGGTGCCGCAATGTGGCATTTAACTTTACATATTTGTGGTACCAAATGCCATGTAAACACACCCATATGTAGGGAAATGTGAGAGACTCTAGCAAGCTGGCCAACCCTGCAGCATGGCTGTACTGTTAGGGCTGATTACACTTGGTACTTGTCCTTTTACTTACAGTCAATACACTATTAGATATAAACTATCTAAAGAATGAATATTTTCAATGTCCTACACAAAAAGTGCCGTTAATACACAACAAGCCAGCCCATTAAAACACCCACCGCAATTAAAGATGGGGCTCTTCATATCACAATGCCTGTCAGTTTTTCTCATTTGCCATAACATTCAACAGTGTCAGGAGTAAATTGGAAAGACAATGATAATAACAGGTTTCTGTAGAGAGGATATTCCCAGCTTATATTGCCCTCCGCTTTGTATCAGCACAATGGAAACAAAGGGACGGCGAGATAGAAAAGGATTTTTGAAAACATCATTCCGTTTGTTATGGTCCTTGGGCACAATACACTCTCTAGTGAGAAAGGGAATGAAAGAGAATTCGGCCATTACAGAAAGGTTCTGGACATTCTGTCAGCAGGGACTGCACATACGGAACCTCTGGGTTTGTATAGAAAGAATGGGAGTTGGAAGGGCTTATTGGTCTGTAGCTACTACACAAGTACAGAAGTTTTACAAAGTTGAGAGAGTATAAAAAGGGATTTTTGATGTCTAGGATATAATATGTTTCCATCTATTAACCTGGTCATCCTTAACCTACATTCTCACAATAGCAATTAATATGTTCTCAGAGGGATTCTGTCATGATTGGTTTTATTAATGTATTACACTGATCACATAGCAAATCATTCATTTAAAATGTAATTCTTGACAATAAATGTGTGTTTATCTTTATTTATATAGCGCTGCTTATGTATGCAGTGCTGTACAGTAGAATAAGAAATTAATACAAACAAATTAATTACTGTTATAACAGTAATAGATGAATACAAATTATGGTATTAAACACAAATAAATAAAGGTCCTGTTGTATTTGTAGCTGTAATATTGGTGTGTAGGCGCCATCTCAGTGCATTGTGCCTGAGTCTGAGCTTTCAGCCAGCGCTACACATTAGAACTGCTTTCAGCTAACCTATTGTTTCTCCTACTCCCATGTAACTGGAGGAGTCCCAAGCCGGACTTGGGTTTCTTACTATTGAGTGCTATTCTGATACCTACTGGGAGCTGCTATCTTGCTCCCTTCCCATTGTTCTGCTGATCGGCTGCTGGGAGAGGGGGGGATATCACTCCATCTTGCAGCGCAGCAGTAAAGTGTGACTGAGTCTGAGCTTTCAGAAGGAGCCAGCGCTACACATTAGAACTGCTTTCAGCTAACCTATTGTTTCTCCTACTCCCATGTAACTGGAGGAGTCCCAAGCCGGACTTGGATTTCTTACTATTGAGTGCTATTCTGATACCTACTGGGAGCTGCTATCTTGCTCCCTTTCCATTGTTCTGCTGATCGGCTGCTGGGAGAGGGGGGGATATCACTCCATCTTGCAGCGCAGCAGTAAAGTGTGACTGAGTCTGAGCTTTCAGAAGGAGCCAGCGCTACACATTAGAACTGCTTTCAGCTAACCTATTGTTTCTCCTACTCCCATGTAACTGGAGGAGTCCCAAGCCGGACTTGGATTTCTTACTATTGAGTGCTATTCTGATACCTACTGGGAGCTGCTATCTTGCTCCATTCCCATTGCTCTGCTGATCGGCTGCTGGGGGGGGGGGGGGGAGGATATCACTCCAACTTGCAGCACAGCAGTAAAGTGAGACTGAAGTTTATCAGAGCACAAGTCACATGACTGTGGCAACCTGGGAAATGAAGAATATGGCTAGCCCCATGGGACATTTTAAAATGAAATATAAAAAAATCTGTTTGTGTTTTAGAAACTAAAGCTCTATTAACTGATGCATTTTGTAAAGAAACATTATTTCCCGTGACAGAATCCCTTTAAACGCCACACACAACTGTAATCCAGGGATATGTATGGAATATGTAGAAATGTACCTCGATTAATTCCTGTTGGATGTTTCCCGGGACATGCGGAGAGATAGGAGGGGGGTCTGGAATGAGCCCCCTTATGGGATAAAAATGGAAGTGGAACAGCACCATTCTCTCCTCAGTGCAAAAAAAGTCAGTGGTGTGAGCAAGGTATTATTCTCAGGGAATGGCCAGCAACAGAGGCTTGTCCAGCTGATCATAACAAATAGCCCTGCAGCATTTTATGGAGGTTCTTTAAGGTAAAAGGTTAATTGGGAGTCTTGCTTGAGAAGTCTAATGGTATTTATAATGCAAGGTAATGCCAAGCAACTTAATGGAATACATTGGACATAAGTTTAAGAAAAAGACATATACAGATTTTTTTCTTATTCAGTTTCCAGCAAATGGTCTTGTTGGCTAATACAAATAAATTGCCCTCTATGCAGCCTGTCGGACATCCTAATGGGGTTGGAGATATAAGGGATCATTTATCAAGTGCAGAAGTATCATTGCATTAACTGAGGTGCAATCCCCCTCATTCCCTACAAGCCCACCCATAGGTTTAAAACTATAAAAACAATGGCATGTTACCATCTAAACTCCAAAAGCTCTGGACTAAAACCCCAAGGACACCCAATAGCCAACACCCAACATCTGTAATCCAAACACAGTAAAGGTCCCCATACACGTCAAGATTAGCTCTCTTGGCGAGATCGCCAAGCGAGCGGATCTTCACCCGATATCCCTAAGGGTGGGCGATATCGGGGAGCGTGTAGGCTAATTCGATCATTTGGCCCTGGGGCCAAACGATCGAATTATGGTTCGGGGACCGCATCAACAAGCCGATGTGGTCCCCTATCCGACTGAATTTTTATGCTGGCTAATCGATATCTGCCCAATTTCAGGCCAGATATCGGTCGGGCATGCCCCTCGTTTCTGCCCCTACACGGGCCGATAAGCTGCAGAATCGGTCCAAGGGACCCATATCAGCAGCTACAATCGGCCCGTGTATGGGGACCTTTAGGGTGAAGATACACAGAGCTACTAGTTGCAGCTACTTGTCGTGGCTACGAAAAAAGACAATGATGATCATTTACTGATAATTGTCGCTACATGTGTTTTAGCAGAGGCAATTCTCACTATTGTCTATGGCAGGGGATTTTCTTGGGTTTAGTAGCCTTAAAAAAGCAGCTGCTACTAGTAGCTCTGTGTGTCTTCACCCTTAAGGTGGCCATACACCTTCAGATGTCGCCAAGCGAGCGGATCTTCTCACGATATCCCCACCTACGGGTGGGTGATATCAGGAGAATCCAGGCTAATTTGATCGTTTGGCCCAAACAATCTAATTATAATGACAGGCATAGGCAAAGCCTATGTGAAATCGGCCAGATATTGATTGGGCAGGTTAAAAAATCTAGTCGGATCAACGATCAACGAGCCGATGTGGTCCCCGATCCGACTAGAGTTTTTAACCTGCGCGATCGATATCTGCCCGATTTCAGGCCAGATATCGGTCGGGCAGGCCCGTCAGTAGTGTCCATACACGGGCCGATTAGCTGCCGAATCAGTCTAGGGGACTGATATCAGCAGCTATAATCGGCCCGTGTATGGGCACCCTAAGATGGCTACAAACTGAACAACCCTGTTGCAGCCAGTCATTATCTCCTTATTGTAGGCTCAAATCAAAGTGATACACAAATGTAGATGAATAGGTTTACATCAATTTTTTTTTTCCTTAGGATAATGTCTGTGTACAGGAGTAAAGGCTTTGAAGAGATAAATGGATATGCGGATGGCTGGATCCTCAGCCAGGCAGCAATAACAAAAGATAATTATTACCGATAAGTGTTTGTACATCCTTAAATAGCTTTTCGGGTTTATGGCTCTTCTAAGTGGCAGCTTTGGAATTTGTTTTCTATTAAAACCACATAAAAGAAAAAAGTCTTTGGACAGCCGCACATTTCCAGGTACAGATATAGGATCCCTTATCCAGAAACCCATTATCTGAATTACGGAAAGCCCATCTCCCATAGACTCCATTATAAGCAAATCATTCTAATTTTTAAATATGATTTCCTTATTCTCTGTAATAATAAAACTGTACCTGTACTTGATCCCAACTAAGATATAATTACCCCTTATTGGGGGCAGAACAGCCCTATTGGGTTTATTTAATGGTTAAATGATTCCCTTTTCTCTGTAATAATAAAACAGTACCTGTACTTGATCCCAACTAAGATATAATTACCCCTTATTGGGGGCAGAACAGCTCTATTGGGTTTATTTCATGGTTAAATGATTCCCTTTTCTATGTAATAATAAAACAGTACCTGTACTTGATCCCAACTAAGATATAATTACCCCTTATTGGGGGCAGAACAGCCCTATTGGGTTTATTTAATGGTTAAATGATTCCCTTTTCTCTGTAATAATAAAACAGTAGCTGTACTTGATCCCAACTAAGATATAATTACCCCTTATTGGGGGCAGAACAGCCCTATTGGGTTTATTTAATGGTTAAATGATTCCCTTTTCTCTGTAATAATAAAACAGTACCTGTACTTGATCCCAACTAAGATATAATTAATCCTTATTGGGGGCAGAACAGCCCTATTGGGTTTATTTAATGGTTAAATGATTCCCTTTTCTCTGTAATAATAAAACAGTACCTGTACTTGATCCCAACTAAGATATAATTACCCCTTATTGGGGGCAGAACAATCCTATTGGGTTTATTTCATGGTTAAATGATTCCCTTTTCTCTGTAATAATAAAACAGTACCTGTACTTGATCCCAACTAAGATATAATTAATCCTTATTGGGGGCAGAACAATCCTATTGGGTTTAAATGATGTTTAAATTATTTTTTAGTAGACTTAAGGTATGAAGATCCAAATTACGGAAAAATCCCTTATCCGGAAAGCCCCAGGTCCCGAGCATTCTGGATAACAGGTCCTATACCTGTACTTGATCAAAAAATTGGAAAGAAATAATGTTTTGTAACACAAAAACATTGAGTTTTAGTGCAAAAGAACACAAATTATGAAAAGAAATAAACACTACAAGTAAATGCCCCCTATAAGCTTCATTGCAAAAGATTTTTGAGTTTTGTAGTGTTTTAAATAACATTCACTATATCATAGTGATCCAGAGATATCCAGAATAAGAGATTGGCATTCATCCTACATGTTATACTGAATGGGAATTAGAAGCTAGTAACCCCTAAGGTTGGCCACACATAGAACCCAACTGGAGAGGTTTCTAGAGAGGGAAGGTCCAAGAAGGCCCAAAAACCTTTATAAGGGGGTTTCTCGAGAGGAAGAGTCTATTTTGCCTGAGGTGGACACTCTCCAATACAATATGCCTGAGGCATAGAGGCAGGGCAGGCAATATATGATTGACAGCTCAGATTTTTAATTGTATGTATGTATGTATAACTTTATTTATAAAGCACCACAAGGGTACGCAGCGCTGTACAGTCTTACAGAATACAAAATTACACACAGGGAGGACAAGTGATATAATAAATAAATACATATATATATATATAAGTGCCATGTGGTATGAGACACAGTAGGAAGGAGGTCCCTGCCCCGTAGAGCTTACAATCTGAGTGGTTGGGTAACATACAGGCACAAACTGGAAAGTAAGAGTGCATCAGGTATGGGCATTTGCCCTTAAGCGCAGGACTGGGCAAAATAATGTCTTAGTGCTCCAGAAGGTAACAGCTGAGTTACAATTAATTACAATTGCTTTCATTTTCCATTCAGCACTTCTTAGATATCACATAGATGGCAAGTGTATAAGATTTTGGGGTGATACAAGGCTTGCCTTAATAACAGGGTTCACAGATTGGCGCCGGCCAGATGGCTGTGACTACTAATTCCAAGCCTGAAGGATAAAAAAATTAAATAGATTATATTATTATTATTATTATTATTATTAACATTTATTTATAAAGCGCCAACATATCCCGCAGCGCTGTACAATAAGTGGGTTTCATACATTGGACATACAGAGTAACATATAAAGCAATCAATAACCGATACAAGAAGTGAAGAGAGCCCTGCCCAAAAGAGCTTACAATCTACAAGGAGAAAGGGTTGAGACACAAGGTGTGGGTATATGGTGCAAGTAAAGTTTCTTTTGCTCAATTAACATGATAGAAAAGGATTTGGATTTTTTTTTTTTAGAGTGACAGGTCCCCTTTAAAGGGGCATTTACATTAAATACACTGCTGGATGGAGATGTCCATGCCCCCCGATTTAGACCTGAGAGCTAAAAGCTTAGCTGAGGCAGAACAAAGCCAACAAACTTTTAAAACGCATAAATGTTTCAAACCTGAGACTTCAATGTGACAGAAAATAACAGGGCACTGTTAAAAATAACATCAAATTACATTATAAAAAAAGAGGAGAGATTTATGATGACAGAATTTCATGTAAGTAAATTATCCTCCAGGGCCTAGGTCTCCGGGTTTCTGAGTGGCCTTGTTCTGTCCTTTCTTTCCTGTAATTCTCCCTCCTATATAAAACTCCCGGACAGGCCTCCCTTGACTGAATTCCCTCCATTGCAGGCAGTGACCTCTAACTCATTGCCATCAAATCAATTAAAATCTTTCCTTTTTAAAATTGTTAGATCCTCGTGGTTTCTAATAAAACAAATGAGTTTCTATTTATTGTGAATTCCCCAGTGAGTAGTCAGTACATGAAGAGCATTGGTCATAAGGCATGGGGCAGAAGACTTGAGTATGGAGGTGAACATGGGAGAGATATCGCCTTTCAAATAAAAATATTGACTGCTCTCTATCATATATGTTATTGCTGTATATTGTTCATATTCTTATCAAATATACCACCTTTTCAAGGTTCCATTGGCCAGTGGCCACATGATGATCAAACAGAGGGACAAAAGTGAGTAAGAAGGTTCCAATGACCAATGACCGATTTAAACAAAAAGTAAGTGAAGAAGGTTCCATTGACCATGTTATAATCCAGCAGAGAGAGGGAAAAGGTTCCACTGCCAAACTCATGATCCAACAAAAGAAACAGAGGGACAGAAGTGAGGAAGAAGGTTACACTGACCAAGTTATGATAAAACAGATGGCAAGTAATGAAAGAGGTTCCACTGACTATGTTATGATCCAACAAAGGAACAGAAGTGAGGAAGAAGGTTTTAGCGACCATGAAATGAGCCAACAGAAAGGAACAGAGGGACAGGAGTGAGGAAGACCTTTTCATTAACTATGTTATGATCCAAAAATAAGTGAGGAAGCAGGTTCTGCTGACCACATTATGATCAAACAGAAATCAACATAGGGACAGAGGAAAAGAAGAAGGTTCCACTGACTATGTTATGATCCAACAAAGGGACAGAAGTAAGGAAGAAAGTTTTAGTGACAATGATATGAGCCAACAGAAAGGAACCGAGGCAGAGGAGTGAGGAAGATAGTTTCACTGACTATGTTATGATCCAAAAAAAAAAAGTGGGGAAGCAGGTTCCACTGACCACATTATGATCCAACAGAAATCAACAAAGGGACAGAGGAAAAGAAGAAGGTCCAACTGACTATGTGACTATGTTATGATCCAACAAAAGGACAGATGTAGGAAGAAGGTTTCAGTGACAATGATATGAGCCAACAGAAGGGAACCGAGGAACAGGAGTGAGGAAGACAGTTCCATTGACTATGTTATGATCCAAAAAAAAAGTGAGGAAGCAGGTTCCACTGACCACATTATGATCCAACAGAAATCAACAAAGGGACAGAGGTGAGGAAGAAGTTTCTACTGACTATGTTATGATCCAACAAAAGGACAGGAGTAGGAAGAAGGTTTTAGTGACAATGATATGAGCCAACAGAAAGGAACAGAGGGACAGGAGTGAGGAAGACAGTTCCATTGACTATATTATGATCCAAAAAAAGTGGGGAAGCAGGTTCCACTGACCACATTATGATCCAACAGAAATCAACAAAGGGACAGAGGTAAAGAAGAAGGTTCCACTGACTATGTTATGATCCAACAAAAGGACAGAAGTAGCAAGAAGGTTTTAGTAACAATGATATGAGCCAACAGAAGGGAACCGAGGAACAGGAGTGAGGAAGACAGTTCCATTGACTATGTTATGATCCAAAAAAAAAAGTGAGGAAGCAGGTTCCACTGACCACATTATGATCCAACAGAAATCAACAAAGGGACAGAGGTGAGGAAGAAGTTTCTACTGACTATGTTATGATCCAACAAAACGACAGGAGTAGGAAGAAGGTTTTAGTGACAATGATATGAGCCAACAGAAAGGAACAGAGGGACAGGAGTGAGGAAGACAGTTCCATTGACTATGTTATGATCCAAAAAAAAAGTGAGGAAGCAGGTTCCACTGACCACATTATGATCCAACAGAAATCAACAAAGGGACAGAGGTGAGGAAGAAGTTTCTACTGACTATGTTATGATCCAACAAAAGGACAGGAGTAGGAAGAAGGTTTTAGTGACAATGATATGAGCCAACAGAAAGGAACAGAGGGACAGGAGTGAGGAAGACAGTTCCATTGACTATATTATGATCCAAAAAAAGTGGGGAAGCAGGTTCCACTGACCACATTATGATCCAACAGAAATCAACAAAGGGACAGAGGTAAAGAAGAAGGTTCCACTGACTATGTTATGATCCAACAAAAGGACAGAAGTAGCAAGAAGGTTTTAGTAACAATGATATGAGCCAACAGAAAGGAACAGAGGGACAGGAGTGAGAAGGACAGTTCCATTGACTATGTTATGATCCAACAGAAAGCAACAAAGGTACAGTAGTAAGGGAGAAGGTTCCACTGACTACATTATGATCCAATATAAAGGAACGGAGAGATGGATTTGAGGAAGAGGCCCCACTGACCATATTATGATTAAACAGAAAAGAGCAGAGGACGTTCCGCTCAAGTCTGAAGTCATTATTATGTGCATTGCTACCAGTCTGCTCTCTGGTACCAATGCTCTGGTTAGTGCTCATTTTCACTTTTTTTGGGCCCAAGTCCACCTTATTTGAGACAAAGTTTTTAATTAAATGCAGTTTATTCTGACTTACTGAGTTTCTATGGTAATTAAGCCATAGCAGTCAGATAACAGCTTAAATTCCTGGGAGTTTCAGAACAAAAAAGAGGAAAATATGGTTCAGCAATCATAGAGATTCCTAAATAAAAAACTACACTATACAACGTTTTCCTAGTTCTGCACATACCAGTGATAGACACATGACAGGCCAAATGCAATCCAATAGGATCACTGGTCAGTCTACCCATGGCGTTAGTCTTGCAATTCAGTCAGGCTGCCTCACCCTATGGCCAGTTTAAAACCTATAACCACATTGTCTCTACTGCTAATATATAGGTTGTACGGTTGCCAGCTAGGGCCAGTGCCACTATTTCTAATTTACCAGCAGTCTATCTGCCAGTAGACTGGCAACCTTACCTATAATCCCTTCCTTCCACAACTCCGTGGCAGATTACCCCTTTTATATAGAGGCCAGCCTCTGCCCCCACCATTATGCCTGCCCACCCACCCATCCACCTATTCCCCTGCCTAGCCTGCCTATTTCCCTGCCCTCGAAAGACATCACTGCCCACCTGGGGGTCAGTATTAATAGCAGAAAAAGGTGGTAACCCTATACGGTTGCCATTGTTGTTTATGGAAGATGCTCAAGCAGCAAGCAATATGAGAGCACCCATTCATAAATGTAAACAAGCTAAAAAGAATTGCTAGGTGTATTTACAATATACATGCTCATAGATAGTTAGAAGAGTAAATAAACTTTCTGTAGTAATAGGTTACACTTTGCCTTTAATAAACTTCTATGGCAGATGAAACCCCAGGGATTCTCTGAGCATTTTTCATGTCTTCTATCTATATTAGCATCAAATATGTATAGGGTTTTTATGTTATCTGCAGGGCAAACATAGCTCTGTTTGATTTATTACACATCAAACCCCTGCCATGTTCCCAGGCCCTCATTAAATGACTTTTTTATAGCGATACATCAGATACATACGTGTAAGTTTCTCTCCAGCGTCCCCTTGTCACACAATAACTGCTTGGATTCTAATTGAGTACAGCTCACATTCAATTAAACTGCTTGTTTCTACTTAGGGAGAGCTGGGATTTCTGCTGTGAACATCCTGCCTTTAATATGTAATGCCCTGAGCTTTATCTTATACAATTATAAATCATAAATGGAACATTGGAAGGCATGTTTTGTTGAACAAACTGCATTATCCTGTGTTCTGCCCCATATTCCCCCCCCCCCACAGTGTTCCAGTTATGGAGTTGGCATAGTTTCTATAACAAGTCTCTAACAATTTCTCTTGGCATTTCCTTGTGATATATATATATATATATATATATATATATATATTATTTATTTGTGGACTGTGTCTGTTATTTATTGAGGTTTGCAACTTGCAGGATCATTATGGCTCACCCAGGATTCAGGGGAGCGGGGAGAGGGTGCAATGTCTTTACATTTTTTCTGGCTGCCATAAAAATGATAC
The DNA here is from genome assembly GCF_000004195.4 of Xenopus tropicalis. Classification (NCBI taxonomy): domain Eukaryota; kingdom Metazoa; phylum Chordata; class Amphibia; order Anura; family Pipidae; genus Xenopus; species Xenopus tropicalis. Next base: position 17,450,419 of record NC_030685.2, on the reverse strand, counting down.
ATCGGTCCCTGTTATTGTGGAGATGGAGTCCAACAGAGAGAAGAAGGGAAGTAATTTGGCCAACCAAGGGTTGCCCCCCTGCCAAAGTATTAAGTCATCCAAATGCCTTGCCCCCCTACCTTCCAATTTATGACCCCCTCTACCCCAATCTGTTTTTCCCAATCCTAGTCCACCCAGTTACCCCGTGTCTGTTTAGTCCCTACCCTGGTTTACCCTGGTTTGTTCAAGCCCTAACCCTTCTAGTTAGTGATGAGCGAATGTTTCCCGTTTCGCCATAAAATTAGCGAAACGGCAAGAAAATTTGAGAAATGGCAAAAAAATTGTGAAACGCATTTGTTGCGCGTTTTTTTTGTCGCCCGCGTCTATTCTTTTGTCACCCGCGTATATTTTTTTTTTGTTGCCCGCGATTTTTGCCACGACCGCGCCCTTTTTTACACGACCACACCCAATTTGACACACAACAAAAAAAATCTGCGCAACTAATTTTTTTGCGTCAAATTTTTATGGAAGTTCCGCGAAACAATGGTGAAATGCAGAAATTCACTGCAAATCCATGCCTGGCGAAAACATCACTACTTCTAGTCTAATACGTCCCTTGTCAAAGGAACTCTAGGCACTTATACTCCCCTCGGACCCAGACCTTTTTGCACCCCGTAGCTCCCAAAAACATGCAAGCCTATCTTTATTGATGAAAGAGGACTCATCACTGAGAATTAACCCTGCTAGCACTACATCAGCCATCTTGCTGTTATGTTACATAGGGACAGTTGTGTAACTAATGGGGGAGTAGATGCAGTGACCACGCAGACAGAGAAAGGCCAGGAAGGACCCATGATGCTCCGCCCACCACCACTTGTGTCCCACAATCCCCGTTCCTAGATCCCCACTGATATTTGGAGTGAGTGGTCCCATTGTTATGGGGGGCAGAAGGTCCAGACTTAATTTAAGTTTAATTGCCAATAAGTTGTTGTCCATGAATGTTGGGTGGAGCAGCCCTGCAATTGAAGGTTTATGTCCCCTTTAATGTAACCCTGACACATGAAGGACATTGTCCCTAGCATCTTTTGTAATTATAAAATATAGATTTGTTCAAAATATAAATATGATAGGTTGTCCCTTTTCCTCCCAATTGGAGCTACTGTTTGGGACTTGGAATTAAAGACCACGTTAACCTTCCATAGCGGTGTTGCTTCACCTAAATGTATACTGGAACAGGGCTTAGAATTACATTTTCTTACATTAAGCATAATGTTATGTTTGGGCTTATATCCCCTTTTAATAGAACCAGACATTTTATTTTTGCTCATTTTATAAAGTTGAACTTTTTCTTTCCATATTGCCTGCAGCTCATTCCATCGACTGGGGAGCGATCCGCAGCGGCACCCCTGCGCCAGACTAGACCTTCCTCTCCTCACAATGCGGACGTGATGGGTTTTATAAGTGGCTTGTCCTTTGTCCAAATCGATAAGTGGAATATTTTTTTTCTCTTTTTTCCTTGCACCCTAAGAGCGGCTTCCTTCACTCGCTGTCATTCTCTTTATTTAACTTAAGGACGATGGGGAAAAGACTGCTATTGCCAGACGCCTAATTAAATCTCCCGCAATGGAATTCAGAGCACATAGAGTAATAAAGTGACTGTGTCCTCCATATCACCAGGGAAAAAGCCAATAGGCACTGGGGAATGAGTAAGAGTTCTTATACTGTACAAAGGCTATCATAGACTTCCCATTTAAATACACTATGAGCTTATTGACTTTGTCATTCTACGTCTATGCCAGCGACAAACGTCTCCTACTTGCCAATAATATCTCAGTTTTATTGCGCTACTAAGTACAAGGTAATTTCATAAATGCTAACGCATTGGCAAAACTTGAAGATGTCCTTCGACACATTACATCCCACCAGTCAAGGGGATGGGGAAGAGCAGAGGCAAATTCTCTAGAGAAGAAGGGTCCCCTATGGGGTTTTTACAGACCCCTTGTTATTTTTACAAATCATCATTCATAGAGGCCATGGTAAACTTGACCTTCATTTGTTAAAGGCAATGTTAGCCTTCTAGAAAATGATCTGTCCAAAGTAGGCATTGAAGATTGTCCAATGAGAATGCTACTTTCAATGCTGACATAGATTTATGACCCCTCCATATAGGCTATGAGCAGGGTGGTACTTTCTATACAGATATCCTAGATCAGTGATCCCCAACCAGTGGCTTGTGAGTAACATATTGCTCCCCAACCCCAACCCCCAACCCCTCAGGTGCTTATTTTTGAATTTCTGGCTTGGAGGCAAGTTTTGGTTGCATAAACAGTATAATGCCAAACAGAGCCTTCTGTAGGCTGCCAGTCCACATAGGGGCCATTAAATAGCCAATAATAGCTCTTATTGGCACCACCAGGAACCTTTTTCATGCTTGTGTTGCTCCCCAACACTTTTTCCATTTGAATGTGGCTCATGGGTATAAAAGGTTGGGAATCCCTGTCCTAGATCCTGTGCCTAGGGCAGCAACTTATGGGGTGCCTATACAAGTAAATATCCGTCCCACTGATACTTACTGCAATATGGGCCGGTGGAGCTAAAGGGGGTAGCCATTTCTGATCCAATCAGGGCATGCACAATAGTCTATGTCCACCCACCCATGGAATCAGAAAGTGGCGGCCAAGAGTAGGAGTTCTTGTGGCAGCCAGGGATGGAAAGGCACTGGCGAATAAACAAAAGTAGGGGTTGTGGTCCATAGGTACTGTGTTTTTGCAGTAGAATAGCTATGTTGGTAGAGGTGTAGGATCCCTTATCTGGAAACCCATTATGCAGAAAGTTCCGAATTACGGAAAGGCCATCTTCCATAGACTCCATTATAAGCAAATAATTCTAATTTTTTAAAATGATTTCCTTTTTCTCTGTAATAATAAAACAGTACCTGTACTTGATCCCAACTAAGATATAATTACCCCTTATTGGGGGCAGAACAGCCCTATTGGGTTTATTTCATGGTTAAATGATTCCCTTTTCTCTGTAATAATAAAACAGTACCTGTACTTGATCCCAACTAAGATATAATTACCCCTTATTGGGGGCAGAACAGTCCTATTGGGTTTATTTCATGGTTAAATGATTCCCTTTTCTCTGTAATAATAAAACAGTACCTGTACTTGATCCCAACTAAGATATAATTACCCCTTATTGGGGCAGAACAGCCCTATTGGGTTTATTTAATGGTTAAATGATTCCCTTTTCTCTGTAATAATAAAACAGTACCTGTACTTGATCCCAACTAAGATATAATTACCCCTTATTGGGGGCAGAACAGCCCTATTGGGTTTATTTAATGGTTAAATGATTCCCTTTTCTCTGTAATAATAAAACAGTACCTGTACTTGATCCCAACTAAGATATAATTACCCCTTATTGGGGGCAAACAGCCCTATTGGGTTTATTTAATGGTTAAATGATTCCCTTTTCTCTGTAATAATAAAACAGTACCTGTACTTGATCCCAACTAAGATATAATTACCCCTTATTGGGGGCAGAACAGCCCTATTGGGTTTATTTAATGGTTAAATGATTCCTTTTTCTCTGTAATAATAAAACAGTACCTGTACTTGATCCCAACTAAGAATCCTATTGGGTTTAAATTATGTTTAAATGATTTTTTAGTAGGCTTAAGGTATGGAGATCCAAATTACAGAAAGATCCCTTATCCAGAAAGCCCCAGGTCCCGAGCATTCTGGATAACAGGTCCTATACCTGTATAGACTTAGAGTTTTTTTCTATTAACAGTGCTAGGGATAATTACATTTATAGTCCCATTTGACTGAACACCACTAAGCCCTGACCCTTCTGCTTTCTTTTGATGGGATTCAAACACAATGCAAGGCCTATGGGAAGTGATAAGGAATGTCATGGCTACTTAGACAAGGCCTAAACTGCAAGCTGAGCCTCTACCAATAATACATCTATAGAATCCTAGGTATGGAGCAAAGGAAAATATATTTAAACTTGCATTCAGCTTCTAATATCTCCTTTACACAAAGCCTTAGGTAAATGTATACATAAGAAGGTTTAGGGGTCATGTTCAACAGTCAGAACTAGACATCAGATTTCAATTTGAACACAATTCTTGAGAATAGGAATAGGAAGGCATAGCCATAACTCCACACATCATCAGAAAAACCCATACAATATTCTTCCACTTAAGTCTCTAAATATATTTTTACACCACATTGTTGCACCACAGCTCTTGGTTCTACTGAGCCACAGTCCCACAATACAACAGAAGCCATACAAAACATTTAAGAAATGAACCCAACAGTTCTGACTGGGTCTCACTTATCAACCTAAAGGGATTCTGTTGCGATTGTTATGGTAACGTTTTTATTACTATATTACACTGTTCTCATTACAAATAATTGATTTTACCATTTAAAATTTTACTCTTGAACCAATAAATATATATTTTTTTAGCTGTAATATTGGTGTGTAGGCACCAGCTCAGTGCCCGAGTCTGAGCTTTCAGAAGGAGCCAGCGCTACACATTAGAACTGCTTTCTGCTAACCTTTTGTTTCTCCTACTCCCATGTAACTGGAGGAGTCCCAAGCCGGACTTGGATTTCTTACTATTGAGTGCTATTCTGATACCTACTGGGAGCTGCTATCTTACTCCCTTCCCATTGTTCTGCTGATCGGCTGCTGGGAGGGGGGGATAACACTCCAACTTGCAGCGCAGCAGTAAAGTGTGCCTGAGTCTGAGCTTTCAGAAGGAGCCAGCGCTACACATTAGAACTGCTTTCTGCTAACCTTTTGTTTCTCCTACTCCCATGTAACTGGAGGAGTCCCAAGCCGGACTTGGATTTCTTACTATTGAGTGCTATTCTGATACCTACTGGGAGCTGCTATCTTTCTCCCTTCCCATTGTTCTGCTGATCGGCTGCTGGGAGGGGGGGATATCACTCCAACTTGCAGCTCAGCCGTAAAGTGTGCCTGAGTCTGAGCTTTCAGAAGGAGCCAGCGCTACACATTAGAACTGCTTTCAGGTAACATATTGTTTCTCCTACTCCCATGTAACTGGAGGAGTCCCAAGCCGGACTTGGATTTCTTACTATTGAGTGCTATTCTGATACCTACTGGGAGCTGCTATCTTGCTCCCTTCCCATTGTTCTGCTGATCGGCTGCTGGGAGGGTGGTATTTCACTCCAACTTGCAGCGCAGCAGTAAAGTGTGACTGAAGTACAGGTCACATGGCTGTAGCAGCCTGGGAAATGAAGAATATGGCTGGCCATATGTGAAATTTGAAAATTAAATTAAAAAAATCTGTTTGTGTTTATGAAAAACAGATTACAATGCAGGATTCTGTAGAGAAGCTCTATTAACTGATGGGTTTAAAAAAACCATGTTTTCCCCGTGACAGAATCCCTTCTAAGCCTAAGGCTTAGGAAATGGCAACTTCCAATCAGCAATTAAATATCTGCAGTAGAAGTAATAGGTTTTTCTTGCATTCTTTCCAGCAGCGTTTTGTACAGGATCTCATTATCAGAAGATATTTATCCAGCGCAATAAGGGACAGGTTATTAGTGGGAATAGAAGCCAATGCACAGGTTCGTATCCGAGCAGCTCAGTACTCAGGTAATAATAATGGGGCCCCGCTGCAGGCAGTGAAATGCTGCTGGAGTTGTCGGGAATGGGTGCTGATCATAATGAATAACACTGCAGAGGTCAGGTCAGACAGGAGAATTCACAGGAAAAATTTGCTATTGATCCAATCTTGTCATGTTGTTAAAGGGCCAGTATGTCCCTGTTGTATTTCTTTAATGGAAATAAGAAAAGGTGATTTATGTTACTTATAATTATTACCCAGTTGTTTGTACAACCGTATCACTGCCTATAGGTTTTCAAATATGTCATCATCCTATAAAATCCTACAAATCCTATAGAAGCCAGGGAGGGCGTGGTGTAGTGCTGCAAGGGGGTGGACCTGAAATCAGGGGGGTGTGGTCATTCAAACTTAACTCTAACTAACACTAACCACAGATTGATAGGGTCACTGATATCCACAGATAAGAAATGTATATATACTTTGTCAGTCTCTATGGGTGAGATATGAGGAGAATGTCTATTGCTCTCCTAGATTCTCTTGGAAGCCCAGCTTGAAGGCCAGTTAGACTGAGATTCGAGGGTGAACACTAGTGATGAGCGAATCTGTCCCGTTTCGCTTTGCCATAAAACATCTATTTTTTTTCGCCCAATTCAGGGTCGGACTGGGCTGCCGGGACACCATGAAAAATCCCGGTGGGCCCCGGCGGCCCAGACCCGACCCTTGCAGCGCTCCTCCTGCCCGACCGCTCCTGCCCCGACGCGTTAAATTTACGCGCTCAGGGAAGGACGTCGGGTGGGGGGCCCTGCGAGGGGGGTTAGGGGGGCCTTCGGAGGGGTGGGGAGGCTATGGGCATGGGCCCTCCACACCCCAGTCCAACCCTGGCCCAATTTGACGCAACTGCGCCCTTTTTTGATACGACCGCGCCGAATTTGAAGTGCAACAAAAAAAAAAAAATTCTGTGCAACAAATTTTTCCGCAAAACAATTCGGCAATGGCAAAATGTGGAAATTCGCTGCGAATCCATGCCTGGCGAAAAAATTTGCTCATCACTAGTGAACACTTATTTGATGTTCTAGATCAGAGGTCCCCAACCTTTTATGCCTGTGAGCCACAAGTATGAAAAAAGTTCTGTGGGTGCCAAATAAGAGCTATGACTGGCTATTTGGTAGCCCCCATGTGGCCTGGCAGCCTGCAAGAGACTGTTTGGCAATACACATGACCTTCAAGCCTCCAAAACTTGCCTCCAAGTCAGGAATTCAGAAATAAACATCTGCTTTGTGGTCACTGGGAGCAACATCCAAGGGGTTGGTGAGTAACATATTGCCCCTGAGCCACTGGTTGGGGATCACTGTTCTAGATATTCTAGAAATGATGAATAAATGGTTGACAAAGACATGTTTTCTTATGGATGTAATTTTGTTATAAGCTAAGGGGGGAGGGGCCTGACCAGACATTGCTCTTCAATGGTGGGGCTTGAAACAAAGTACCTTAAAAAAAATAAACAGCACCCTCATCCCACATGTCACATTTTTTCTCCTTGTACAACAGGAAGTTTAATAAATGCAATTAAAACAACCATCAGCCTAGGTCCTGGCATAACAGAAGCCTGTGGCGTTGCTTCATCCAAGGTCTTGCCATGCGTACTTAATAAAGCCATTTTACTGGAAGAAGGTGCTGTACGTTGTTCTCCTGTGACTACTTGAATGGATCGTGGCCATTAATGGTACATGCACCTGTCATTGCTAAAGAGGAGGACATTGGAGCTGATTTTGTTAACTTTGCATTGCAGTATTTTCATACAAGAAGTCTGTTGGTATTTTCCATTTATACCTATGGGGATATATAGGTGGGGTGGGTAGAGGTGGCAGCTCAGATGAAGGATATACTTGCATTTTTGTTGGAATACCCATATGGAAGCCTTTTTGGGTAAGGCTCTGGATACTTTCTATTCTTGTATCTCAACTAAAGTAGTAGAATACTCTAGTACTACCACTACAACCCTACTTGGACACTTATATTCCTTTAATGCAGGGATCACCAACCTTTCTTACTCATGAGCCACAGTCAAATGTAAAAAGACTTGGAGAGCAACACAAGCACCATAAAAGTTCATGGAGGAGCCAAATAAGGGCTAAGATTGGCTATTAGGGGCCTCTATGCACACTATCAGCTTACAGGGGCTTTATTTGGTAGGAAATCTTGTTTTTATTCAACCAAAACTTGCCCCCAAGTCAGGAATTCAAAAATAACTCCCTGGTTTGGGGGCACTGAGAGCAACATCCAAGGGGCTGGGGAGCAACATGTTGCCCCCGAGCCACTGGTTGGGGATCACTGCTTTAATGTTTAGCCAATACTCTCCCTTATTGTGTATAGACATGTACAAGGAAAAAGTCCTCTTTAAAACTTCTTCTTAGCAAGTATGGATTATATAATAATGATTATATGTTTAATAAGCAAAGAATAAAGGCCTCTTGGATCTCTGATTTATCATTGCAAATATGTACCTGTAGGCCATTTTCAGCTATGAAAGTCTGGCGTTCCATTATATTTTGGGATATTTATTTCAATGCTATAATCTTGCAAATGAGTGTTATATTGCACCATCAGACACCTCTGATCTTGGATTTATTGAGAAATTGAATATACACTATACTTCGACTTGCTGCTCTGCTTCCTCTGGTACAGACTGGAATTGTAGAAATCAGTTAAATCAAATTATTATTTATAGACAGTTGTCTATCTTTTAGGGTCATGGAGCCATCTGGAAGTCATGAACGTTATGTTATTTGTTTATTTATTAAGCTACTAGTTTTACACCAGGTAAAATGGTTGTAAATAATGGAGTGATGGAAAATTCATCAAAGTAAAATGGTATTTCAATAACAAATCATCATCAATGGGTGCTAAAAAGTCCTTCATCTTCCATAGAAACTAAAAGAATTTTTCCAAGGACAAGTCAAGTCCTCTTCTCATTGAAATGAATAGGGAAGATATTTACAAACAGTGAGGAAGTATAAACTGTATTGAAGCTTTACAATGTGACCTTTTATTCTGAAGTTCAAAATATCTAGTCCCCCAACTTCATCCTCTTTATAAACAACCTCTGAATCATGAAACTCATTCAAATGGTAATATTCTTGGTAAGTGATTTCTTGAGTAATGACGTAGGTGAGTCTTTTAGGCAATGAGCATTTTGGGACCAGAAGAAAAACCATACGGGAATAGCCAAGGAGTGCAGACTAGGAACAGGACAGAGCGAAGTGGGTGGAGAAGCAGGACAAACTTGAGCAGGCAGGGTAGTAGGACAGACTGGAGCAGGCAGGGAAACAGGACAAACTGGAGCAGGCGTGGGGGAAGCAGGACAGACTGGAAAGGCATGAAGTGGGTGGAGAAGAAGGGCAGACTGGAGTTTAATGGACCTGGTGGAGAAGCAGGACCAAGGCAGGGCAAGGCAAAAGCCAGGAAAACAAGACTCAGGGACCAGCCTAAATCCTGAAGAAGCAATGTTCAGGCTAGAAATTGCTGTGGAAGAAAGGTTTAATAAAAATTGCACACAGCTCTGATTGGCTGGCCCTAATAGCCAATAAGTTTGCTGGGGCACAATGGGAAAGGCAGGTGGAGAGACCAATTTCACCAGGAACTTTCTGGCTGCTGATCAGCCAGTAACCAGGAGGTTCCTGGTTTAAATCCCAGCATTCCTTCCTTGCTTGGTATCAAGAGATCCAATAATTTGACTTATCTGATCTGTTGCAAAACCCTATACATCCAGGCAGCCATGCAGGTGATCGTAGCCAAGTTCACATTCAATATGGTCAGCAACCTCTACATATTGGTTTCAATCTCCATCGTTCCACTAGATTTTAAAGTTGGCCATCCAGATTAAGATTCATTCAACCAGTTATTTTTTTTATTTGGCCCATCCAACCAGGACCAATAAAAAAACCCTTTCACCTCTGGGCCTGCACAATTGTTAAGCTCTACTTGTTTGGTGAGGCTTGTGGTGAATTGTTATCCTTGGCCAACCATAAGTATGATCACTATATGACTAAGGCCCTATCAAATATTTAAAGGGCACCCCTTCATTTTTGGGTTATGAGTCAGCACCTATTATTTTCCTCTGTCAATGGGATAATTTTGATCCACAGCTGTAGCCTTAGGGCCACCAAGAGAGACCTCTTGAGACATTTCAAGCTTCTTGTGCCAAACTGATACTAAATAACTGATACTAAAAAGGCCTCCAGAGGTTACAAATGAAGGCTCCCTTCAGTTGTTCCCTTCCATGGCTGTTGTCCTACACATAATGAGCAAATTGTGATTATCCCGTGTTTCCAGCTTAATTTCTTGCTGTTTGGTTGGTTGTTCGTTTAAACCACCAACAAGAAAGACTTTGTTTTCTAGACAAACACTCAAACTAATGCCCGTGCCATTTCCCTTGTAACAAAAGCATCTCATGATGAAGTCATAGCAACGCATCGTCGACCTCGTGTTGGAATTGAAAGTTGCAGCGTGAAGGTGAAGTGGGCCATGACTGCTTTTGTTCATTCAACAGCTTTATTTTTGCCAATGTGCTGTGGGAACAAGTGTACTAACAGATCTCTGAGATATAAATATCCATAAATACACTCCAGAACCCAATGAACAAAGCTGGTCCTTGGAGCTATTTTTGTGTATAAGAAAGACACCTTATTATAAATATCCATAAATCGTGTAAAAGGTGAACGATGGAAAATTTCTAAAGGGAGTCACACATCTAGGGAACCTTGAAAAACCCTGAGCAACCAGAAAATACAGAGAGGTAAGTAGGTGCCACAGTATAGATCAAAGAAAAACACCGAAAAACAGTGGCATAACTACCATATAGTGGACTCCATGAGAATGGGGGGGGGGGGGGAACCTGGGATAAAGGGGGGCTCAGACTGCAGGCCCTGTGGAATGGTAGTCCTCTTCTTAGTGCCTTCTGCCACTTTCCACGGCTGTAAAATAGCGAGCAGGCAGCCAAGCAGTTGGTGTTTAGTTAACAAGGCCCAGTTTTACAGCGTCGGCAGTTAAGTACCTGACAGTCAGCACTCTACAATAAACAATTCATGGCAGGTAAGACATAAATAAACCCCGTCTGTCCTTTATTAATCAGAGGTGTAAATGTAGAGGAAGTAGATCCTGCGACTGTTGGGTGGGGAACTGATTGTATCATAAAAAACATCTTATTCCCTAAAGGCACCATAAAATGTTTTTACTGAACAGCCCGGTATCTCCTAGTTATGGGCTGGTTCACCTTCAGATCAGCTTTTAGGGGCACATTTATCAAAGTACAATTGTTTCCGAATACAAATTTTTTTTATTTTTTTCTAAGTTTTCATACTGTGCGTATTTTTTGCCACTTTTTTGTACTTATTTTTTCGTATTTTCGTGACATTTCCGATCATCAGAAATTATTGTATCCGAATTTTATCCATTTCGGAATTCGAACTTGTACTTTGATGAATCTGTCCCCTAGTATTCTTGGCAACTTTATAGTTTTTGAATTATTTGCTTTCCTCTGCAGACTCTTTTCAGCTTTCAAATGGGGGACACTGCCCCCGACAGTCAAACAAATTGCTCTGCGAGGCTACAAATGTATTGTTACTGTTACTTTTTATTATTTATTTTTATTTAGCCCCCCCATTCATATTCCTATCACCATTTCAAACAACTGCCTGGTTGCTAGGTTAAATTTTACCCTAGCAACCAGATAGCAGCTGAAATTCCAAGCTGGAGAGCTAAAAAATAGAAAATGAAGACCAGTTGTAAATTGCCTCAGAATAGCACTCCCTATATCATGCTAAAAAGTGAACAACCCCATTGACGAGGACATAATGACTTAATGCAGTGATCCCCAACTAGTGGCTCCCCCTTGGCTGTTGCTCTCAGTGCCCCCAAACCAGGGAGTTATTTTTGAATTCCTGACTTGAGGGCAAGTTTTGGTTGAATAAAAACAAGATTTTCTACCAAATAAAGCCCCCTGTAAGCTTTAAGAACACACTCTTCTGCTCTGCCCAGACTGAAAAGCAGTTACTAATGCCCTATAGAACTAAGCAGAGAAACATCAGGAGATGCTTCCGGCATCAGTAGCTAAAGCTTCTGGATTTGCAGCAGGGTCACCCTTGTTACAAATTCATGACATAAGCAAGATCATTTAGGGGTATATTTATCATACTGTGTAAAAAGTGGAGTGAAGCATTACCAGGAATGTTGCCCAAGGCATCCAATCAGTAATCAGATTTCAGCAGTAGCAAAGCATCTATTGGCTGCTATGAGCAACATCACTGGTAATGTCTTACTCCACTTTTTACACATTGTGATAAATATACCCCTTAGGGTAGTGCTGCATGGTGCAAACTGATATTTTCAGGCACAAATCACCATGTTTTTTTTACCCATAATGCAGTGTTTTCCCCCACCAGTGTTACTGGTGGGCGCTTGTTAGGTTGCAGCCACTGAAACTTTGCACTGTTTGGTGCTAACTTGGACTTATTGCAAATCAGATGCAAGCAGTGGGGATCATTTGTGGCACTGTTATTAAAGCTATTAACATTCTATTCACTGGGTGCTAGAGTTGCCACCTGACCGGTATTTGACTGGCGTAGCCAGTAAATATAAATTTACAGGCAGTGTACTAAATTTGGGTGGGCACGGCTCTTTAAATAAAGGGAAGAAGCCGGGTTTGAGTGGGATTCGGGTTGAGTTTTTCTCGACCCGCACATCACTAGTAAATATGACTCTGCCCATCTCCCCATGTTGTCATTGGTCTGCCCAACAAGCCATAATCACCACCCCTGACCCAAAGGCTAGTGTAATGCATGCCAAAAGATGGCAACACTACTGGGCCTTGGTCAGTTGCCTCCATGGATACAGTCGGCAAGTGGAATCCTGAATGACACATAGAAGTATTAACATCATAAGAACACAAACAGCTTTTCATAATGTATTACCTATTTACAAGTCGAGACAGGTACATTTCCTTATAAAGCGCAAATTTTTTCCTACCAGTCACTGGACCCTGAATATCTCAGCTGCTGTAATAGCACCGGTATTTGTGATTACAGTTTAATCAGCGAGCTGTCAGTCTGATCTTAATCCCTGCGCCTTATCGCACACCGAAAATACTTCGGCTTAGCGTCCCCTTAGAGTTCTCTCTGCAAGCGGCTCGGCTGAAAGTTTCGGAAATTGGCCCCGTGGCAATAACGGAATCTGGAAAGTGATGATTGGCAGCAGAACCCTCTGAACTGGAATGCCCCGACAGGCGCTGCCAGTGACATTGGGATGTAGGTCGGTTCTCTGTTTTGGTCTTTGCTCTGCAATAGTGATTGAAAAAATAAAAATGAAACAAAACTGAAATTTGAGGTTTTTTTACTGATGGCTGGGCAGGGTGTAAACTGTATAAAACAAACAAGCACTCCAGAATAGAGTGCAACACACCTCTGTTCATGAAAGCAGGACAGCCTGGGTCATGCAGAATGTACATAATAGGGTTGCAGTGGGGTGGGGTGATGTCACTGGGCAGGGAAGTGATGTCACAGGGCAGGGTAGTGACATCATAGGGGTGCGTCAATCACCCAGGCATGGAGTGTCCTTCCCGGTTATCCTAATTTGGAAAACCAGTTTGTCCTGGACAGCCCTTCCAAAAACTGGGCTCAACAGGTCAAAACTGTACAAGTGGCAACTGTAGAACATAATTCTGTTGGTGCAATCAGAAGTGCAAAGAGGCAAGGAAAGGAAAAGAAAGGGAACTGGAATGTGTAAAATGCCATCTTTGCTCTGGCTGTGTTGCTGCCTCCACCTTGTTCTACCATTGGTATCTTATCCTACTGCTGCCACCTTGCCCTGCTATAGAGATTATACAGGGTTGGACTGGGCCAGTGGGACACTGGGAAAAAAACAGTGGAAACCGTCTCTTATGGGACCCACAGCCCCAGGCTCACTCCGGGCCAGTGCATCTCCCCCTGTTGTGGCCACAAGGAGGAAGACTGTAGTGGGGGGCCCCCAGGCAGCAGTTCCAGTGGGCCACTCCAGTCCGACTCTGAGATGATCCCCTACTCGTCGTTCCTACAACTTGTGCTCTGTGGGGCCCTACTACATACAGGGCCCAGGAGCGTTTCCCAATTTTTTTCCCCCCGATTCAGAAAAAATAGTGAGCATTTTGGCAACGTGAAAAGTTTCATAGGTGCTTCATTAAAGATATAGGGCCTGATTCACTAAAGGGCGATAAAACGTGCGCTATTTTTATTGTGCGCTAAAATTTTTACCGCGGCTTAATTTTGGCGATTTTTCGCACGATTCACTATAAGCATACTTGCGCTTTTTTACGCGCGATATTGCATGCGTTATTTAACTCACGAAAGACTATTTCAATGCGGTATTTGCCGGTACATGCGCTAAATTACGCGAATAATTGCCGCATATGAATGGTAGCATATAAATGGTATCATATAAATAGTAGATGCTTATAAATAGTAGCCACTAGCGATGAGCAAATGTGTTCTGGTTTCTTTAGTGAAAAATTAGCAAATCTTTCGAAAGATCCACGAAACGGCAGAAATGTTGTGCGGGCAAAAAAATTGTTGCCCGTGACTATTATTTTTTGACACTTGTATCAATTTTTGGATGTGCGGTGAATTTTTGCGTGGCAAATTTTTTCATGCGTTTTGCCATTGGCAGATTGTTTCGCGAAAACGCATGAAAAAATCCGCCGCGAAAAAATTCAACGCACGTCATAAAATTCACTGCGAATCCATGCCTGGCGAAACATTTCATCACTTGTAGCCAAATAGAAATAGTCACGCAAATGAACGCACGCCATGTTAGCCATACACGCCAATACTTGCAGAAAATTACTGTATTAAAAATGACCATTTCCCTGCAAACTGGCGGCTGCGTCACTCTAGGGGAAACACAGACTTGAATAAATAACACTGTAAGTCCATATTTTATTGCAAAAAATCATTTACTGTACTTTTGTATAATTTTTCGCCTGCCTGTAGTAGGTGTTAATTTTCGCATAGCCGAATGCGATATTTACCGCGCAAAAGTTATAGGGAATCATGCGATCGTATTCTTTTCAGCGCGGAAATTAACGCAAAACGGTAAAACTAGTGCGAGAAATACCGCATGCGAAAATGGCGATTTTTCGCACGCGATAATACTATGGTGAATCGCGCGCAAATTATTTTGCGTTTTTTAACGCGAAAAAGCGTGCGATCATTTTTATCGCCCTTTAGTGAATCAGGCCCATAGTATATAAATTTAGCCTACAAAATGAAGGGGAAAAAAAACTATAGGACACCTAAATTTAGAAATTTTCAGCCCCATTAATCATTTATTTCTGTACCTGCTCTAAACCCAAACTGTTAAACAAATTGTCGTTTTTATTTATTACCCTCAATTTGCTACCAAATCACCGACTTAATTACCTTTTTTCCCAAAGCTCCGGCAGTGACTGATGTGCCGCCATTAAATACAGCGCTCGCTACTTTGATGAATGAACGTAACCTGCAAATATTAAACATGCAAATGAAAATGTTCTTCAGTAGGTCTCAACAGCCAATGAGAATGCAGAGATCCATTACATAACCTGTAACTGCAATGGGACGCCTGCCAAGTGCCATTATGGGCTATTGGGGTGGCAGAGGAGAAGGTGCAGTATGGGAAATAATAGAAATAAGGGTCAAAGTGAGTGCAATAGTGTGGGAAGGATAAGTATTCACTACCATGACAGAACTACGTAGCTATGTCTATGGCTTTTTCTGATATTTTGGTCTATAGTTCAATATACACATTGTGCACCCTGCATGAAGTTTGTAGTGCGAGGTTCTTTTCTATTATATATGTCTACGGCTTTGGCGTCATTTGCTGCCCATGCAATACAATTACCTTGCCTCATAGCATAAACTGCTTAGGAAAAGCCTTAGCACTACTGAATTCTATGGGGATAAAGAAGCTATTACCTAAATTTCCCTCTAGCATTTATTTCTAGCCTATAGAACATGCCACTCAAACAGTTTTCCTTCCAGAACAAACAAGTCTTCCGCAGCTCTTAAGAGCCAATGTGTGTGCAAGCTAGGAGTTTTAGAGCCAAGTATGGCACTTGAGGGCTATGTTAATAGCCACGCTCCATGGTGAGAAGATTACAACTTTACTAGGCTTTCCCTTTGGTTCCGGCCCCATGGCGACTCTATAACCAACCTAAAGTACAAAATAAGGCCCGACATGTTTAAAATGTCAAATGCTCACTTGAGATGAATAATGCTGAACTAAGGATTAAGGGGATAAAACCATAAGACATACAAACTTTACAAGCTTCAGAAGGAATGAGGTTTCATGAGGACATTAAGGAGCAAGTTGTTTCTGTAGACCTGTGGGGCACCAAGCCAACTGCCAAGCTAGGGAACTATTTGAATTCTCCTCTTATGCCGCCAAGTCTCTGAATCCTTCTATAGCCTTATGCTTCTTTCACAGGATTTGTACCACATACGCCATCTGGCCAAAGTATCTGGAAACCTGTTTAGCCAGCATCTCCTACCAAAACTAAGGGTATTAATATAAAGGTGGTCCTCTCTTTACTCTCTGCTTTTCTGGGAAAGCTTTCTACACTTGTACTAGATGTTTGAATATTTATTGGTGGGATTAGAGCGATACAGCATGGATATGGTTGGGCACTGACTTGCATTGGCAATCCAATGGATCCCATAGGTGTTTAGTAGGTTTGAGGTCAAGGCTCTATTCCAGGTTTAGGGTTTCATCTTTCCCACAATATATTTGACCTCCTAATAGAGGATTGGGGCCCTTGCAATACTAGAAGGGTAGGGCCTCTAACTGATGTGGGGAAATTTACATTGGATGCCTATACTATTACCCAAGCATCATGTGATAAAACAACACCCCCACTCATCCACACCAACAAAAAAAATATGCATGGTGGAAAAATACAAAGCAAGCCAATTTTTGTAATGTTATGCTAAATTTTGTACTTAGTGTGAGAACAAAACAATAAAGAGAAGGAAAATGTATCATATTGGAAGTTAATCTAGGGCTGCAAATTTCACTTGTGTTCCAGAACTATTTAGGTATCTAAGAATCGGAAGATGGTCATGGCCTCCACCATAATTGATGGGACCCTATAATACTTAGTCTGAAGGAGCCTTTTACTTAGGGAGTTTGAATTATTAGCCTACTACCTGTTGCAGCGTATGGGGTGGGGTGAGCCTTTCCAACAAAGGAAAAATGGAGTCCTAATAAAGTACATGCCCAGACCGGACTCTGTTTAACCATGACCGAACCCACCCCATTCCTCCCCATATCTATGCACTCTCCTGTTACATCTGTTTGTCCTCCTTCCCACCTTCTCTAGCCTTTAATGGCAGCCTTGAAGGCATTTGCCATTGCCGCTTTGATCTTGGTCCCAGAACGTCATCAATAAATTATTCCCTATTGTACAGGTAGAATAACCTGTGGCCTCCTGTATAGTCTTAGCTTATAGTTCCACATTGAGTTTTCTAACCTTGATCCCTTGAATATAAAAAGTAGGATATTTCTTTTAACACTTGTCCACTTAAATATCTACATGGAGCTATCTGACTGCCCAGGGCTATTATTTTAATAATTATTGTTTGCAGTAATAACATGCCAGGTCAGACCCCTTGTTTCCTTGTTGTTTTGTTGAACCCGCTTTGCGTTAATAGCTAAAATCTGAACGTTACATAATCTGCCCTTCAATTAAATCAGGGCACGGGCTGCATTGTCAGGAAGCCAACTGCGCTGACAGTTCTCTAATTAAAGTTCTGCCCTCCTTACCTCGTCAAAGCATCTGCTTCGTAAGCTTCAAGCAATGTTGAACTCCCTGTAAAAAGAGGTTTTAGCCAAGGGATGCTCAGTAATTCGGCAGCCAGCACTTAGGAACCAATGATGTATAGCCTAAATAAAAGTACCCTGTTGCGCCCATGACTCTCCAAAGTAGGTGGCCCAAACTTAATTACAGGTGGAAGAAGATGTCAGTGCTCTATCAACCATGTTGACTTTGAATAATTTGGGGGTTGACATTTCTTTGTGCTTTGCAGTAATTATAATTACTTTGTATTAAAACATTTGGCATGGATGTCTCCGTCATTAGTATTCCAGCATTTATAAAGTCTAAGGCTGATGCCACACGTGGCATTTTTCCGCTGTGTTTTTTCTCAGCCTAAAAACGCCGCACAAGCCACACAGCCCCTGACTATGGCGTTTTTCAGCCTAGTACTGGTGACGTAAGCAAATCCCGTTTCCATGGTGCTAATAGTGCGAAATAGCAAAAAATGCAGCGTATTTCCGCTAGGTCTGGCAGCTGCCTTTGTGTATACATAGGAATAGCTTGATTTGCAAATACTGGCGTATATCGGCCTACGCTTGAAAAATCCGTGCTAAGGCTAAGGCTAAGTTTCGGAATTCATTCAAGCTTTGGTATAGTGGCCAGGTTGGAGCTTCAGAGTGCCACTGAGTCCTATGGGAGGCTTCCAAAATCATGCACTGAAGGTTCAAAGTCAGAAAGGTTTTTCCGCCATTTCCAATCATTCAGATATGAAAATTTCAGAACTTTAGGATCGTACCACAATATTTTCATACGGGCACAATACGAATTTTTCGCGCTATTAGCGCACATCAGAAATTATCGGATTTGATGCAAATTTTTCTTAAATATCCGAAATTCGGACTTTGATAAATGGGCCCCTGTTGGTAGGTGAAGGAAAGGGTATATGCCTAGAACCCCCCCATGGTTGCACCCTAGGCATGTGTCTCTTCTGTCTACCCCTGGCTTTATGCAAAAAAGAGACATAGAGCTTGCAGAGGAGAGCTATATTCTCAATTCCTGTTGCTATGAGCAACTGCATTCCCATATTAGACAAATAAATTCTAAAAAATGATGAGAGTATATTTAGGAGGGTTGAGTTCCCCTTTAATGGAATACTATGCCCCCAAACAATGTCGGTTTCTATAAAATATAAAACAGCTCAAATGTAAACAAACCATTTTCATAAAAATATACTTTTTTCGTAGTATGTGCCATTGGGTAATCCTAAATAGAAAACTGTAATTTTAAGTACCCCCCTGGGATCATAGGATTCATGGTGCACACAAACCAAGGGCACACAAACATGCTAGGCCCCATCAGCCAATTAATGGACAAAGTTCTACCTTTTACCCCCACACTACTATCCAAAGTCAGTTCTAAACCCCAGCCCAAAACTAGCCAACAGTCACTTTGAAAGTAGCCCAAAAATAGCCCAGTATGCGCAATGAAAAAAATTTCTAAAAAAATAAAAGTATATATGGGAAAACATGCTTTTTTAAAGCGTATAATCACTACCCATGCCCTGTGCCCCCTCTCCAGTTTTTGAGATGGCTGATAGTGATGAGCGAATCTGTTCCGTTTCGCTTTGCCGAAAAATTAGCGAATCTTTCAAAAGATCCGCGAAACGGCAAAAAATTCGCGAAACGGCGAAAATGTTGTGCGACAAAAAAAAAATTGTCGCCCGCGGCTATTATTTTGTCGCGCGGCTATTGTTTCGTCGCCCGCGGCTATTATTTTGTCGCGCGGCTATTATTTTCTTGCGCGGCTATTGTTTCGTCGCCCGCTGCTATTATTTTGTCGCGCGGCTATTGTTTCGTCGCCCGCGGCTATTATTTTGTCGCACGGCTATTGTTTCGTCGCCCGCGGCTATTATTTCGTCGCGCGGCTATTGTTTCGTCGCCCGCGGCTATTATTTTGTCACCCGCAGCTATTATTTCGTCGCACGCGGCTATTATTTTGTCGCGCAGCTATTATTTAGTCGCACAGCTATTATTTCGTCGCCCGCGACAATTCTTTTTTGACGACGGCGACAATTTTTGGACGTGCGGCGAATTTTTCCGCAGCAAATTTTTTTAACCGTTTCGCGAAACAATCCACCAATGGCGAAACGCGGAAATTCGCCGCGAATCCATGCCTGGCGAAACATTTCGCCCATCGCTAATGGCTGATAATTCCCTGCCCTCTGTGCCCAGTCCAGCTGGGTAGTCACTACAGAAATAGATTCCGAATATAGTAACCCCAGACATTGGTGCGTTGAACTACAGCTCTCAGAAGCCCCAAGATTTCCTGAGAGTTATAGCTTATGGACCAACTGCAGAACTGCCCCCACATCATAGTAGAAAAAAATAGTACAATCACATAGAGCAGGGAGCAGGGTGTAGGGCAGACAAGTTGAGCCTGAAAGAGCAAAAGGGAATACAAAAGGAGCCTCTGTCTATACTGTCCAATTGCATGCTGGGTATTGTAGTTTTATATTAATCCTAGCCTAGGCTAATAGTTAGATACAAACTACATTACCCAGCATGCAGTGGAACAGGCACACTAGGGGGGAAAAAACTTTGGCTACTTTCCAAACTACAAACCCACCAAGGCTCCAAAAAATAGCCCAAAACTGTACCTTGGCAGGTTTGTACTTTGGAAACTTTAAATTAGTAGCCCAATTTGGTGGGAAAACCTCCTGTCAGGTGATCACTGAGGGAGCACACAGCCCATCACAAAATGGTGGCTCACCAGTTTGGTAAGATTGGTTAATGGGCCACATAGTATGATATAAACTATATGTTGGTTAAATATGAATACTTTTGGAGTATAGTTTTCCTTTAAGCATAGGGGTTTATTTAAATAACAAAACTCACTTCTAGACAAGGCTGAGCTTATTCCGCTACCTAATTACTGCTTTCTGCACTTGCAGGGAAGGGATTAGGCAGAGCTCCTTACAATATGTGCTGCTTTTGCAGTTTATTTGTGCTCGGTGCTATTTCTGAGTTTGAAGCAGTCAATCAGAACCCTCCTGTCTCGGGGGGGTAGCACTCAGAGCGCTGCAGGTAGTCGTGAGAGTGGGAAAGGAACAACACTGGTCACTGACAGGAAAATTGTAAAGCAAGTCACTCGTGGCAGGTAAAGTGCCTTTGGTTTGTGCTATGAACAGAGCCGCTGACCAACAGGTTAGGGCTTATTTACTAAATGATGCAAAGTGCATATTTCACCATCCTTTTTTTGTTACCTGGCGTAACATTTTGCACTAGATACACAAGGTACTAAAATGTGCACTAGCTAGCGAATGGCACTGTGAATGGTGGCACCGTGTCAGACTGGCCAAACCAGGATACCAGGAAAACTCCCGGTGGGCCCTCCTGCTTAATCAACCATTTGCCTTGTATGCCTATACCATTACTCAATTCTATATGAGAAGAAACTGAAGAAATTGAGGAAAGGATAGGTAATACAGGTGTGGGATCCCTTATCCGGAAACCCGTTATGCAGAAAGCTCCTGTACTTGATCCCAACTAAGATATAATTACCCCTTATTGGGGGCAGAACAGCCCTATTGGGTTTATTTAATGGTTAAATGATTCCCTTTTCTCTGTAATAATAAAACAGTACCTGTACTTGATCCCAACTAAGATATAATTACCCCTTATTGGGGGCAGAACAGTCCTATTGGGTTTATTTAATGGTTAAATGATTCCCTTTTCTCTGTAATAATAAAACAGTACCTGTACTTGATCCCAACTAAGATATAATTACCCCTTATTGGGGGCAGAACAGCCCTATTGGGTTTATTTCATGGTTAAATGATTCCCTTTTCTCTGTAATAATAAAACAGTACCTGTACTTGATCCCAATTAAGATATAATTACCCCTTATTGGGGGCAGAACAGCCCTATTGGGTTTATTTAATGGTTAAATGATTCCCTTTTCTCTGTAATAATAAAACAGTACCTGTACTTGATCCCAACTAAGATATAATTACCCCTTATTGGGGGCAGAACAGCCCTATTGGGTTTATTTAATGGTTAAATGATTCCCTTTTCTCTGTAATAATAAAACAGTACCTGTACTTGATCCCAACTAAGATATAATTACCCCTTATTGGGGGCAGAACAGCCCTATTGGGTTTATTTAATGGTTAAATGATTCCCTTTTCTCTGTAATAATAAAACAGTACCTGTACTTGATCCCAACTAAAATATAATTACCCCTTATTGGGGGCAGA
Organism: Xenopus tropicalis; assembly: GCF_000004195.4. NCBI lineage: Eukaryota > Metazoa > Chordata > Amphibia > Anura > Pipidae > Xenopus > Xenopus tropicalis. The sequence goes on along the minus strand of NC_030685.2, from coordinate 17,428,759 downwards.
ACAGCCCTATTGGGTTTATTTCATGGTTAAATGATTCCCTTTTCTCTGTAATAATAAAACAGTACCTGTACTTGATCCCAACTAAAATATAATTACCCCTTATTGGGGGCAGAACAGTCCTATTGGGTTTATTTAATGGTTAAATGATTCCCTTTTCTCTGTAATAATAAAACAGTACCTGTACTTGATCCCAACTAAAATATAATTACCCCTTATTGGGGGCAGAACAGCCCTATTGGGTTTATTTAATGGTTAAATGATTCCCTTTTCTCTGTAATAATAAAACAGTACCTTGTAACTGATCCCAATTAAGATATAAATAATCCTTATTAGATGAAAAACAATCCTATTGGGTTTAATTAATTTTTTATTGATTTTTTGGAGATCCAAATTAAGGAAAAACCCCTTATCTGAGCATTCTGGATAATGGGTCCTATACCTGTAAATGAAGTAATTAAGAGACTAAAGAAAGTGAGAGCAGAGAAGGGGAGAGTGGGCCTAGGGTCTAAGGGTTTTCTGGTGGGCCCTTGGCACCCCAGTCCGACACTGGGGTGGCATATGGTCTGGACATAGGCGTGCACTTTACACACCTATTAATGTGTGCATTTTAACTGCTGCCTCAATGAAGGGAACATTTATCTATACCCCAGATGCAAGGTCTGGAGCACTGAGAGGTGCCAAATCGTGCCCTATAGTGCTCATTTACTCAGCACTCGTGTCTGGACTCTGCCCCTTAAGCTGGCCATACATGCACCGATGATGTCGTACGAAACCTCGTTTCATACGATATTCAGTGTGTGTATGGCGGCTTGACGAGGCGACCGATATCGCAAAAGGCTGGGGATATTGGTCGAAAAGATCTTGATCAGGCGCCATTGAAGACGCCCAAGCAAAATCTACATTCAGGGCTGAATCGGCAGAAGGAGGTAGAATTTCTATTTCTGATTATTCAGCCCTGAATGTCAGTGGAGGGTGGGAACGATCTTGCGACCAATGGTCACACAAAAGATCGAAATTGCTACGTGTATGGCCAGCTTTACACCTGATTAAAAATCAGCAACAAGACACCCTGGCGGACGCAAGGTTTCCCTATCCTCCAAGGGTTCCTTCGGGCTCCATCAGTGTTCTCTAACTTGTACAGCTGACTGTGAACAGGTTACAGGGAAGGTAGGCAACAGAATGGGAACTGGTGCTTCATGAATACAGCAGTGAAGAATTCTGGAAGTACTGTATTCATGGTGAAAACACAGGTTCTTTGTCCAAAGGTGCTCATCCTGGAAAAGGGTGCAAGCTGCTCTTGTTTCTTCCTCTTTGCCTCCTCCCCCCACCGATTGTAAATGACCCATAATTAGTCATGAGCTAATTTTTTCAGCAGGCTTGGATTCGCTGCAAAATTCCACATTTCGCCATTTTTTTGCAAAAATTCACTGCAATTCAACAAGTTGTTTGCAGTCGTGTCAAAAAGTTGTGCCTGTCAAAAAAGTCATGCAGTAGCCGGATTTCGCAGATTTTTTGCAGTTTTGTGATTTTTCAGCAGTTTTTATTAAAGGGAAATGGGACAGATTCGCTCAACACTACCCATAATCTAACAGATTCTGCCAATCCAAGGGACACATGGCAGCACCTGGTTGTCACCATTGGCCCATATATCCCTTTGTTTCTGTCAATAGGAACTTTCAGGGTTTCCATCAATAAGGGTGAAGACACACAGATCTACTAGTAGCAGCTACTTGTCGTGGCTACTAAAATAGACAATGCTGATCATTTACTGATAATTGTCTCTACATGTGTTTTAGCAGAGGCAATTCTCAGTATTGTCTATGGCAGGGGATTTTCTGGAGTTAAGTAGCCTTGAAAAAGTAGCTGCTACTAGTAGCTCAGTGTGTCTTCACCCTAAGATGTGCTATGTCCTACTTCCTTTACAGTTTCATGAAGATGAAGTTAGGTTCATTATCACCAGCCCAGATGGAATGGGACCACTGCTGCAGTAGATACATCTGTATACAATGCCCATAGCTTTCCTCAGCCTCAGATCAATTCTTCATTATCTTTTCAATTTACTCTTAAATGGTCCTTCGTACACTATTCAGTTTATCTGCCTGCATTTATCTTTCTTAGGATTGCTTTCCCACAATGAGCCAAAGTTACAGAAATGCATGCATGTATTAAGTCTGTGGTGGGAAACTAGAAGCTTCTAGATGTTGATGTCAAACCTTATCAACATGTGTATGGCCACAGGCTGAACAATCCTGCATAAGGGAAAAAAAAGAGAGAAAATCATTAAAGTTCCATTATTCCTTCAATTTTTCCCTTTGTATAGATTTAATAGAAATATGAAAAAAAATAGCAAGATAATTATTAATTTCACTAACTTCTATGAAGGTGTCTCTTGCAGTCATAGTCCTCCCTACGTTTCCATTTTCTCAGACTGATTACATACATTATGATACAGTCCCCCTATTAAGTTATTATCTCCTTACTGTAATTAGCATTGACCATAGACTAGTGAGTGTCATATAATATAACTGGAGAAAGCTAAATGGGGTTGTAAACCCTCCTAACCTTGGTTTGGATTCCTTATAGCCTTTACAGCAGTGGTTCCCCAGCCATTGGAGGCCCAAAGCTATGGCAGAAAGGGCTCAGCATAAAGGCCAGTTATGGTGAGAATTATGGAAAAATTACCATTTTGTCTCCTAGATATACCTGAAAACCCAACTTGAAGAGAGTGAATATGTATTTGATGTCGTATTCTTGAACCTACAGTATATTTGGATACGACTATGAAGATTTTCATTCATCCAGGTCATGGTATATCTAGTATGAATAAATCTAAAGCAACTGGACTTGTTAAGTAATCATTTAAGACAATTTGAAAGAGGTGTAAAAGAGGCCATTCATGTTAAAGTGGAGAAACCTTCCCTAAACAGAGGCGGGGGACTTCGACACCATCTGTCTACTACATTCAATGCTGTTCTAACATCTGTACCCCGGCAGATCCAGAACTCTTCACACATCCATTCATGCAACTCAACAAGTAACACCTGTTTTGAAGAGTTGCATGATACTTTGGTAATCCTTTCAAAGTAACTCCACAGCATTCACACCTCTGTAAGTTTCAGATGTCACCTTTCTGAAGAGTTACAAAGTGCCATTGTGATTGGATTAGTGGAAGAGTATATATGTTGAGGACTTCCCATACCAGTCAGTTGAACTGAAGAAGCTGCTCGGATGAGTAGTGAAACATCTTCAAAGATTACTTAACAAGTCCAGTTGCTTTAGATTTATTTATACTAGATATACTTTTGGATACGTTCTGCCATTTTAATTGGGTGAGGTGGGAATCGAAAAGTATCTTAAGCTGGTCACAAGCTGGCATATGTTGCCAACTAATGTGGAAATTTGTTTTATGTACTATGGGGGCCCTGACCAAAGGCTGGACCTACAAAGGAGTCTTGAAGTGAAAATGTTTGATAACCACTGCTCTACAGGGATATGTACTGTATGTAACTAGGCTCAGGATCATAACTATGGGGACTGCTTCAGGGGTCAGTTGAATTTTAGGCCCAGAGTGGACCAGAAACCAACACATTATATCTTTTTTTTATCAGTGATCCACTTACATAGAGTGGCAAGTGAAACACAGTACAGAAAATGGAAAGACACAGGAGGAATGAGGTCCCTGACTCGGAGACCTTACAAATGACTAAAAAACTATACAGGTATAGGACCCATTATCCAGAATGCTCGGGACCAAGGGTATTCCGGATAAGGGGTCTTTCCGTAGTTTGGATCTCAATACCTTAAGTCTGCTGAAAAATCAATAAAACATTAATTAAACCCAATAGGATTGTTTTGCATTCAATAAGGATTATTTATATCTTAGTTGGAATCAATTACAAGGTACTGTTTTATTTCTACATAGAAAAAGGAAATCAGTTTTGAAATTCTGAATTATTTGATTAAAATGGAGTCTATGGGAGACGGGCATTCCGTAATTCGGAGCTTTCTGGATAACGGGTTTCCGGATAAGGCGTCCGATACCTGTACCAGCAAAGGACTGTTCTATAGAACATTTTCAGGTAATGCAGAGATCACTTTTAATATGAATTCTCTTTAAGAAGCAATTTTTTTCCTTTGTTCTTTATGTTTTAAAAAATTCTCTCTAGAGGCTAATTAGCTGTCATTGTCTTACAATTTTATTCCTATTAACATTTCATGTTCTGCGACTGGTTGTTTGGAAGAAAGCTTTTCAACGTTTTTTTTATTGATTGTTTATGAAGATTTGCTTTTACCGTTGAGAAAAATTAGCATTTTGACAAGAAGGCCAAACAAAAGTGCATTTAGACAGCTGGTATCCTATGCAAAACCTGAACGAGCACTTACTTATGTTGCTGGAATGGATTTGGCCACCACTGGCTTCTCCTACTGAAATCAATGTTATCACTAGGGTGGGTTATTTGCAGGCAATGGAGCAGCATCAAGAATCTCATGGTTTCTTTTCTATTAAGTCAATGAAAGCAAGAGCAGTCTCTCTAGAGGCTACCAACTGGGTTCTGTGAATGTCCATTAATCATGTGCTTCTCATGCTGAGTTCTGTTTTACTGTAACTTTTCCATGGTTTCTGAAGAAGGAAAAGCAAACACATGTACTGAACCCATGCTACAAGTTGTGTTTCCAAGATGCATGGCACAGTAAGAATTTACCATTCACTACAAACAATACTCTTGAATATATTTTGCAGTTTTAATAGGGTGAGGTGGGAACCCAAGAGCATCTTAAGCCAGCCACAAGCTGGCAGATGTTGTCAACTAATGTGGACATTTGTGTGACCACACCATACAAAGTAATTGACATGACCTACTGAAGTCAGAAGATGACATTGTTTTGATTGGTCTAATTAACTTAGAGTTGGCAGATTAGGTATTTCAGGCACCTCCACAGGTGTTTGATGCCAACAATGCCAACAAACACAATTGATGAAATCCAAAAAAAAATAGGGAAAAAGCTTCAGCAGGTTTGCTGCAAAACATTTATCCCTACCCTCAATAAATATTTTGCAGCAAACCTGCTGAAGGTTTTTCCCTATTTTTTGGATTTCTACAATTGTATTTGGTTGCAGCACAGAGCAACAACTAGGAGCTAAAGCAACCATAAAGGGTGATAAAACCATAAAATTGACCTGTAGATGTGCTGATGACTAGGAATTGAAACATTAATGGGATAGATACATCTAAATTACTGGACCAAAACAGAAGAATGATGGGCAGATGGTATAGGTCGACTAGCTTTTTGCTGCCATTAAAGACTATGTTTCTGTGTAACCATACTCCTTGAGGTTCCTTGTGTGACCCTACTGATCTACCCAACTGGGAAAAGTCCTAAACACTGCTCTATGTATGGGGCAACATGGGTTTGAGCACAACTTCACAAATAGATCTTCTCAACTTGCAACTGATAAGAACCATCTGTGATTCTTACCAGTTGGCAATTGAGAAGAACCATTTGTGGTTCGTCTAAGGTGCACACTTAGTTACAATTGAGGCCGAGAAGAACCACATATGGTCCTTCTCAGTTCCAAAATGATACAACCACAGATCTTCTCAGTTGCCCCACAAACATTTAGTTTGCCAGTTTGACCCACTACACAGGAAACATTGGAGAGCAATGGCTTATTCAGTCAAAAGCAGAAGGCTTTATTAAGTTAAATATTAAAGAGAAAGTATGGTTATAGACGCATCCCATCCTCTAAGACAAGGCTATCCAACTGGAGGCCCATTGGCTGGGAACGGCTCCCCATATGATTTTTATGGTTCTTTATCTGTTCAAGGATTCTATAGACTTTGTATTACATAATTACTAGCCCTTACACATGCAGAAGGATAAATACCTGTCCCACTGAGAGTAATAGTTGCACAGCATTGCATTAAGGGGCTTTGTCTAGAGTAGGAAGCAGAGCAGCCTGACTGAGTTATATATTAGTATATAATGCTGCCTATATTCATTAGCCGCCTGTTATTTTAATAGCATTTGTGGCCCCATAGGCAACAAATGCTATTAAATGACTGTTATTCTTTTCACCTCAGAGAAGTAGACAATGCCTACACACACATCAGAGCCTTGCCTAAGTTAATCATGTCTCCATCACTATAGTCTCCCAGACTGCCATTATTTTAAATGAGCTTCCCAGCAATATTTTCACTTTTTAATAATGGAAAATGCAGTCAATTTACACATTGTTGAATGAGTCACCATCACGCAGCTCTTAACCTCCTAACTAGCAACACAGCGATTCTCATCTCCGAGCTTAAAGCTGAACTGGCTCAGCCACGCAGTCAGTGATGCCTACAGGATGGATTTTTGGGACAGAATTATTTCTAGAGTGGCAAATATTAGGAGTATCGGGTCCTACCATATGTAGAGTCCGGTAGATCAGTACTAAGAAGAGAGGTGGTTAGTAGGTATAGTAGGACAAGGCAGCCACAGTAGGGCATGTTGGCCACCTTAGGAGAAGATGGTGGTACTCACAAACAGGCAGTTCCTTGTTCTCTGGGACACTCCACTTAACCTTTATCTAATTTATCCTATACACTTGGCACTTTCCTGTGGTGTTTCTGGGGTTACACCAAGGGGATGTAACCATAGCAGCAAACCTTGTTAAAGCTTTAGGCTGCTCATTTAACCATCAGATCCACTAAATGTCTGTTGCTTCTGTAGAAACCCCACACTTCTTCTCCGGGGACTTTTCTATCTTCATACCCGGTTAGTTCAGTCCTATGGACATGGCAGTTAGTCAACTAATGGTTCCTTGCTCAGAGGTTGCCAGAGGCCTCAATACTATCTTTCCTATCATAGATACAGGTCTGCTGTCAGGCATGTTAAACATGAGCACAGGTTATTTTGCTACCAACACATCAGAAAAATACATTTTAGCAGGAAAAGAGCCCGGGCAGATTGCTCTGGAATTTCTCAAAAGATTTGCTGAACAAATATTGTTTTTCTTTATCTAGGTCTGACTAATAATTTTGGCCACAGTCTTAGAATTTATAATGTTCCCATTGCATTTAGGCAAGGGCATTGTCACACTAGGGCACCTAAGGATCATCTGAGTACCTGACTGTAAAGGTCGCACCAAGCGAGCGGATCTTCACCCGATATACCCACCTACGGGTGGGCAATATCAGGGAGCGTGTTGGCTAATTCGATCGTTTTGGCCCTGGGGCCAAACAATTGAATTATATTGGTGGCAATGGGGCAGTTGGTTCGGGGACCGCATCATCGAGCCAATGCGGCCCCCGATCCAACTGAATCTTTTAACCTGGCCGATCGGGAAGGCCCCTCGTTTCTGCCCCTACACAGGCCGATAAGCTGCCGAATCGGTCCAAGGGACTGTTATCGGCAGCTACAATCGGCCCGTGTATGGGGACCTTAAGAGCCCACCTGTGCAATGTGTATTTGTTGCAGCCACTGCTCATGTCTGCCTGCTAAAATGGGGGGGTGAAAGGACTGGTGGGGCACATACAGTATCAGGAACTTAGTTGTGTAGCAGGCTATTATTGTTCACGGTAGTGGGGGTAGAAAAAACTATGTGACCAGAATAGACGGATAAGCCTTGAATCCATTGGGATTAGTGAGGAGCAAATTATTTCACCAGGCATGGATTCGCAGCGAATTTCCGCATTTCAGCATTGGCGAATTGTTTCACAAAACTGGTGCGAAATTTCGCCGTGAAAATTTGCAGTCTCGTCATAAAAGATCCAGTGGCATAAAAAATAGGCATGATGGCATCAAAAAAGACACACAGCACCCGAGTTTCACAAATCTTTCTATAGTTTAGTGAATTTTGTGCCTTTTCGAGAATTTTTCCATAGTTTCGTGAATTTTTTGGCAAAGCGAAACGGGACAGATTTGATCCGGGATATTTCCCAGTAACATGGGCCAGTCCCACCGATCCTGATCGGGAGAGAGACTATATTAGCAACAGAGCCATCACTATAAGACCCTCGCTAATGCACAATTTCCGCACCTTTCCCCCCACACCTTTACTGGGATGAGACACCCTTAAAAAATCTCTTGTTGGTTGTTTCAGTAATTTCATGGTTCATCAAATTAACTTTTAAATTAATTGCAAGCTGAACTACCGCTTTAATAAATATTGTTGCATTATCACATAGCAGACTTAGATCTTACACTACAATGCAGCCATGAAGAATCTCTGAGCGCCGTATGGTATATGCTGATTTTAATGATAAGGATCTGAGTACTGCAGATAGGCTGGCACATCAAACGGAGCAGCACCATGAGATCCAACACACTATTCAGAGTTAATTAAGCATCACTTATAATAGACATTCCTTTTATTATGAAAGCCCCTCTGGCTGTTCATTGTTTGCCTTTTTAGACTGACAGACAGCTGCTCAGCATGCACTTTATATCATGGCTCAATGTCAGAGTACATCGGTGTCGCTTTTACAGTGTGTAGTAAATTCTTCCGTGCAACACTTTGCTCTTTTTTAAGCTATTACTTTAGCCCTTTACTGTCACTCAGGCTAACCTCTGCCTTCGCACTTACTCTATTAACTGGACAAAATGAGCCCTGCATAAACAACCCCCCTCCTGCCATCCCTTTGTTGTGACTGCTTTGAAATCTTTTATGCAGAGGGTTTATCTGCACACTGGTAATCTGATTATCTATCTTGGATTAGCTTCAGATTCCCTGTTTGCCATGTTTAGCTCAAGAAATGAAAATATATAGATTTTTTTTTTACTTAAAACAATTATTAGTATTAACATTTATTTATAAAGCGCCAACATATTCCACAATGCTGTACAATAAGTGGGTTTCATACATTGGATATACAGAGTAACATATAAAGCAATCAATAACCGATACAAGAGGTGAAGAGAGCCTTGCCCAAAAGAGCTTACACTCTACAAGAGATAGCAGAAAGCATATTCAGCACAAGCCCTATGCATTGAGATGTTGATTAGGGGGTATAATGTATAAAGGGGATATAAAGCCTCCATGGGCTTCCTTTGTCTAGGTCTGAAAGATGCCCCAACCCTTGTCGGGCTTAATTGACCATAAGAAGGTCTAGAGGTGACAGAAAGGGGCCAGGCTTTGGGACAACCAGGTTCTGCTTCTTCAGGTGGAAGAAAAGAATGATATAAATTTGCCTTAAAAACTGGATATTTGTATTTATTTTTCCATTTTTCCGAACTAGTTCCCTAGTTCTTGTTAGCCTGAGAGTTTCTGCTGCAGGAGACGTGCTCCTCACATGAATTGCAGATGGAAACATGCACCGTGTTCCTCGGAGCCTGTGTAATGAACCTTACCATTAATAATGATAGCTTGGGGCCAGCCTGACAAACCTACTCAGACAGGCTACCATTAAGCGTTTTGTATGGATGGTTTCCCTGGTGAATGGTCAGTGCTTTCCGTTTGTTACCTGCCTGTGCCCTGTAATTATTATATTTTCTAAAGGGGCTGCGTTATTTGGCAGCAAAGGCTAAAAAGGAAGCAGAAATAATAATTACAGAGGTTGCTGAAAGCCTGCAAGAACACAGTGTTCACCATGCTAAGGCTGAACTTCATGTGTATTCAGAATTAACCTTAGGCAACTTAGAATCTGAAAATATAGACTGAATCTCCAGTGGGTTTCGATCCCTGTATATTTAGGTTTGAGTGGGGGGTTGATATATTATAGATACTTGTACAGAACTGGTTTCACTAAGTGACACTACTATGAGCTTTGGGCATTGGCAGTCAGTAGAGCAGACAAAGGTCCCTAGAAATAGTTGAGAAGAGCCTTAATTGTCACAAAGTCTTCCACCAAACTTAAGGTGGCCATACACGGGCCGATTGTAGATGCTGATATCGGTCCCTTGGACCAATTTGGCAGTTTATCGGCCCATGTAAGGGCAGGAGCGAGGGGCATGCCCGACCGATATCTGGCCTGAAATTGGGCAGATATCGATCGGGCAGGTTAAAAGATTTAGTTGGATCAGGGACCGCGTCAGCTCGTTGATGCGGTCCCCAAACTGACTGCCCCATTGCCGCCATTATAATTTGATCGTTTGGCCCTGTAGGTGGGGATATCGTGAAGATTGGCTTGCTTGGCGAGGTCACCAAGCGAGCGGATCTTCACATGTATGGGCACCTTTAGTTTGGTAGCTCTGTGGGACAAGGGTATTGCTGTACCTAAAGTATGTAATTCAAACACATATGGGATCCCCATACTGGTGGCTTTGCCACTTATCTGATAACCACTGAACCTAGGGAGGATTCGAGGGCGTGTTGGGTGCTCAGTCCATAAACTGCTTTATGGTCCTAACTCAGCTGTACTTTGGATATGACCCTTCAATGGAAAATCCTCACCCACAGACACCCCCATCTGGCTTGGAGATTTTTTTTTACGGCAGCTTATCGGTCCAGATCTCGATCGGACAGGCTTGATTTTTCGTCGGATCAGGAACTGCATTGATTCATTGATGCAGTCCCTGAACCGATGGGTTCCTATTACCGCCGTCCTAATTTGATTGTTTTGCCCCCAGGGCCAAACGACCCAATTAGCCCGATATCGCCTACCTGTAGGTGGGGATATCAGAAGAAGATCCACTCGCTTGGTGACCTTGTCAAGCGAGCGGATCTTAGCGTGTATGGCCACCTTTACAGGCACAAATCAGTCTTTCCCAATCCAAGAATAAGATCTAGACTCATGGCTTTGTCTGTTACATCATGAGACAGGAATTACATCACAAGTGAGTCCTTCTAATGCATCAAGATTCCCCCTCCCTTGGGCTCCTAGGGGGCACTAAAAGTTGCTTTAATCACTGGCTTTCAATCACATAACTTATTAAGATTGCTGACCATCGTTGGACCTGCTGAATGTCTTACTGAGTCTTACCCCTTCTTTTTTTGTTTTGTATTGGCTTTGTATTCTTGGCCAAGCAGTCTTAACCATTCCTGGGGTCCTCCTGATACTACTGTGGACTTCTGTATTAGCTGTCACTAACCATATACTGTATGTTAACCAAAGGGATTCTATAATAATATATTGCATACACAAGCTCATATGTAAAACCCTGCTTCATAAAAATATACTTTTTAGTAGTATGTGCCATTGGGTAATCCTAAATAGAAAACTGCCATTTTAAAAGTTAAGGGCCGCCTCCTGGGATCATAGGATTCACAGTGCACACAAACAAGCCAAGGCACACATACATGCTAGGCCACATCAGCCAATGAATGGACAGAGTTCTGCCTTTTACTCCCACACTACTTCCTGTTACAGTTAGAGCTGCATTATTTCCTGTCAGCTGATCTCTGAGGGAGCACACAGCCCATGATGAAATGGTGGATCAAGGTAAAGGATATAAAAGGGTAATATTTACTGATATATATATATATTCTAGTTTGGCAAGATTCTTTAATAGGTAACTTAACATAATATAATCTGTTGGTTAAGTATTGATTCTGGGGGTATAGTTTTCCTTTAAAAATATTCAAAAAATGGTCAACATGGCTCATCCAAGAATTATTTTGTATTTTAATGTAGCCCTGAGTCCTGAAGAGCTGGGGATATGGCTTTAAAGATACAACCCGTATGTTGTTGGACTACAGCTCCCAGCATGCCTTAACCTTGATAATATATTTAATTATTCTGGGATTAGTAGTTCAGAAAAATCCGGGCAATGTTTAGTTGAGTGTTCCCATCCCCTTTAATGCTTCCATGGTTAGCATACAGTATGTTTATAATACGCAAACATTCATAACCTGGTTTTCCAGAGGTTGAGAAAACAGTGCATTATCTCTGAAAGGCAATAACTGCAGCGCTGCACATTAAAGGCACTTTAAGTGGCTTGAGGTGATGTAGAAAGGCCTCACAAATATTTACAGAGCAAATTTTCAAATAATAATTGAATAGGAAAGCCGCCTGGATAGAATTAGAATGGAAAGAATCACGTTTGCACCTGGTGGCGAATGCTTTTGGCAAGAGGTATTTGCAAATTTCAGGGTGGCGGAATAATGTTTATTATCTAGAAATCCTGTAAAAATGAAATGGTAAAGGGATAACATTCCCTTATTTACTCTTGCTGTGCTGAAGAATTTGATAGCCATCCCGTGTCTGGAGAGGCCATCATTATCATGCAGTTCTCTACTGGTTCTCCCTGACCTATTGAAGGGTAAGGGGAAGACATGCTGATTATTTATTGATTATTGTATTGATATTTATTGATTTTGCTATTTTCTACCACATGTCCACAGTATAGAGAATTAGATTAAAAAAAAAACAGGATTGGATAATTATCACACCATTGGAGTGGTCAAAAAGGAGGTTGGAGGTCCAATCCCTTAGCAGTGTTATCCCAAATCTCATCTGGATTTACCTTCAAGATGAACTTTTAAGCATAGTGAGAAGAGCAAATAGCCATTCCATCTACATCTCACCCTAAGTGGCATTCAGGCTAAGCCCCCTTGGCGCTGCCCAAAGCCTCCAAGGGGTGGCCACTCCCACAGTTTGGGAACCCTGGCCTAAGGTCCCTATCTACAATACTGATAATCAGGATGTTTGTGCACCTGTAGTTTGCTTGGGCCACCTACTTTGGCCAGTGTTTGCTTTTATAGAGTACCCCAGTAATTGCTACCTGTTGATTGGTTTCCATGGGTTACTACCTCAAACTTAGCAGCTTTTATTACATGTTTCCCTGAATAAAAATGTCACCTTGGAAAGGCGCTTTAACTGGAAAGGCCATCATTATCATGCAGTTCTAGCAGGTCCTCTACTGGTTCTCCCTGACCTATTGAAGGGTAAGGGGAAGACATGCTGATTATTTATTGATAATTGTATTGATATTTATTGATTTTGCTATTTTCTACCACATGTTCACAGTATAGAGAATTAGATTAAAAAAAAAACAGGATTGGATAATTATCACCCCATTGGAGTGGTCAAAAAGGAGGTTGGAGGTCCAATCCCTTAGCAGTGTTATCCCAAATCTCATCTGGATTTACCTTCAAGATGAACTTTTAAGCATAGTGAGAAGAGCAAATAGCCAATCCATTTACATCTCACCCTAAGTGGCATTCAGGCTAAGCCCCCTTGGCGCTGCCCAAAGCCTCCAAGGGGTGGCCACTCCCACAGTTTGGGAACCCTGGCCTAAGGTCCCTATCTACAATACTGATAATCAGGATGTTTGTGCACCTGTAATTTGCTTGGGCCACCTACTTTGGCCAGTGTTTGCTTTTATAGAGTACCCCAGTAATTGCTACCTGTTGATTGGTTTCCATGGGTTACTACCTCAAACTTAGCAGCTTTTATTACATGTTTCCCTGAATAAAAATGTCACCTTGGAAAGGCGCTTTAACTGGAAAGGCCATCATTATCATGCAGTTCTAGCAGGTCCTCTACTGGTTCTCCCTGACCTATTGAAGGGTAAGGGGAAGACATGCTAATTATTTATTGATTAATGTATTGACATTTATTGATTTTGCTATTTAGTACCACTGCACTTTTTAACACATGTCCACAGTGAAGAGATTTAGATTAAAAGAAAAACAGGACTGGATAATTATCACCCCATTGGAGTGGTCAAAAAGGAGGTTGGAGGTCCAACCCCTTAGCTCCTAACAGTGTTGGAGGTCCAACCCCTTAGCTCCTAGCATAGTGAGAAGAGCAAATAGGCATTCCATCTAAATCTCACCCTAAGTGACATTTAGGCTAAGCCCCCTTGGCGCTGCCCAAAGCCTCCAAGGGGGGGGGGCACTCCCAGTATTATCAATACTGATAATCATGATGTTCTTGCACCTGGAATTTGCGTGGGCCACCTGCTTTGGCCAGTGCTTTTATAGAGTACCCCAGTAATTGCTACCTGTTGATTGGTTTCCATTGGTTACTATAACTACCTCAAACTTTGCAGCTTTTGTTACATATCTCCAGAGACTAGTGTACTCCAGAAAAAAAAGGCCACCTTGAAAAGGGGCTTTAACTGGCAGGCATAGCATTGGGAAGAAGTTTTGAGTAGGCTAGAAAGGCCATGATATGGGAAAAGAAAAGGGGGGTTAGCAAGTGTGCTAATGGTGACTTTCTTACTTCCACATGGGTTCTAGGAGGCAGGAATTATGGTTGCCAATTCTTACTTGCCCGCTCAAGAGTGTTGAGGAAGTTGGCTTGCATAGTATGTATCCCATTGGTCTTTGGCAAGAATTCCAGACTGGGCCCATAGATGTATTACTAGTAGTATTATTATTACTATTATTTTGCAATTCAAATATTATATAATTTAACTTTTTAATTTATCTTAAAGCTGCAGCCTGTTTCTATTCCAATCTAGATATCTTCATTATCTCTTTGAGTTCTTTAAAGTTCAGGGAGGTACCAGTGTTCAGAATGTGGATGGGGAACAGCCTGCCAGTTGGACGCTACATAGTCAAGATAATAGAACATAAATCTGACTCTCTAGCAAAGCTGCTTCTTTTCATTTAAAAAAAACATTTATTTATCTTTCAAAGTCTAAAGGAAATTCTCTAAAATTCATAAGGTTCTAGGGTTCTGCCAAAGATGTACATCAGATGTGCCAATAGAGTTCTTCTTCAGAGATGTATTCTCATCTTTTATTTATGCTGGCGAAGTGCAGACTCTTGCTACAAAATCATTTATTTATATGATTGGTGCCTTGTTGTGCGGTCCGCTATGGGAGACAGAAAATATATCAATAAATCAGTTTGGGGGTAGAGGTTTCCTTTTTATATTCTACTCATTAAGCTGTGTTCCTCCCTGTCTGAAGAGATAACTGAATCAAAATATATAATTTTGATATAATCAAAACATATAGTGCAGAGTTAGACAGAAAAAAAGTAGGAGCGTTTACCAATGCAAGATGCTACCCATTTGGGGACCCAATTCGCCACAGCAGGGTCAATGGTGGTCATTAAAGTTGTAGTTCAAAAATCCTTAATTCCCTATTTATAGCCTACATAATACCTGGGGTATGAGATTATTGCAAGCACATTCTGTGAAATTATCTCCAACTAATAAACATAATTAGCAAATTAAGAGCCAAAATTATGACTTTTAAATAGGAATTTTGGCTCTTCTAGTGCAGAGAGAACAATTGCACTCTCTATCCTAGCAATACGCCAATTCATGGGGGGGGCGAGAGGGCGGCATTGGAAAGTCCACCTCAGGGCAGCCAGGAGAGCCCTTGGTTTTGATTATAAAGTCTTTTCCTCTTACCAATCAATTTTTTCTGTTTACCAATTTTTCTCTTGGTTTGGTGTCAACATTTTGGAGTTCAAACCTATACTTCAGCATTTGTTTCAATGAAATATTTTTCTCCTCCTACTCAAGTATTCTGAAGATTTGCCAGGATTTCTCTATTTGCTTGACCATTGAAGTCAGTCCAATCCTAGCAATGCAAGAAAAACTTTCTCCAGTGATTTCATGAAAAAGTACTCAAGAGCAATCAAAGTATAGAAATGCTCCTCAAGCATTCTCTCATTTT